>NC_090928.1:878416181-878719212 GCF_040938575.1 Ambystoma mexicanum | reverse complement strand
CTGAAACTGGTCTCCTGTTATCCTTACCCTCCCCTTTTTCCCTTGCCCATCCTTCCAACATGCTACGTGCCATTTCAAACCCAACGGGCTGAAAGCCCCAAAACCATTTCCCATAGAAACCAATGCCCGCCAATTTTCCTGACATTGTTGCCCTAGACCAACCCTTGTCCATACATCCCAATATAAATTCAATCACATCATCCCTTCTTCTCTCCTCCAAATACTTCAAACCCTTCCAGCTGAGTGCCCCCCCTTTTAGAAAATCCAACCATTCCTCCTTGTATGCAGCCTTAGATGCAGGGGCTAGATAACCCTCCACCTAATGCAGTACTCTCAGTTTCCTAGCTGCCACAGCTTCTCTGGGATACAATGTCTGCTCACATCCACTTCTGGTGCCATTGCACAGAATCTCTGCCACTGAAAATGAGATGATGCATCAGTGATGCCATTATCCTTCCCTGGAACGTGAGTTGCTCTAAACACCAAACTCAACTTCAAACATCACAGTACACATTCTGGCTACCCTCTGGTCCCTAGCTGGCTGCCTGTTCACAATATTGACCACTCTCTCATTGTCGATGTTAAAATTCACTTTTTTATCCTGCAACTCTCTGCCCCAGAAATCCAGTGCCACTAGCAATGGGGAAAACTCCAAAAAGGCTATGCTCCTCCCTTCTCTCTGCCACTGCTCGGGCCACTTTCCGGCAGACCACTTACCCCTTCAGTACACTCCAAAACCTCCTGAACCTGCCGCATCTGAAAAAATGTGAACTACCCACACAACTGGATCCCCCTGCAGCCATATTGACACTCTATTGAAATCTTCCAAAAATCTTAGCCAAATCTTGCAATCCTCCCTGACCGCTCCTGGAATCCTCACCTTGTGATGTGGATACCTAGCCCCCACCATAGAACGTGCCATGTTCCTACAAAAACTGCAACCCGGGGCCACCACCCGACAAGCAAAATTGAGATGCCCTACTAACCTCTGCATGTCCACCAGCTTCATTTTTTGGTCCGCTATCGCCTTCGCCAGCAACCCTACAAGCCTGCTCACCTTGAGTATGGCAAGCATAAGGTCATGGCCAAAGAATCCAGCTCTTTCCCTAAAAAGGTCAACACCACCCTTCAGTTTTATCCTCTGCCAATGGCACTCCCAAATCCTTCATTAATGTCTGAAAAACCTCTAGCATCCGCTAATATTCTAGTTCTTTGCCCGCGCCTTTGATGAAAAGAAAATCATCCAAAATATGCAAAACTGCCTCAAAACCAGAACTGTAAGTAAAAACCCACTGCATAAAAGAGCTAAAATGCTCAAACAATGCATATGAAACTGCACAGCCCATTGGCAATGCTTTGTCAATGTAAAACTGGACCTCGAACTACATCTGCAGCAGCCAAAAATCTTCCAGATGCACTGGTAAAATGAAGCACCGCCTCTGTGTCGCACTTGGCCATGAACGCACCACACCATTCCTAAGCCCACTGCCTGATCCACACTGGCATAGGACACCCCACAATGTTCCGGTGCAATGAAGTAATTCACTTCATTCCCTCTGGCCATGATAAATGATGAATCAAGATGAATTCTCCTGCTGTTTTCTTAGGCACAACCACCAAAGGAGACACCACCAAGTCGCCTGGAAAATACTTAAACGGCCTGACCACTCTCACCACTGCCACCTCCTTTTGCAACTTCAGCCTCACCACTTCCAAATTCTCCCGAACAGACTTCACATTTTCTGCCCACTGCTGCATCTTCGGACCCCGATAACCCAACTTCAAACATTCACGAAAAGCCTCCTCCAAAATCCTGGCCCCTTCGCTATCTGGGTAAAAAACAAAGCCATTCCTCCAAACCCTCAACCTTAACTGGAGAATAGGCCTTTCCCGCAACTTCTCACCCCGCCCATGCCCCCTCCCTCTGTCACCTGTTGAAAAACATTGTGTAACTGGATCCTGTCCTACACATCTGCTACACTTGTGTTTAAATGTGCACACTGTTCTAGTGCTGCACTACTTATTAAATGCCCAGCATGCTGCTGCTGGCTGACACCTGCCTCCTCCCCCACCCCATCTGAGGTGGGGCGGCCATGAAAGGGCCAGTAAGGCACGGGTAAACCACTTGCTGTATGCAGCATCGGGGCTGGAAGCATGGGTGCCATCCACTGTAACCATAAGTCCATATTGATCTTTCCCCTTACCGCTAGGTTGCCCTCACCCATCCTTGCCTAAATTCTTCATCATATCTTAAGGGAACTTTTCGCAATAAACATTAGCCTATATTTAAATGATGATGTCCAATTTTCAATTGTCACTGTTACCGTTGGTCTTTCAGCCAACTTCCACTGTTCTTCCTTGAACCCTTCTTTTGCACTCACCTCCCCATGTAAGAATTTAAAAATATTCACAAACACCCCAGCCCATATTTTATCTTTTGTCGCCACCATCAGATGTGCGCCCAGTGGCTTTTTAATGCCCATATATTGCATCTTATTGGTCTTCTCTGTACTCTCACCTGTCCTTCTGTAAGAACCTCTACCACCCCTTGGGCCACTGGCTCCGCAAACCTGTCCGTCTGTACTTCAAATGAGCAGACACTTCTCTGCCTCGCCCTCACCAATGCCCTTGTGGACACCCTTGCCATCTCCCCCACCTCTTTGCCCCAAGTCCCCACTGTGTGTCCCACACATAGTAGCCACCCTGACCCATGCCACCAACCACTTCCTTTCTTCCTCACCTCTTTCTGCCACACCGTCACCTAGATGTGTCATCCTGGCCTCCACACCAACACTGCTCCTCTCTTTCCTCAATGGGCTCCTGCTGCAGGGACAAAAAACATCAGCAGAGTCTCCAGGCTAATTTCCCCACCATCTTCTTGAACTCCTGCTACCCCCAGCCCCATCTTTCCCCCACACCTTAAACCCCTCTGCACCGTTTCGCTCCCCAACATCTCTCCTTGATCCTTATCCTCCAATGCACACAATGATCCTCCTCCAGTTCATCCTCCCCTGCTGAATACCATTCAGGTTGCAAGTGCATGCTCGGACCGGACAGATCCTCTTCGGGCGAGCACAGGCACTCCACCTGGATGCTCCTGTGACGTCTTCTTGGCGGGGTCGCACCAACCCCTTCCTGCTCTTCACTTCTCTGGCTGTCCTCTTCTGCCTGCCAAAGCGGCTGCTCTCAATCCCTGTCCTTCCACCTCCTCTGCGACCATGGGGGCCGCGCAATTCCCTCCGTGTACCACCCTAATTTGTGGGGGAGGTCGCTCCATACCTTCCCCTTTCTTCGCTATCTACTGGAGATAGTGTCCTCCTCGTTCCAGCTGCACTCTTCTGCATGCATATCCCACGTCTGCCCCTCTGTTCCACCATACCTCTTCTTTTGATGCAAAGGAAGTGTTGGAATATTAGCCAATAAGCGCCAAACATGAAATTAGCCAACCAATTGTAATTTTGCATTTAATATAGATATACAATTGATTACGTAAATGGATGTTTGTGTGAGAAATAGCAAGATAAATGCAGGCAGGTCATTTTTGTTTTTGTTGACCTGCTGTCTGTAATTGTGCAACACATTGGAGAATACATCTGCATAAAGCTAGAGACCACCTTTGCCTTGATTTCACCTTTAATTTATTTATTTAAATAAATTTGAGTTTTGATCGAATGTCCTGTTTCGTGTCCATAATTGAGGGTGGGACTATATAATTGGGGGGTATTAAATTAGTTTAGCCCAACTGACATGATATATATTCACATTGAACAAAATGTATCTTGAATCTTGAACCATGGTTTTGAAATTGCTGGCGGAATGGGTGTTATGTTTAAACTGCAATCCAGTCTTCAAACAAACCTTGAGTTGGGGTGAACAATAACATTGCAGATGCTGTATCTCATTCTAATGTGGCGGAATGTTGTGGCCCATGCCCGGTGGCAGGAAAATAACTGACTTATTTCCCTGAGGTTCTGAGGAGACTTGGGCCCTAATTCACAGCATAATAATAATAATAACAATAACACCCGTGGAAGCCCCTGAAAGTCCCGCTTTGCCGCGGAACGCTCTTCGGATCCTGCTGAACTCTTGGCTATTTTTGTCTCCTAACTACAGCCTCCACAAGGCACTGCAACCAACTTTAGTGGGCGTGCCTATTTAACGCTGTTCGCGCGCGCACCGCGCGCACGCACCCGTGGAAGCCCCTGAAAGTCCCGCTTTGCCGCTTCGCCGCGGCGTCGCGGCTTACGGGGAGGGCTATTAAAAATCAAACCAATTTCCCTTTTCTTTTTTTTCTATTTTTAAATTTCAGGTACATTTACGCTATGTTGTTTCATCCATGTTTTTTATTTTTATTTTCATCTGAGTGATTTAAGTGTTTTAATGCGCTAAACAATTCTGGTTTCTTCTTATTTTCAAAAACTGTAACTGAACTAGTGAACAGTACACAAATAAGTATACATTTTAATTTATTACTCATATAGCGCCTAACATACTTTTGATTATGAATGACAAAAGGGGTAAGATTTATAACTTACGCACGGATATGCCATGTCCCTCTCGGCTACGTGCATTATGTGATTTATCGCATAAAGTTAGCCCTCTCTCAACTCCGAAATCAGTTCGCCTCACTACCAAAGGACCTCAATCGGACAAACGAGTTGGGAAGAGTCGCACCCACTTTAACACTGGTGACATTCGAGATTTTGGCTTCAGAGCATTGCATGTTAGTCGTTCGATGGCGGTAATGCCTGAAATAGTCAATCTAAGCGTCTCAAATGTCGAGGCTCAACCTCTACTTACTAATCATGAATGCTTAACCAATAAACAACCTCTAATGAGCTCTCCCACAGCTTTAGACGCTAATGTTAGTAACAAAGGCTGCGAGCAACCATGCAATATTTCCTTATCAGATACTATGATACTGCAAAATGCCCGCACAGGCACTGTCCCAAATATATTGGACAAATCGAAAAGCAACATCAATGAAGTGGATGATGCTGTAATTGATCTTTTTTCGTTGCATTCACGCTTCTCGGCCAAGGAAGACAGCCATGATCTTTCCAAATCTCCTGTCTTATTTCAGAACCAAAGTACTTCTGAAACTGAAACTTCCATCTCATTTATACCTCCGACCCCAAGAAGGCCGGACCGAGCCAACTCTGCTAAGATCAGAGAGTCACTCTCGAATAAATCTCCAGTAATAACTTTAGAAATGATGAATATTGCTATAACCTCTCTTGCAAAACTATTTGAAGTTCTTGACACGAAAGTAAACCTGATTCTGGAAAACTTTAAAAACAATGCTAATTGGCAACGATCGAGTGCTGACCCCTTGACCCTGAGGCAAATGCTTGAGGAAAGAGCTGCATTATTAGCACTTAATCAAATACCTGAGCTTATATCCTCACTCAAAAGAGTTACCGATCAATTTGGTCCTCCGAACAGTCAATATCTAACTGACAAATCTGTACCAACTCCAAAAACTGCTGTACCCTTTGTAGAGGGCATTATTCGAGAGATTCCACTGAGGGGTTTGGCTGAAGTGCCCTCGAGGCTCACGAAATCCTACGAAGAATTACCACTGACGCCCTCTCCTAAAGTACTTTCTATAGTACCATCTATTGATGAATCATGCATACCATCTTCTACAAAGATAACCCCCACTGTTGGAAATGTACAAGTACAAAAGGAAACCTATACGATTTTTGACAAAAATGTAAAGAAACAAAAATCTGAACCTATTGTAAATGTGAAGAAAACAAAAAACCAAAAGTCTAAAAAGATATCATCAAATGGTCAGACTAAACAGTTAATTAAGTCTCTCTCTAAATCAACGAGTGGTTTAAGATTGGCCTCCAATGCTATATCTAAAAAATATATTAGTTTAGCACAGGAGAAAAATAGATCTACTAACGACAAAAGGAGAGACTCCCAGATAGATCTAAATCACTCACCATTAGACGAATTGGTTAAGGTGGTGGAAGGTTGCGATAATGAGTGTGTAGATTTACCTGCTGAGGGTCATCTAATAAAATCAAATAAGCCTGATACAGAAAACAACTCTGATCGCCAAGAATCCTTATTCACTGGTGCGGAAATCAGGAAAGCTGTAGATGATTACATGTCTCAACATCGACCAAGCACGACTCTATCACACCCGTTGTTGAAATCTAACCCTGTTCTGAATAATAGTCCAATTCTGTGCTCTGAAACGGCTGGTTGCACACCTGCCTTGCCACTCTGTGATGATATAGTTGGAATAGGTACAAAGGTTCCCTCCAACATGTCAGCAGATCTGGCACCACAGGCAAATGTGCAAATTGAGATTCTATCTTCGATCAGGGATTGTTTAGTGGCCTTAACCATTGAACAAAAGTCTCTTAAATCTGCTATGAAAGTGTCAACTTGCGATTATAAATCTGATCTTTTATTAACTACAGATCAGAAAATCAATGTCAGAAATGTTTCATTTCAATTACCAGCAGCAATTGAGAAAACAAACTCTATGCAAGAAACCCCTCGTACAAAGAAAATGGTCGGAATGACTTCGGGTAATGGAAATAAAAAATCTCCTCACCTATATTCGATTTTTCTTAGTTGTCGGGGTGGTTCCTTCTCAAAATATACTATGAACAGAGGTAGCATCATGGAAATATTCTCTGATATTCCAATGTTGGAGAGTCTTGCCTCTGGAGACATTGATAGGATTGAATTCCCTGATGAAAACGATTTGACTGTTTCATGTCTGTGGATTAGATCTCGGGCCATTTTTAACATCATATGGTCCGCAAGGCTGGCGCTCTTCGAACTAGGATTTAAATTAATCCCCACCAATGGTGAGAATCACCCAATTGAAGACTTGCAATTTATAGAAAGAGTAAGAACTGTGGGACCTAATCCTCCAACTCTGACAAACGAAAGTACATCCTCTGCAATCCAAGCGAATAGTTGTTGTTGTTGTAAAAATGCATAACTAGATTTTGATGAGTCATGCCCTCTCACACACAAAATTAGAATTTTGAGTTGGAACACCAGAGGACATAAGCACTTATTTAACAACCCAAAATCCATATTATCAAACTTTGATATAGTGTTGCTGCAAGAGACCTGGCTTACGATTTCTCCATCATGGGATAATCATCACATACATCTGACACCTGCGATTAAAGGACTGAAAGGTAGACCAATGTCTGGTCTAACAATAATTTCTGATATCTCAACTGTAACTAATGTAACTGATTGTCCTTCTCCGAATTCCTATATGCAATGGTCTGTAATTCTAATTCAAGATATAAAATTTGCAATCATTAACTTGTATTGGAATCCTGTAGCTATTTTAACATCTAACTTCCTAAAAGATCTCAATACCATCATGGAAAGCATTGCTGCTATTCCCAACATTATGCACATACTTTTGGCTGGAGATCTGAATATTCACCTTTTTATGACATCAAAAAAAGGAAATTCGGAACGGGCCTCTCAGTGGCTTTCGTTTACAGAAACCTGGGATTTGTTATTGTTGAACGGTGCCTCTAAAACTGATATTCCACCTTCTTACACTTGGTCTAGCGGACAACACAAAGCAACTATCGATTATGTCTATGTAGACAGAGTATTATTTAACCAGATATCTAAATTTCTTGTTCTAACGTCTGAGGATAGTGATCATATGATGCTGACGATTGAATTCTCTGTCCATACTCAGAGTAATTTGCAGACCCATCAACGACAACTAAAAAATTTGAAGATCAATACACAGCTAAATAGGCTATACTGGACGAATCCTGACTTAGAAGCGCTGGGTGAAGATCTGATTAATGATTATCATCTCCTATCAGAGAAAACATCTACTCCATTAGAATACTATGACAAAATGCACCTCTTTGCTTCTTCTTGCACAATTGCGCATAAAATGAACAATAACATTCGTTCAACCCATGTATATGATCAATCTATTAGAATTAGGAAATCTTTATTTCGAAAACAAAAAAGACAATCCTTGCTTCTACCGCAGAAATATCGCGATTTAGCTCTACGTAAAATAAAAACTGATTATAAAAATTGGATAAGAGCATATAAAGCAAGTATGTTTCAAAGGGATGGTGAACAATGGCTTCGAGTAGCTGAGAAAAAAAATACCTTGCAAATTTGGAGATTAATTAACTCTGGCACGACATGCTCACAACTTTCATCTCAAATTAATGGAGTGCCAGAGGAATGCTGGGTTGAATATTTCACGAGCATGTATGATATACCGTCAAGTAACAGCAAACAAGAGCTACCGAGATTTGAAGGTTCCCCTTTCTCTTTACAGTTTGACATAGACGATATTCTATTCTATATTAATAAGGCAAGTTCATCTAGAGCCCCGGGTCCTGACGGTCTGTCAAATTACACTCTAAAACAGAACCCGATTCTATGGGCTAAAGCTTTATATGCAATTTTTCTCTCCATTCTGGTGAAACAAAGCGTTCCTCCGTCTTGGTGTAAAGCTGTGATAGTCCCCATTTATAAAAAAGGTGATCGCACAAATCCAGCAAGCTATCGTCCAATAGCATTGCTGGACGCACCTGGGAAAATTTTTTCCAGAATTATTCTGCGGGATCTTAATTCCTGGTTAAACAATGAAAACAGACGTGACCCCTTTCAGACTGGATTTGTTGCGGGGCTAGGCACTGCCATCAACATAACCATACTTAATGCCATTAAAGCAGCCTATGCGTGGAAAAAACAAGCTTTATACTTGGCATTTGTCGACTTTCGAGTCGCTTTCGATTCAGTTGATCGACAACTATTATTTGATAAAATGTCGAATTTTGGCTGCCCGTCAACACTTATTTCACTAATAAAACTGTTACATTCTGATACAACTATGCAAGTGAAATTGAATCTCGACGGGTTGCTATCAAAAACCATTCACACTAAACGCGGCCTAAAACAAGGCTGTATTCTTGCCTCTACATTGTTTAATATGTTCATTCTTGACATAGGCGTAGAACTGGTGAAGGTAATTAATGATGCACCTAAACTTGGCAAGCAAACCATCGCATGGCTTCTCTATGCGGATGATTTGGTCCTTATTTCACAAACACCGAGTGGACTTCAATCACTTCTTAATCAGCTAGAATGCTTTGTTGTTAAGAATAACATGACAATTAATTTGGAAAAAACCCAAGTTATGGAACTAAGAAATAATCAACTGAAACCTCGGAAACATAATAATTGGGTTTTGTTTAATCAAAAACTATTGATAGTTGATGAATACAAATATCTCGGTGTAATGTTTAGTAACTCCATTGCAAACAAACCTGAACAAAGTAGTTTGAGTAGAAAATTGTCATCTCTGATCTCGCAGGCCAAAATACTCTTAGCCAAATTTGGCAAATTCTCTTGCTCTCATGTTCTCATATTCTATCTACAGAAAGTAATTCCCATTATGACTTATGGGGCTGAAACGTGGACACCTCAAAAACGAGAATACTGGGACAGAATTGAAGCTCAATTTTGGAAAAAAACCCTAAATTTGCCGAGTTCGACACCAAATGCTCTTTTGCGATTTGAATTGGGCACTCTCTCGATGCACATTCAAGCAGTCTGGAAAAGATGTAATCTTTTACGGAAATGTATCTTAGGAATAACTACGAACAATGTGCTAACAGCACTGGCAGACTATTTGCTATGCTCTCAACATCCATTTCCAAGGAATTGGAGAACCTCAGTGTTCAATGATCTGAGTGAAGCGAATATATCATTAGAACTGTTACTCCAGATCCCGAATAGGGCCAAATTGAAATTGTATACATTTGACTGGCAAAACACACAACAAAAATGTTTAGCATTAAAGGACTTTGACAGAGCATTATTCGGTCATAAGAAATTTCGAAAGGCGGCCGATTATCTACTGAAATGTCCCTCAGTGATACTGAGAAATCAAATTTTAAGATTTCGATTAAATCTGTGGCCTACAAATCAAATTCTGTTGAGAAGAGGTCTAATCAAGGCAGAAGTTGCACATTGCCGATTTTGTAAACTTGCTGAGATGGAAGAGACTCTTAAACACCTATTGATTGTATGTTCTGGTTTAGAAACACAAAGAGAAACGATTATCCATAAACTCACCCAATCACACTATGTATCTCGTTCTAATGATGAGTTATGGTATGAATTGTTTGCCACATCAAAAATCTCAATAAGAATAGCCACAATGCAGTTTTTAAAAGCAATACTGCATCCAGCTGAATCTACAATTACGTACCAATGCTAAAACATCATGTTATAGTAATGCAAATTCACCAAAAATTGAACTCTACGGTGTGTGGCTTCTGATGAATTGAATTGATTAATTACTGTCACTGTAAATAGGACTATTTCATGATGATAATTTAGAATCTTTAGGACTTTTATTCTCATTGAACTGAAACTATTGTTCATCTATGTATTTTGAGAATTTGTGATGAGAATGTAAATTATGCTCATTGTAAATGGAAACAATGTATTTTAATGTATTAATTTTTTTTTTTTTTTTTAGAAATGTTTTGTTTTGAAAGGTTAAATTAATTTGACCAACCAAAATAAATAATAAAAAAATAAAGCTAGAGACCACCTTTGCCTTGATTTCACCTTTAATTTATTTATTTAAATAAATTTGAGTTTTGATCGAATGTCCTGTTTCGTGTCCATAATTGAGGGTGGGACTATATAATTGGGGGGTATTAAATTAGTTTAGCCCAACTGACATGATATATATTCACATTGAACAAAATGTATCTTGAATCTTGAACCATGGTTTTGAAATTGCTGGCGGAATGGGTGTTATGTTTAAACTGCAATCCAGTCTTCAAACAAACCTTGAGTTGGGGTGAACAATAACATTGCAGATGCTGTATCTCATTCTAATGTGGCGGAATGTTGTGGCCCATGCCCGGTGGCAGGAAAATAACTGACTTATTTCCCTGAGGTTCTGAGGAGACTTGGGCCCTAATTCACAGCATAATAATAATAATAACAATAACAATCATAATAATAATAATATTAATAATAATAATAATAATTGTTCTTTTATAATGCGCTTAATAACAGAGATCAGTTTCTAAACTTGAGACTGAGATTCAAACCTGTGTTGCTATGTGTTGTCTTGCTTCCAAGACAAACGTGTTGCCCTTGAGCTATCCTCCCGGACCTTCAATGTTTTATAATGGCAAAATTCCAATGGAAAAGCCTCTATGAATTAGACCCTGGGTGTCCAGATGTCCCACATTTGATCTCATCCTCACTGGTTCAAATGTGTTGGGACAAACTCCGAGGTATCCCAGAGCAATGCTGGTAGTCTGTGGACTTAGAGAGCCCAACTCCCTCCTGCAGTATACACGTAGGACTCAGTCAATGGCAAGTTCAAAATGTGGTTTATTGCAAATAAAACCAACAGGGATCTATCCAAGAACACAGGTGGATTCCAGTACTTCTCGATGTCTTCTTGCTCACAGGCCAGTTTTACATCACTACTCTGTCATCCCATGGGCCCATCTCCGAAAAGCTATCATTGTGAGGGATTGGCTATTGAGACCTCTATTAGCTACATGACCACCTATAGAAGGTACTCTATTGCCCCTAGCATGTCAGGTAGCTGGCCAGTCCCATCCCCAATTCACTATCAATTACATTGTTGCAGAGTAGTGGGCTTACCATTGGTTGTTGTCCGTTGCCATCCATCCCTGCGATACTAAACTGTGATTGGCTAGATCTGATCCCCCAGGCCTAGGACTCAAACAAGTTCTCAGCTCGCTGTGTACCTTTTAAGGTAATGTGAACGATTATGTGTCTGTATTGTAACTTGTGTACACCACCTTGCCTTATGAGAATAATCTCCTAACGGTAGCAACACTTTTTGCAATCCGCATCTGGCTGCTGGGACTAGCTTCTCTTTCCCACCATAGAAGAATGTCTATTGTTTAATTTGGCTGTACCACGTGTTTAGAGACCACAAAGTCAAGCTCTGCAGCTCCTAATTATGAAGATTTATTTTGTTTCTCAGGAGCTGGTCCCTTTATCATCTGGGTATTGGAATGTGTCTGCATATCTCTTGACCTTGGCTGTGGGCCCTGTCTCATGTGCCTTGCTTTCTGTCCAGCCTGAATTGGCTCAGCTCGTCTCATGCTCAGTGATTTGAGGCCTGCAGTAATTTTTCCTAAACCTTATAATGCGGTTTCTGCATTGTCCATGTTATACTATATTGTCTGTGGGTTAGCTATACATGGTTCGATCAAGTACCATATGTACTCCTGTAGGTGCATGCAACTATTGGCTTTATGCACCAGAAAGCTTGCTCCGGATCTCTTGTGCCTTGCGGTTCTGCGTTGCTGCATTCGGCTAGTGACAAAATAATATAAGCATTGACAGTATGTATGTGTATCTGTCCTCTAGCTATAGAACTGTGCGCTCATGTTCTTCATTTATTCTAATGTGTGTTTGTGTGGTGCAGTGCGGACCGCACATGTGCATCATATCTAATGCTGCTATGTCGTGTTGCCTCTAATGATGTCAGTGCCATGGCTTCTTGGCGCTTAGTCCAGGATGTCCATGTAGGTGTCTCTGTTCACGATCATGGGCTCTTCTCCCTCACATAGAAAGATTTGAATAGCGTTTAGTCTGAATGGCTGACTGAGAGGATATCTCTCAGCAGTATACTTGTCAATCATTGGTGCATTTGGGATTCGTCCGAAATAAGTTGGGTGGCTGCGAGCATTTCTGGCTTTTCGTCTTGTCATGAACTTACAGGGGCTTGTGGGGTTGGTCCCAACACCCTGACTCCCTCTTCAAATGACTTAGTGATCCTATGAGACAGTGTCAGTGATTTTCTTCTCTTTTTAAGAGAGACTGTACCTTGTTCTGCAAGTCATCCGGGAGTACATTGGACAATTTCACAACACACAGAAAGCACTGAGAATCACTTGGAGACACTTATCTGCCATATATTTCTTTGCTAATGTGAGTGGAGCACAGGAAGGGAATTCCCATTTCTTAGTGAAGAAGGCATTGTCTGGCTGGGAAATGGTTAAACGTGTAAGACCAGATAGTGGTAGACCCTTGGATGCCCAGAAACCATCAGAAATAGTCAATGTCCTTAGCAAGATCTCAAGACTAGGTCATAATCACTCTTGTTTAGAACAACAGTATCGATGGAATTTTAGGAGGGGATTCCGGGTTCAGGAACCAGTTCCTAGTCTGCAGACTGATCAGCATGGGGTCTGTTGTACAGGAGTGACTGGGTTCAGGAGGGTCTTGTGGAGATAACTTTGTGAAGATCAAAAATGGACCAGGAGGGAAAGGGGTACTGCTCAGTTTGGGAAGAGCTCACTGACTACTAGCTTGACCATTTGAAGCTGTGTAAAAATGTATGTCTGTAAGAGTGAAATGTGTAAATGATCCATTAATGTTACACCAAGATTGATCATCTCTGTCCTGAATCTAATTTAACTCAGTTTGTCCTATTGCACTGGATGGCTGGTTTCAGACAGCAATAGTCCCTTTTTCATCAATTAAAATCAATCCAAAGAGCCAAAAAATGTGATGCACGAGATATGTGCAGCTAAACTTCTAACAGATGTTTGAATTCAATTAGTGAAAATGGCTGGTTATATAGCAATTACAGAAATGAAAAGACAACAGATGTTTCAAACTTCTTCACCGCTCATTGGCTGGTGTCATCAACAATATAGGTGCTTCCATAAATGTTCTAACTTTATTGGCACATTCTAAGCGCATGATAAAGGTGATTTGCTTGCTGTTTAGCTCATGTGCAGTGAGATAATTTCCATTCTCATGCACTTCCATTGGACAATTCCTTTTGAAACAAGTACCTGTCAGAATTAATTTACTACTGGTTGCCCCAGGAGGAGTAGGTATGGAGTGAACGATTACAGAAATCTTGACCAATCATTATGTGAGACGTGACAGTGTGACACATAAAATATAACTTTTAAATCCCTTTCACCACCGTACTGCTTTCATCATTATAAACTGCTTACCATCAGTGCATTATGCAACTCAATTGTTGGTAAGATTACTTGTGTGCGCTTCCTGTTCTCAAAATTTCATCCATCCTGTCTCTGACCTTATGTGCTGGGGCATAGCTGCTTTCAGGCTTCCTTCTCTCACAATGGCGCAAATGTGCAAATGTATGTATGTGTGTATATATATATATATATATATATATATATATATATATGTATATATAAATATATATATATATATATATTACATGGACGCAGTAGCGTCCATGTAGTTATGGTTAAGTTGGTGTTTCCATAGGAAGAGCACTTTTTGGGTGGCTTATAACTTCGCTCCCTCAGGACGAATCCTCACCAAACTTTGCAAAAACAGTATATGGCCCACTCTGAATTTTATTGCAAAGTTTGGAGACGTTTGGTCCAGGGTGGGCAAAGTTATAGGGGGGTCCCAAAACTTTGTGCACGCCTACAGCCCAAACCGCTCGACGGATTTACACCTAATTTGCGGCAGGAGCGGGGGCTTGGTCCCGAAAGCGTGCTTTTGCAAATTTGGTGTAAATCCGTCCAGTCGTTTTTTAAAAAATGACCAAAATGTAAGGCAAAAAAATTAGTGATATCTCTGTTCGCTCCACGGACGGACTTCCCGGTTCGCTCCGCGGACAGTGCCCTGATTGGCCGAGCGGCTTTCATGATGTCCGAGACATGCGACGTGTTCGCTGATTGGACGGCGTGGTGCGTGAAGCGCATCAGATTTTCTGTGGCGCCCGCCATCTTGCATTCGCGGATGACCGCGGACTGCGCGTTGAAACTTGGATTAAAAATTGTATTTAGTGGAGTGTGTTGGTGTGTAAGAGTGTTTGGGGAGGGTGGGGGAGTATGAGATAGGTTCAATGTTCTGTTTTTTTTATGTGCTAGACGCTTTTGTTGTGTTTGATTTGTCTGCGGACAACACGGCTGTTCTGAAATTTTGTAAATAAACTAAATGGTGGGGTGTTCTGAGGACAGAGGATGTGTCCGTTTTGTTCACAAGCAAGCTAAAATTGAGCTAAGAACACTTGCGGTATCCTTAAATGTCCGTACATAAACAAAATGGGGGTGTCCTGAGGACGCTGTCCGTATTGTACTCTGGCAAGTTGAATGTGTTCTAAGAACACTCGCTGTGTCCCGAAAAGTTTGCAATTAAACAAAATGGGGGTGTTCTGAGAACGCTGTTCATATTGTTCGTTGTCAGGTTGAAAGTGTTCTAAGAACCCTCCTGATGTCCGCTGATAATACAATTTCCTATGGGCCTTACCCGACTTTTTGTCCACTAAAGAAACGATAAATCAGGCTGCTGTGCGCCGACATTATGTGATAATCCTATCACCTGCGCCATCGACCTGGCTGACCTGCGACACTAAATCATATGTCCCGCCCCTAAGCCTGAAATTATCAAAGCATTCATATTCCCCGCCTCTCTCCGTGACGTTACAGGGTGCGTAGCCAAACGCGCTCAATCGTCTCCAATCCTACGCGACTTTACACAGAACCCGGAAAACAACACACATCATCTCACAACAGAGCACGCCACAATTCGGAATATGAAACTGTGATTTAAAAGCAAACAGCAAGATTGTACAGTTCGTAAAGTACATTTATTTGACATCAAATGTTTAGAGAATATTCAGCGATTTGCATTTGTGTTTGTTGTCGATCCGCAAAAGTTCATCTTGAGCCATGCGCTGTTCCTTTGCGGTACAGAGGGTGTTAGATCAGCTTACAACACAGTGCGCCACAATTCGGAATATGAAACTGTGGTTTAAAAGTAAACAGCAAGTTTGTACATTTGGTAAAGTACATTTATTTCACATCAAATGTTTAGAGAATATTCAGCGATTTGCATTTGTCTTTGCTGTCGATTAGCAAAAGTTCATCTTGAGCCACGCGCTGTTCCTTTGCGGTACACAGGCTGTTGGTTTATGATAAAAGAAGCAAATGGTCGCACTGATAATCGGAAGTCTGCTCCAACAACGAGGCATTAGGGTACACAGGTTGTTGGTTTATGATAAAAGAAGCAAATGGTCGCACTGATAATCGGAAGGCTGCTCCAACAACGAGGCATTAGACCACCATAATGGTTGGTATGTTACTTCTAGCCGCTAGTACTGCGTAAGGGCATATTGGTCCTTGGCGATTGTCCCATGAAATGGTGAGGGTCCTGAAGTTGCTTACATGGAGCTGCACCTGGCAGTTAAAGAAACCATCGGCTGGGGTCTGAAAATCGTGGCATTGACAATACGGAAGGACGTACCTGTTTTAAAAAACATAAATTAGTCTCACGAGCCGATCTTCATTAAAAATATTCATTTTATTTATTAGGGCATGAAACTATTTGCTAGTGAGGATAGTGCCACGGAGTATGTTAACTTATTCCCATTAACCCACCCTCTGTCCTCTGCCTTTTTCAGAGCTCTCTAAGCGACAGGGGACCAATTTGGCAGTGATAGTGTGCGGTAGAAAACACTATGCCACATTGAACGAACAAGTACAACTTAACCGGGCTTTAACGCCATGCTATTGTTATTATATTCCGGTATAAAATAATCTAAATGGTTACTTACACTATATTGGCATTTTCCATTGTCTAAGCGTAGTGCAATCCCAAAATACGACTCCGTCTGTGCCAACAATCTTTCTCATAGTGATATAATATATAAAAGTGGTTTCGTTTCAGAAATTTCATCCTTATCGTGTCTTACGTTTTTGCAACACTCCTTCAAAAGAAGTCTTTTAGCACGATCCCTGTCTGTCAAGGTCAAAAAACAATAGAACGTTATAGTGAGAGTCGTGGGCCTCTCCAGCACGCGAGCAAAAAATGGAAGCAGCTGACCTTCACTGTAAACGACCATAAATTCTTAGTTTGCAACATTCTGTGTACAGCCATCTCTGAGAAATTGCTTTTTACACTCCATCTTTGTATATTGCATGCTAATAAAAAAACTTTGTTAACGGGACGTTATGGTTAAGTTACGCTGCTAAAACCCTATGAATTTCAGTGAAAAAAACTTTGTTAAAGGGACGTTATGGTTCAAAGTAAAACCGAAAAACCCCTGAAATTCGGCAGTTATGGTAAGATAACCAACCATAACTCGCGCCACCGTGCACTGCTAACACTAACTCCCAGGACATCAAAGATGACATCACAAATGTCAGTGATGACATCACTGATGACATCACATGTGCATTTACTTTTCATGAAAACTCTGTACAAGGGATTCTTATAATGCTGACCAAAAACTGTCAACTCATGCAGAAACATAGGCAGTTTGTGCAGCATACATGAGGAAGGGGCCATATTCATAATCTTGCCATGTTGAATTAGAGTTTTGCGTACTGTGAAACATGTAATAAGTAGATAATAAAACCCACTTAATAAATAATTATTACAGACAAAACACAAAGAGACAACAACACATACAAATATGAGTATATACATGGACAGTGAAGGAAACAAAAAAGCAGAAGTAGTAGCAGAAAGAGTTCATAACCTGATGATTGTCTTTATGCAGAGAAACTATTGCTCTGTTTCAAAGCTGCTACTTACCATATGTATGTGTATCACATGATGTGACTGCACCCAAAGGAAAGGAGAGTGAGTACAATGTATACAAATATGAGCATATACAGGGAAGGTAGAGTAATAAAAATAAAACTATGAGAAAGTGCTGATAACCCTAATGATTATCTTCATGCACAGAAAGGATTGCTCTCTTTCAAGCCTGTGTTTTCCTCTATGTATATGTTTCATATGATGTGACTTGACCCTAAGTCTACAAATATAGTACCTTTTCATTTTTTACTTCCTGACTGTTACTGAAGAAAACTATGTGGCCTAGATATGTCAGTAAAGGGAAAAAAGGGAGAGCCAGACATGTGATGTCATCAGTGATGTCATCAATGACATTTGTGATGTCATCTTTGATGCCCTGGGTGTTAGTGTTAGCAGTGCACGGTGGCGCGAGTTATGGTTGCTTATCTTACCATAACTGCCGAATTTCAGGGGGTTTTCGGTTTTACTTTGAACCATAACGTCCCTTTAACAAAGTTTTTTCACTGAATATATATATATATATATATATATATATATATATATATATATATGCATATTCAGTGAAATAAACTTTGTTAAAGGGACGTTATGGTTAAGTTGCGCTACTAAAAACCTATGAAATTCAGTGAAAAAACATTGTTAAAGGGACATTATGGTTCCAAATAAAACTGAAAAACCCTTGAAATTCGCCAGTTATGGTAAGCTAAGCAACCATAACCCACGCCACCACCGTGCACTGCTAAGACTAACACCCACGACATCAAAGATGACATCACAAATGTTGTGTTGTGTTGTAATTAGTTCCCATTTTTTATTTTTTTTAAAACAATGTAGATGTCCGCGGACAGTGCGGGTGTTCTGAAATGTTCATAAATAAACGAAAATGGAGGTATCCTGAAGAACACTATACCTGTCCGTACTGTTCGCTAGCAAGTTGAAACTGTTCTAAGAACACAAGCGGTGTCCTGAAATGTTCGTAATTAAACAAAAATGGAGGTGTCTTAAAGAACACTATACCTGTCTGTACTGTTCGCTAGCAAGTTGAAACTGTTCTAAGAACCCAATTGGTGTCCTGAAATGTTCATAATTAAACGAAAATGGAGGTGTCCTAAAGAACACTATACCTGTCCGTAGTGTTCGCTAGCAAGTTAAACTGTTCTAAGAACACAATTGATGTCCTGAAAAGTTCGTAATCAAACGAAAATGGAAGTGTCCTAAAGAACACTATATCTGTCCGTGTGTGTGTGATGTGTGACACACATTTAATTAATTCAG
Source organism: Ambystoma mexicanum (assembly GCF_040938575.1). NCBI lineage: Eukaryota > Metazoa > Chordata > Amphibia > Caudata > Ambystomatidae > Ambystoma > Ambystoma mexicanum. Next base: position 878,700,342 of record NC_090928.1, on the reverse strand, counting down.
GACCCGAACAGTGTCCGTAGAACATCAACGCGCAAACCAATGTCCGTGCATTTGGTGTCCTGCGGACAGCCGCTTCCTTCGCGAACATGTTCGCGAAGCGATCATGTGACCGTGCCCATGCTGATCGCGTGTTCTGAATGCGGACACTGTTCGTGTCCCTGAACATTTTCGAGTTATCCACAATATTTTTCCATAAAAACTCATCATGGCACAAATCCCACATGGTAATCCTGAGTTTCTACATATCTTTTGAAACTTTTGGAACCCTTTTTTGTGTTCGATCTGTCCGCGAACAGCGCGCATGTCTGCGAACCGCGTACAAGCACCCCTATAAAAGACCACGCCCTAGAGCTTATTCTCATTGTGTTTCTGGCTATTCTTCAGAGCACAGCTATTTCTCCAGCAACTTGCTGATTACACCATTGAGATGGCATCCCTGGCTGCAGAACTGCCACCTGGTGCTGCACCTGCTTCAGCACCACCCCCACCCCCTCCACCACCACCACCTACCCAAGGGCCTGAAGAGGGGAACAGGAGTGAGGATGCAGAGGAGGAAGAAGAGGATGACGAGAATGAGGTAGAGGAAATCCCTACTACCCGCACTAGACGTTAGTCTTGTGTGTGGCGTTTATTTTCCATTTATGGGAATGGTCCTAAGGCTTGTGCGAACCGTGTTATCTGCAATGAGTGCAAAATGATACTCAGTCGCGGGAAGCACGGGTCGTACAGCTTTGGGACCACGACCATGAAGCGACACCTGAGGTCATTTCACTCTGGGGCTATTCGCAAGGTTGTACCTTGCGAAGAACGTAGTAGGTTGATTAGCTCTACTTCATCCTCCGTTTCTGATCCTGTCACCACAAGGACCACCTCTGTGGGACAGCGTCTTCCTCAAGCTGCCTCACAGGCCATACATATTTCTGATGACCCTTACCTTTCGAGGGTCACAGTTGTATATATGCACTGTGACACAGTACTCTGCAGGGGGGAGCGACTTTGGAGTGCTTTTGAGACTATCGTCTCAGAGTACGAGAAGACCTGCTCACTACCCAAATAAAACCCACTCTAAATCTTCCTCTCTCAGCTCGCCCTTTCTTATCCCTGTGGTTGGTGTCCCCCCTTTTACTCTCCTTTCCCCTCCTCTCCTAGTGTGTCGTGTCTAAAAAAAACAAAAAAAAATACAAAATTACAAAAATCAAAAAAAAATAAGCCTCTTTTCAGAAGTGAAAATAAATGAAGCAGGGCCCTTTGTATTTTTGAGACGTCTGTGGACAGTTCGCGGACATCAAAATAATTGGGTTGGTACCCTATCATAACCATTGCAATTTTCTCTGGTAGGAAGTGGTGGCTCTTAAAAGAGCCTTTGGGAGGTGTTTGTATGTCAAAAATTATAAATACTTAACACCTACTTCAAAATAGATGCTGTAAATCTAAAAAAAGCTCGTAATGCATTTTGTATATTTGTCAAAAAAATCTGATTGCCAGCATAAGTAAGATGGACTCCACCTCTGCGAAAAATGTATGTACTACGAAACATAATATTTTCATTATGAAAATAGGAAATGCCAAAATCTCTTAGAAAGGCACAAACAGCCTTATTAATATTGCGCCTTGCTTTTTCCATTTGTGGACCAAATGAAGAAGGACGAAGCCACATTTGTCTCTGTGCAATCCGTGCAATATTACTTGAGAATTAGGAAACATGTCCATGACCTTCCCAAGTCCTTTCTTCATAGAAAATTGTAAAGAAATTCCAGACACATGTCCTAAACTGTTCCCTCCGCAATGAATTACAATTATGTCTGGATGTTGCTCTGTCTCCAAAGTAGCACAAAGAGGTAGCAAGTCCAATCACTTCATTCCACATACTCCATGCCAGTGTACTTCCACATGTGGAAATCCAAGATCTACAGCTACTCCACAGCTTTCTGCATGCACCTTCAACCTATGTATCTATGAATCTCCCAAAATCCAAACAATCTGTTTTCTGAAACACACAGCCATAGCTATCTGTTGTTCTCTCAACAAAAAGAGTATCTGAGAAACTCTCTACTGGCACAACAAAAAAAGGATAGGACGCTCAACAGCTCGATTCCTTCTCTTCAAACACATGTATGTACGCAGAGAACAATTTTCTGTAACTCTTGCATACACAGTCACGATTCATAAATCACAAGGTCTTACCCTAGACAAAGCAATGATAGATATTGGTAACACAGTCTTTAAAGAAGGCATGAGCTACGTAGCACTATCACGCTTACGTACACTTGACGGTCTATATCTAATCAACTTTGATGCAAGTAAAATAAACACTGATATTCCTTGCATTTTAGAATACAATAGACTTCGCTCACTATACACTCCCCATCTAAACACATATTCTGTTCCACAAAAAGTAAAACGTTATAAAAGAAAAGTAAATCAAACAGAAAAGCAACAGGATGTCACTGCAAATCCTCCAAAGAGAGTAAAAGAAAGTAATACTTCATCAAGTACCACAAGCAAAAAAGAATCAATTAGGGAAAGTAAACCAGGTACTTCTTCAAAGAAGGAAGACAAACTCCAAAAAAAGCAGTCAGATGCAGAACTACCTGGTCCATTTAAACTCTCAAATATAGTTTGTGTAAGTTGCTATGCAAATGTAGCAATCAATATTCTATTTCAATTACCACCAATAGTTGACAACATTTACTTACACAGTACAGACCCATTGTGTATCAAATGTTAATACTTCACAGAAATGCAGCAAACAATCCTGATAACATGTATAGTGTTTATGGAATAAGACAACAATTGGACTATTGTGCTGGAATGGTGAAATTCACAGTAAACTCACAGGAAGATCCACAAGAATTTCTAATGTACTTACTACAAGTACTGGAAAACAAAAACATACCTATAAATGAAATTTTCCAGATTTCATACATGTGGAAACATACATGCACTCTCTGCAACAATGTCACACAAGAAGAAATCCCCAATGAACGCTTCATATATATATCAAAACCTAATTGTGAATCCATTCCATTTCAGCAACTTGTATGTACAAAATGCAAACCATGGTAGATTATGTTCTTCCTGCAATTCAGATAATCGCTCCAGGTTAGTAATACAAACACATAGTAAATATGTAATACTAATGTTTCTACGTTACAATGCAGATGGTACCAAAAACAACTGCAAGCTGACTGGATTCACACATGGTCAAATATCACTTGGCAAGAAAACCTTCACAACAATAAGTATCATCTACCACACAGGAGCCACAACCAATGCAGGTTACTACACTGCATATATAAAAAAGAAATGTGGATGGTTTGAATGTAATGATAGTACCATTACTCTCAAGCAGAGATTACCAGCAAATCTTGCAAACGCTTATTTAATGTTCTTAAAACCAAAATTTGATAACTTAACTGTACTTAAACCTTAACTAAACTTGTAGTAAAAAAATATAAACTGTTAGAATATTCCAAAAGCTATCTAACTGCCGAAGGATTCTACAGCAACTAATCAGATAAATGAATACCACTAAATTAGAGCAAAAAATAGACAGTTAGAATACGCCAATTGGTATCTAACTGTCCCAAAATTTAAAAATATCGAAACAAATAAATCAATACCACTGAAATATATCAATAAATATACAGTTGGAATATGCCTACTGGCATCTAACTGCTCTAAAATTTTATAATATCCAAACAAATAAATAATATGTTACTGCTCCAAAAAAATGAAACAAACCAATGTATAAACCATTAGCCAGAAGCAACAAGTGAACACTGAAAACAAACAAACAAATAAACTGTAGCATAACAGAAAAAGGTTTTTTTTTTAATCCAACAAGGATTTTTTTTTCTCCCACAGACCCGAGGATTTTAGCAACGAACACAGAAACTGAGCAAATTGCACAGTACTCTGGTTTATAATCTACTAAATATGAGGGTCCAAAAAAAAATGTTGATTATACAATGTAATAAGTCATTACAAAATACTAATACTAACATGCTATTTTCTTTTATCACAGAAATGAACATAATACATGTACTCCAGTTACTAAACCAAACAGTAAGTATATTATACATTCTATACCATAGCCACAACCATTGCAGCATATCACACCCATAATATCTTATAACTTTGTTCCTTATAAATTTGTTTTTGACCCAAAGTTATAAGGAACTATGACTATGATATGCTGCGGTGGTTGTGGCCAGGGTATAGAGTGTAGGGTGCATGACCAAATGGTCATGCACCCAACACTATATGCCCTGGCCACAACCACCGCAGCATATCACGCCCATACACTCAACAATTTGTTTTTGACCGAAAGTTATAAGCAACTATAACTGTGATATGCTGCAGTGGTTTTGGCCAGGGCATAGAGTGGCCACAACCACCGCAGCATATCACACCCATACACTTAACAATTTGTTTTTGACCCAAAGTTATAAGCAACTATAACTGTGATATGCTGCGGTGGTTGTGGCCAGGGCATAGAGTGTCGGGTGCATGACCATTTGGTGCACCCAACACTCTATGCCCTGGCCACAACCACCGCAGCATATCACACCCATACGCTCAAACATTTCAACTATGGCCTATGGAAACTTTTAATGTCCGCGGACATTACCAGGGTTCTTAGGACACTTTCAATTTACCAGCGAACAATACGGACAGCGTCTTCAGGACACCCCCTACGAACATTTCAGAACACTGCGAGAGTTCTTAGAACTCTTTCAATTTGACAACGAACAATACGGAAAGCGTCCTCAGAACACCCCAATTTTGTTTATTTGTGAACATTTCAGGACACCGCGAGAGTTCTTAGAACACTTTCAGCTTGCCATAGAATAATACGAACATTTCAGGACACCGCGTGAGTTCTTAGAACATACCCCCATTTTGTTTATTTGCAAACATTTCAGGACATAGCGAGAGTTCTTAGAACACATTCAGCTTGCCACAGAACAATACGGAGAGCGTCTTCAGGACACCCCCTACGAACATTTCAGGACACCGCGTGAGTTCTTAGAACACATCCCCATTTTGTTTATTTGCAAACATTTCAGGGCACTGCGAGAGTTCTTTGAACACTTAAAACTTCACAAGGAACAATACAGACAGCGTCCTCAGAACACCCCCATTTTGTTTATTTGCAAACATTTCAGGACACTGCGAGAGTTCTTAGAACACATTCAGCTTGCCACAGAACAATACGGACAGCGTCTTCAGGACACCCCCTTCGGACATTTCAGGACACTGCGTGAGTTCTTAGAACACATCCCATTTTGTTTATCTGCAAACATTTAAGGACACCGCGAGAGTTCTTAGAACACATTCAGCTTGCCACAGAACAATACATACAGCATCTTCAGGACACCCCCTACGAACATTTGAAGACACTGCGTGAGTTCTTAGAACACACCCCCATTTTGTTTATTTGCGAACATTCCAAGACACCGCGAGAGTTCTTAGAACACTTTCAAATTACCAGAGAACAATATGGACAGCGTCTTCAGGACACCCCCTACGAACATTTCAGGACACAGTGAGAGTTCTTAGAACACTTTCAACTTGACAATGAACAATACGGACAGCGTCCTCAGAACACTCCCATTTTGTTTATTTCTGAACATTTCAGGACACTGCGAGAGTTCTTAGAACACTTTCAACTTGCCAGAGAACAATAAGGACAACGTCTTCAGGACACTCCCTATGAACATTTCAGGACACCGCAAGAGTTCTTAGAACACTTTCAACTTGACAACGAACAATACGGACAGCGTCCTCAGAACACCCCCATTTTGTTTATTTGCGAACATTTCAGGACACCGCGAGTGTTCTTGGAACAGTTTCAGCTTACTTGCGAACAAAACAGACACATTTTGAGTCCTCAGAACACCACCCATTCAGTTTATTTAGAACATTTCAGAACACCGTGATGTCCGCAGACAAATCGAACACAAAAAGAACGTCCACCACATACAAAAGCACAACATTTAACCGATCACAAAACCTCCCATCCTCCCCAAACACTCCCACACAACAACACACTCTACTAAATACACATTTTGAACAAACTTTCACCGCGTTGTCCGAGATGGCGGGCGCTACCGAAAATCTGACGCGCTTCACGCTTCACACCGTCCAATCAGCAAACACGCCACATGTCCGCGGACATGACGTAAGCCACTCAGCCAATCAGGACACTGTCCGCGGAGCGAACAGGGAAGTGTGTCCACGGACCGAACACAGATATCACTAATTTTTTTTACCTACTTTTTGGTCATTTTAAAAAAAACTACTGGACGGATTTTCACCAAATTTGCAAAAGCCTGCTTTTGGGACCAAGCTGCTGCTCCTGGTCTAAATTTGGTGAAAATCCGTCCAGCCGTTTAGGCTGTAGGCGCGAGCAAACATTTTTTCCCATTCAGTCTATGGGAAAAAAAGAAATTTTGGGACCCCCCTATAACTTTTCCCCCCCTGGACGAATCCTCACCAAACTTTGCAAAAAAAGTATATGGCCCACTCTGGATTTTTTGCAAAGTTTGGTGAGGATTCGTCCAGGGGGAGCGAAGTTATAAGCCGCCCAAAAAGTGCTCTTCCTATGGAAACACCAACTTAACCATAAGTACATGGCCACTACTGTGGCCATGTAATATATATATATGTGTGTGTTTGTGCAATGTGCATTGTCGTAATATTGCCTTTATTTACTATTACATTCATGTGGTGTGAATTAGGTGTGAGCTGCTGTACTGATCACTGGATCCCAATTAGTTATACTGAATAGGCAATGGTGCTGTACATGATTTCTTTAACAGGGAACACTCTGTAACTGCAATTTACTCTACTGGGGCAGTTTTGTGCAGTCATTATTCTATCTCTACAACCATGCTCCTTCATGTCTTGCTGCTCAACTTCTGTGAACGTGTAACCTTCATTAATTTATGTTTGGTTGTTCTGCCTCAGGACATACATTGGAAGAACGTGGCTATGGGAACTCGGAAGACCTGATGTGTTTTGACCAGTTCAGTGTACAGTGTCTTGTCCCTAAATTCCAGGGCCTAGTATCTTTTCTGTTGCTTTTTCATGACTTCACTACCGCAAACTAAAAACAGGGAAAGCATTAACAGCCCCCCGCCCCTTGCTTTAACCAATCATTGTGTGGCATTCAGCCTTTGGCTGTATGAATAGTTGAAACTTGGAATACGTGTCCTTCAGCAAGGGTCTGGCTAATGTTCTCTGCTGTGGTGTGATGGGGAGTTTTGATGCTTCAAGAACAGCTAACTAGAACTTGTAGTCTTTATGCATTGTGTATTCAGCTAATGCAGAACAGCAGCCATCATTTATTCACCACTATGAACACTTCCTCTATATTTCTCTGACTGATGTTAGATGCTGCTGGATCTGGTTAAGGGTACATGGTTATGTTTATCTTCAAGTGTGATGGCCTAATTAAAGCATGTCTCCTGGAGCATCGTTGGGCCTATGCTGGAAACCCTTCATTAAATAGGGCTGCTTACTTTTTTGCTGCATGCCTTTTCATAGTGAGTTGTGCAGCTTGTATTTTAGTGCACATTTAGGATGTTGAATATACTCTCCCATATTTTCATACTCCCCTCCATTCCCCCCTTTCATTCCTAGCAGGATGAATCTTTCTCTAAACTCTCCCTCTTATTCTTCTTCATCTAATGGCCACTCATAGACACTCCTGGAGATCCATAATTTACCGACATCTCTCAGGTCTCCTCCACATATACATAATCCCAGGTATTGTCTGGGCAATAGTGTCTGCTCATTATGTACCTGTATGCTTCTCCTAGCTGTGGTTGTTCATCTGTTGGATAGCTTTCATCTTTCCAATGAGGAGTGGCACTACCTGTCATAACTGCAAGAACCTTTATTTTATTGTCATGGGACACACAGCAGGTAACAATTAATTGATACAATCACCAGAGTAATACCCGGATGATGAGGATAGGAAACAAAATGCAACAGAAATTTTAAAGCAAACGGGGTATCCATAAAGTAAACATTGTGACCCAGTCATCATCTTTAGTGATTCCTCATTCCTTTTCCATGTCAGGCGTCAATTTGCCAGCTACTTGATAGCGAGAGTCAGTGACCCATTCTCTGCAATGTTAGGAGGCATGTAGGTGCAGCAGGAGCTCCCATTTTTCCTGCAGACCCTCCCCTCCATTGCTGTAATTAGGTCAAGCTGCATTTGGTTCTGGAGTGCCACAAACCTAAGTGCATGAGGTTCCTCATGTATTGTGTTCAATCTGTGCTCAGTTGCATTTGAGAGTTCCATCAGCTTCCAGCGGATGAGCTGAAGCCATTTAGAATTGATAGCAACTTGTATCCCAGGCGCCAGCAATGAGGTAAAAAACACCTCAGTCTTTGTAAAAAGACAATATTTAGCTAGCATCTTTTCAATGCTTCATCAGCGTCCTCTGAACAGTATCCTGATAATTTCTTTCTTTGCACCTTAGGTGAGTCCAAATGTCCTACATTAGTTGGGGGCTTTTCAGGGGACTGGAATTCTCTTCTGGGCAATTGTACATGTTTCTCAGGAATTACCATAACAGGTGTATGTAAGGTGACTCGGGAGCAGAGGCCATTCCATGATGGTGGCAAATAATGGCAGGCCTTGGTTCCACACTGCCAGATGATATCCATTATTGTGGCTGTGCCCTCATTCAATGCTGGCATCTGGTATGTCTGGTTGCAGTTATTATTGTTGCCAATGGGCACGCTGCCTTTGCCTCCGAAACAAAATGAAGATCGAGTGAGTTTCTGTACTTTTACGGGTTGTTCATGTTGATGCAAACTTGTCAACTTATTCACATGTAATGCCCACACGTCTACAAAGTTCATCTGTTTGTTTTGCTTCTTCTGTGAATCCCATTAGTCCCTCAGTGTTGAATTCTGATTGCCCGTTTACCCACTTCTTGTTCCAAAATGTTGCAACTTCTATGAACATCAGTGATTTTTCTTGACAATGTGCGCCCTCTTGCTTCCCCATCTTTGCACATTTTTCTCTTGATCTCCTTTCCATTCTTATGTGAACTGTGCATCCCTGGAATTGACCCAGAACCATGCAAGTTACTAAATGTGCTAAACACTGTTGGCCTGATTCATAGAAGCATTTTATAATTGTACAATCCCATAGGAAAATGTTCTGTGAATCAGGCCATGTGCCTCTAATGTCAAAACTTCCTGCGATAATAACAGTCTGGGGGTGCCAACCACATGTGGGATAAACACACATATATAGCATGATTCATTTACGTGGGCCCTACTGAATTCTTTCATTAGGTTGTTGTATTGTGTGTGCAAAAATGAGTTAAACAACATGGCGCCAGTTCACAGCCAATTTTGGACATTCAATTTCAAACCACAATGAAAGTCTATGTTTCTGTGAGCTCAGTTAGAAGGCAGACATCCTTTTTGCAATGGCTGCAATATTTTAGTGTGAAGCAGATGAGGGATGAGCCGAGAGGGGAGTCGGAGATGTGCAGGTGCATTGATAAGGGGTGATGGGAACGAGCACGCAGGAAATGAGCAGGGTTTTCCCACTATTGTCTGTATTTTTCCTCTCTTGCCTCCCATGCTTGCTGTTTGTCCTTCGTTCAGGGACAGTCGTCAATTTATGAGGGACAGGGTTTTGTCCCCCTTAAGAAGAGAGGTATCCTGAGAGGAGACAGAGAATTGAAACCCTGGATGTTTAAGTCTCGCTGAGAGGGAGGACACTCCACTCCAGACCCCGTTATTTGATTTGCAATCTCTATGCCTACCTACCTTGGGACAGGGTAGTGTTGTCGTGGCCAAGATGAAGCTTTCTCCTACAACTGCACTAACAGTGATGTATACCCAATGGGCCTCATTACACGGAAGGCGGTAATCCAGGGTGCTATTAGCACCCTGGACCATGCCGGTAAATTACCGGCACCGCCTTGGCGGAAAGGGGATTTACCGCCCCATTCCAAGGTTGGAGGGGCGGTAAATCCCCCTTCCGCCATTGCCCTTCCCCATTCCCATTTCTGCCCCATAGGGCTCTATGGGAATGGGGAAGGCGCTAATTACGGCACCGCAATTTTGCGGTGCCGTAATTAGCTCCGAGGTCCCTTAGCGGGTTGGTACTTAACGCCTGCAAGAAGCAGGCGTTGATTCCTCCAACCCGCAAAGGGACCTCGTAGTACGGCGGTAAGGGTTAACGGTCACCGTTGCCATTAACGGTGACCGTTAACCCTTACCGCCGTCCGTGTAATGAGCCCCAATGTGTTTATTTTGTCCATATATTCATGTATAACCAGTTGCATTTCTCTCATAGCAATATGTATGCCAAAAGAATATGAATAAAGGGCCTGCAAAGAGCCAATTATTTTCCAACTAATAGTCTAAGTGTACATTATTGCCCTCCTGAGTCCAGGAACGTTTAGTCTGTGTAATAGGTTAAGTGCTGAGGTCATTACAGGAGTCTGAAAAGCAAATCAGTTGTGTGACATGTTGGTACCCTCTGAATGATGTTCATCTAACATGCTACTTGCTTCTTTACTCCCTTGTTTTCTATTTCTAATCATGGGGTTATTTCTAACTGCGAATACATTTTCTACCTTTTTATCATTGTGTTTAGTACCTCTAAGTTCTAATCTTAGCGGTTCTGTTAAGAGGATTGAAAGAAGAAGAGAAAAAACTAAACAATATTCCTATCAATACATTTTTCAAATTTCTAACACTATTTTATTGAGTTTTCTGCATATTGATTGTGGCACTTGTTCTGCTTAATTTTTATTAGCATTTATTAAAAAATAAAAAATGTAAATCACATTTTCCAAAAATCAAATGCCTGCCATTCAAACTTCAACCCCCGCCCCTTCCTCATAAACAAGGGGATCTCAAGGAGTCCCAAGACTCATATACCAGCAAAGTTAAACAGTAAACAATCTTCCCTTCACCCTGCTGGTCAGTAAGAGTTGCAACCGTGTTGCTAAGAACCCTGAAAAGTTCCTTCCTCTCACTTCCCCTCCCCCAAACCACCACACAACATAAAATAAGTTCCATCTTAATGGATTACCTATGTGTTATTGGAGATTTAATTTAATGTCTCAGAAAAGTCTCAGAAACACATTGTATAAGGATACCAGACCTCCCTAAAATGAATACAGATAGCATGATAGGCTGATCAATGATGCCAGTATTTAAAAAATCAGAATTAGGGTGTTTTTGAAGGTAAAGAGTGCATGTGGGGAGACAATGTTTTTATGATACCCCCCATGTTGAGATAAATCACCACACTGAGAGAGGTGACTGAGACAGGGATGTATAGGTAAACTTCATATGGGGGAGGGTGGACAATGGGTATAGTGGTCATGTATTGAACAGAGGTCTAATACTGACCAGGCGGGGAGTGCATAAGTGTACCAGACCCCTCATACTGAATACAGATAACAGGATAGGCTGATAATTGTCCCAGTATTGCAAAAGTCATAATTATAGTGCTTTTTGAAGGTAAAGAATCCATGTGGGACGACATATTTTTTTGGGGGGCCAGAATGACCCAGGAAGTGAAGGGTGCCTCGGGTATTACACGCACATCCTCGGGTATTACATGCACATCATGAAAATGTAAAAATATATTCTGGAAACTGGATAGAAAATGAGTTATGCTCAAAAGTAAATAACGACTTACTGTTTGGTAGCGAGGCTGAACAGACTGAGATATTTTCTAAAATGTATGCCAGATACAAAATGGCATCGTGAGACCATGCGTGCAAAGCACTGAGTCATGCAGAAAATGAATATTCTTAGGCAGTATTTTAATATAACGTAAGCACGTCTGGAAGGATATATGAAAAAATGCTGGCAGGAAAAGTAGACATGATTGATGGTAAATCAGATAAAGGCAAGGTAGTTAACAATTAGTAAATATTAGCTGAAATACTTGGCAGCAAACAAAATGAGCTTATTGAGTTCTCCATGGTATAAACTGCCAATTAAATTTGTCAGGATCTCGAGAAGCAGATAAGGACTGTTTCTTGGCAGCAATTAAAGGATGTGTAATTGTGTCCAGCTGGGCCTAAAATAAGCTTATCAGTATCCGTGTCAGTCAGCAGGGCTTGCCATGGATGAACTCATGTAGGCTGTATGAGTGGCAGATAAGCCAACCAATCAAAGATTAGGAGGGCTTTTATTCTGGCTAAGAGAACCAATCAGATATGTATCCTGAATTTACATGAAAGTATTGCATCATTTAATAGACCTATAGAAGCAAGCTGATTGCAGGAGCTCTGTGTGCTTCCAGTATTTCTTTTTGACCTTGTATTAAAGATCGGTGTGAACTTGTACCCGGGCGTTCCTTCTTCCTTTGGTCCTGTCCCAGTGTCAGAGTCCACAGATGTCAGAATGCACGTGGCGACCATGAACGGACCCTAAAAATCTTTCAGGGACAAGAACACAGGCTTATGCTGTCATGCTGACAGGGATGGGGAGAGGCCCATGAGAAATGACAGATAAGTGGATCTGCAGTGTGCTCTCATTTTGTGTGGGGAGGGCTCTCTGTGGCTGACAGCATGGCACACTTTCATATCTGAGGATTGTGGTATTTATTGTGGGAGGCAAGGGAAGAAAAAATAATAAGACATATTATGTATTAAGGGAAAAGTAACAGGGTAGTTTTAAAAAGTAATCAGTAAGTAATCAGTCATTTTTAAAAGTAATCCATAAGTAATCAGTAGTCTTTAAAGTAATCAGTAAGCAAACAGTAATTTTAAAAGTAATCAGTAGTTAGAAAAGTAATGGGGTTAATTATAAAAGTAATGAAGAGCATTTTAAGGTGTAACAAAGGGCGTTCTAAGAGATAAGGTCTGAGATCCCTAACTCAAGGAGTTTTAGAAGAACTCCTCTTATACTCCAAGCAGAGTAAAATTAGGCTGTGTGTAGGACACGGTCCATGTGAGAAGACGAGTTAAACTCTAGTCAGAGTATATTTAGTGGCAGAGATAAGAAAAAAGTGCTGAGGTTTAAATGTAAAAGAGTTGACTAGTCTGTCTGTCTGTCTCTTATGTGTCTGTTTTAAATTAAGGTGTCGAAGAGCGACAATGAGTTGAAAAAGTTGAGACAATGTCAAGAAATTATATTATTTATTTAGGGAAGGTGATTTGCACCAACCCAGAGATGGACATAGAGCAGTGAAAAAAGCAGAGGGTTTGAGCAACCCATTGGTGGATGAGCTCAAATTTGTTGTTTTGAGAGGTTTTAAGGCTTCTGGTTAAATGAAAGAAAACATGTAATCAAAATTGTGACTACCTTGCCCCCTTGAGGCAGGCGGGTGACGGTAACTAGAGGGTTAATTGTTGTATACTTACAGAGATAACAGTCTTAGGAATGAAAAAGCCTTGCATGGTTGAAAACTGCCAAGCGCATCATAGAAATGAAGACAGAAGGAAAATTGAACATGAGGCAGTTTTTTGCTGATTACAACTGTGTAGTTAAATCAAGAAAACATAATTAAAATGAATTTTGAAGGCAAAATCTGACACTAGATTCCCTTCCTCCTTGAGAAATTGAAGAGAATGTGATATATGACATGTTTTGAAAGAGAAACAACACAGAAATATAAGCAGTCTTTTAGGGGGTGTGGGGTGCAACTCAGAGAAAAAAAGTCTCGCGCTGGCAGTGCACGATGAAGATTTATGTTTAAAACCATGCTGCTGAGAGTAGCTAAAGTTCTTGTTCATGGCTAGAGATAACAGTCGGTGGAGCCAAAAAGAATTAATAATGGTTGCAGGAAAAAACAAAGGGGGTAATTCATAGAATTCAGCGCACAAGTGGCGCACGCAGCTGGCGCACAGTGTGCTCGTGCGACTTTCTGCGCCAGCCGCGTACTCTAAAATCTATTTCCGCGCACAGCGTATTCATGGATTTTAACATCCAAAACCAGCCGTGGTGCAGAGTGGCGCAGCGACCCTGCAGCAGTGCCAGTTACGCCCCCAACCCCTTCCTGTGCGCTGTGTACAGCGTACAAATCCCGTACATGGCGCACAGGCTCACAACCACGAACACGTCTGTAAAACTCCCCGCGCACCCCTACGAATGGATTACTGGGGTGCGCAGGAAGTTTCACACGCGATTGGCCCTGTGCGTGGGGTACGTGGATTTGGGGGGTGTGCGGGAAGTTTTCACACGCAGAAGGCCCTGTGCGTGCGTGTTACGTGGATTACTGGGGTGCGCAGGAGGTTTCACACGCGATTGGGCCTGTGCGAGCGGGGTACGTGGATTACTGGGGTGCAGGGGAAGTTTCACACGCGATTCGCCCTGTGCGTGCAGGGTACGTGGATTACTGGGGTGCGCGGGAAGTTTCACACGCGATTGGCCCTGTGCGTGCGGGGTACGTGGATTTGGGGGGTGCGCGGGAAGTTTCACACGTGGCAGGCCCTGTGCGTGCGGGCTACGTGGAATACTGGGGTGCGCAGGAAGTTTCACACACGATTGGCCCTGTGCATGCGGGGTACGTGGATTACTGGGGTGTGCGGGAAGTTTCACATGCGGCAGGCCCTGTGCATGTGGGCTACGTGGATTACTGGGGTACGCGGGAAGTTTCACAAGCGATTGGCCCTGTGTGTGCGGGGTATGTGGATTTGGGGGTGCGCAGGAAGTTTCACACGCGATTGGGCCTGTGCGAGCGGGGTACGTGTATAACGCGGTATGGGGGAAGTTCCACGCGTGCTTTCGCTGTCAGAGCGGGGTACGTGTATCCAGGGGGGTGCGCGGAGAGTCCCACACGTCAATTGGCAGTGTGGGTTCTCACAGGTGTGCCCTCTACACCCTCCATGGACCCTGCAGGCACACCACACCACAGGGGACTACCCAGCAGGCCCCCACTCATGTCCCACTCATGTCCCCCAGCAGCCCCACCCCCCAGCAGTGAGGGGCACCTGCCAGCAGGCCCCATTCATGTCCCACTCATGTCCCCCAGCACCCTCACCCCCCCAGCAGTGAGGGTCACCTGCCAGCAGGCCCCCACTCATGTCCCACTCATGTCCCCCAGCACCCCCACCCCCCAGCAGTGAGGGTGTTAGGCGGAAACCTGTGCAGTTCCCTCTGGGACCACTGAAAAAGATTTAGGACTACAGGTGTTTGGCAGTAAACCCACTTGGTACCAGTCTGTACCACACAGATTCACTTGGTAGCTGTGGCTGAGCAGTCAGACTTCCCTCAAGAAGAGTTAGGCAGTATGTGGAGTATACAAAATAGGGCAATTTACACAGTAGAACGAGCAAACACGGACAGAGCTTTGGTGTAAAGAGATATAGTTACTTATTTATATTATTTATAAAAACACATCTATGGAAAACACACTGGCACTATTACGGCAAACAACTTCAATCACAATTACTATAAGTAAATCAATCCCCCTAACAATAGTTTGACAAGTCCAGGTTCAACGGCACCACTTATTTGCAGACAGAGGTGAATGCTTTAACCTAGATGGCACTCTAGTATTGGTTAGGACGGGAGAGAAAAAGGCAGGGTATGAAATCAACTTGGTACCAACACTTTTACGAACAAATGCAAGGCAAGTAAGGAAGGGTCTACTGCAGATCGCAAAGTTCATAGGCCAGGCCCACTCGGAGAGAGGCAAGGCGATATGTCTCAAAAAGTATCACAGTGGAAATGCACTTCGAGTCTTTGTCGTAAATTGTTATAGAAAGATTGGACCAGTTCAGAACAGAAAGTTAAGAAGGGTTGGAGGCGACCCAATGGAGGGGCAAGGATTAAGACACCTCACGCTAACCGACACAAGGGAAGCCAGGCGGACACGGTACCTTGTTTGTGGAGAGACAGCTCCGGCGGGGGCAGTTGTTCCTGGTGGTGGATGCAAGTTGGGGCTTTGCCAAGAGAAGAGATGCTCTCGTCGTCGAAGGAAAGTTTAAGATCGTTGCACCACCAGGGAAGAGACCAGCCCTGGAGTGCTCCATCACAAGGCACCACCTTTTGGACGCGGTACAGGGGTTAGTGGCTATCCAGTTGCCAGGGTGCTCTGCACGGGCAATTCGACCACTACGTCCTGGAACAAAGAAAAAGCAAAGGGGACTGGTTGTTCCCACCAGTCAGGGGAAGAAGACTCTCTGGCCGGGAGATGATCTCTGTCGTCGGGAAGTGGTGAGACGGTTCAGCAGGGCTCCACCGGAGGTGTCGTCGTTGCAAGTCGGCTCAGCTTTACCCTCGTCGGATTCTTAGGTCCTGTGGCGACTTCTCAAGATCCAGTCCCAAAAGCCCTGCTTTTATGCAGAAAACCCCCATTCATTCAGCCTAGCTGTCAATCAAAACACGCTAAGTGATGAGCGGGGTGGTTCACCACTTGGGCCAATCACACCACAGTGCGACTTGAGTTGGCAAGGCAACTGAGTCCAGGGTGTCTAAACCCCCTCCCACACCCCCTGTGGTACCCAGACAGAATGGCACCACTTTGGAGGACCTCTGTGCAGAAGCCCGCCAAAAGTGGAACAAAGGGCTCAACCTTTGGTTTAGGAGTCACAGAGGCGAACACAGACGCCATTTTAAAAACCGAGTTCTGGCAGAAAATACCAACCGATAGATTTATTTAAGATAAATAAACCGGTGGTATGTTAGAGATTAACGAGAAAGAGTATTAACCTCCAACAATGGGAAGAATCCCATAGAGTTATATTCGGGGTCGAATATAACGAGTAGTTTCCACTGCCACCAGCCAAAACTCGGCGAGGGGGGACTGGACAGTGCCCCCTCGAATAACAGACCCAGAAGTAATCCAATTACCCCTACTAGTACGTCCACAATAGGATGGTTTGTACTAGTTCTGTTAGTAAATTTAGGTCTAGTAAAGCCAATGGTGACTTTACATGCCTTGGGAGACAGTAGTCAGTCTCAGGGTATGGAGTCTATGGTGGGGATCCTCTAGGACGCCCCAGTGTTACGGCACGGAGGGTGCGGTGTAACACACATAGTAAAACATATGAGACCCTATGGAGTAAAAGACCCCATAGCCCATAGAACACATTGACATTCAGAGGAATTAACCACATTCATGTCCAAGAGTGGGAGAAAAAGAGTCTCACTCTTGGCAGGATGGAAAAAACAAACTCCAGAAATCCAGCAAAGCTGCTGGGGGACTCACTAGGTTAGGAAATTCAGCCTAAACAGAGAATTCTCCCTAACACTCGCCCCCCCAGACTAAGGGACAGGAGGATTTAATCCACTCCTGGACGAATCTCATACCTCTAGTCGATGACATACATCCTAGAGAGACCATCAGCATTTTGGTGGTGACACCATGACCTGTGCTCAATGGTGAAATCAAACCCTTGCAGGCAGATCGACCATCTCAGTAGTTTTGGGTTTTCCTCTTTCATTTGCATTAACCATCTCAAGGTTTGGTGGTCAGTCTGAATAACAAAAGTAGAACCATACAAGTATGGCCTAAACTTCTTCAGAGCCCACACGATAGCAAAGCATTCTCTTTCGCTTGTTGCCCACCTTGTTTCAGGATCCTTCAGCTTGCGGCTGATGAAGCAAACGGGGTGCTCCCTACCTTTCCCATCCAGTTGACTGAGTACCGCACCTATTCCTACATTTGAAGCATCTGTCTGCACAATGAAAGTTTGGTGGTAATCAGGAGCTCAGAGTACTGGGGCTTGGCAAAGAGCCTTTTTCAGGTTTTCAAAAGCCTGATTGCACTCCTCGTTCCATCTAACCTTCTTAGGGAATTTTGGAGAGGAGATGACATTCAGTGGAGAAGCTATGGTCCCATAGTTCTCAATGAAATTCCTGTAATACCCGGTGAGACCTAAGAAGTCTCTCACCTGGGTCTGAGTAGTAGGTGTTGTCCATTTTTGCACAGCTTCAATCTTACTGAGCAAAGGCCTTATTTCTCCACCTCCTACCTCATGTCCAAGCTAGACTACCTTACTCTGTCCAATTTGGCATTTACTCACCTTTATGGTCAGATTGGCTCGTCCAAGAGCCTGCACAACATCTCTCAGGTGGGTTACATGTTCTTCCCAGGAATTGCTGAACACTGCTATGTCATCCAAGTATGCAAATTAACAAGGGTGGTCCTGGGAGTCCCTCTGCCAGACATTAATCCTGGTTACAAGAGACTTACCCAGAGTCTTTTGCTCACTATCTTTCACAGAGAAGAAATATCCCAAACATATCAGTCTTTGTCCTGCCCTGGGGCAGTCCAGCACCGAAATGCTAGGCAATTCTCCTCTGAACAAGAGTACCAACAGAAACCCCAGACACGTGTTTCGGTCTGGTTGGACCTCATCAGTTGGGTGGATCTGTGCCTCTCTAAGAATAGTGAGCAATGGGTCCACGTCTGGATTTCCCTAGTAACTTAGGGTGAGACCCAAAGTTACTTAAATATGCAAATTAACAAGGGGGGTCCTGGGAGTCCCTCTGCCAGACATTAGTCCTGGTTACGAGAGACTTACCCAGAGTCTTTAGCTCACTATCTTTCACAGAGAATAAATATCCCAAACATATCAGTCTTTGTCCTGCCCTGGGGCAGTCCAGCACCGAAATGCTAGGCAATTCTCCTCTGAACAAGAGTACCAACAGAAACCCCAGACACGTGTTTCAGTCTGGTTGGACCTCATCAGTAGGATGGATCTGTGCCTCTCTAAGAATAGTGAGCAAGGGGTCCACGTCTGGATTTCCCTAGTAACTTAGGGTGAGACCCAAATCTACTTAAATATGCAAATTAACAAGGGGGGTCCTGGGAGTCCCTCTGCCAGACATTAGTCCTGGTTACAAGAGACTTACCCAGAGTCTTTTGCTCACTATCTTTCACAGAGAAGAAATATCCCAAACATATCAGTCTTTGTCCTGCCCTGGCAGTCCAGCACCGAAATGCTAGGCATTCTCCTCTGAACAAGAGTACCAACAGAAACCCCAGACACGTGTTTCGGTCTGGTTGGACCTCATCAGTAGGGTGGATCTGTGCCTCTCTAAGAATAGTGAGCAAGGGGTCCACGTCTGGATTTCCCTAGTAACTTAGGGTGAGACCCAAAGTTACTTAAATATGCAAATTAACAAGGGGGGTCCTGGGAGTCCCTCTGCCAGACATTAGTTCTGGTTACGAGAGACTTACCCAGAGTCTTTAGCTCACTATCTTTCACAGAGAAGAAATATCCCAAACATATCAGTCTTTGTCCTGCCCTGGCAGTCCAGCACCGAAATGCTAGGCATTCTCCTCTGAACAAGAGTACCAACAGAAACCCCAGACACGTGTTTCGGTCTGGTTGGACCTCATCAGTAGGGTGGATCTGTGCCTCTCTAAGAATAGTGAGCAAGGGGTCCACGTCTGGATTTCCCTAGTAACTTAGGGCGAGACTCAAAGCTACTTAAATATGCAAATTAACAAGGGGGGTCCTGGGAGTCCCTCTGCCAGACATTAGTCCTGGTAACAAGAGACTTACCCAGAGTCTTTAGCTCACTATCTTTCACAGAGAAGAAATATCCCAAACATATCAGTCTTTGTCCTGCCCTGGGACAGTCCAGCACCGAAATGCTAGGCAATTCTCCTCTGAACAAGAGTACCAACAGAAACCCCAGACATGTGTTTCGGTCTGGTTGGACCTCATGAGTAGGGTGGATCTGTGCCTCTCTAAGAATAGTGAGCAAGGGGTCCGCGTCTGGATTTCCCTAGTAACTTAGGGTGAGACCCAAAGCTACTTAAATATGAAAATTAACAAGGGGGGTCCTGCCAAGTTTATCCACCAACTCATCTGCTCTCGGCAAAGGGTGGGCATCAGTCTTGGTGACTGCATTAAGAGCTCTATAATCCACGCAGAATCTAAGTTCTTTAGATCCGGCCTTTGGTACTAACACAACTGGGCTAGACCATGGACTAGTAGAGGGCTCTATTACCCCAAGATCAAGCATCTTGCTGACCTCACCTTTGAGGTGGGTTCGTATGTTTTCTGACATTTGGGATCCTCTGCTTTTGACTGGCAGACAGTCACCAGTGAGTATGTCATGCTGGCCCCAAGGGGTCAAGCCTGGTGAAAGCGAGAACAGAGAGGCAAACTGATTCAACATAGATTTGCACTCTTCTTGTTGCTCAGGTGTCAGATTTGAAGAGAGATTTACTCCTTCAATTTTTTCTTCTAAAGGTAAGCCTCTGAGGAGATCTGGAAGAGCTTCCCTCTCTTCTTCTTCCTGTGATGATGCTAGAAGCAACGCTCCTACATCAGGTCTTGAGACATACGCTTTGAGTCGGTTGGTGTGGAAGACTGTCGGAGCCTCCTTGGGATTGCCCAAGTCCACCAGATAGTTGACCTCTCCGAGTTTACCCACAACTCTGAAGGGTCCCATCCATTTGTCTTGCAAGGCCCTCTGCCTTGTTGGGATCATAACGAGAACGAGCTGGTCTTGAGCGAACTCAACCATGTTAGCCTTTTGATCATGCAAGTGCTTGACCAATGCTTGTCCAGCTTTCAAGTTATCGCTTGCTTCTGTCATCATGTGCGACATTCTCCTCCGGAGACCTATCACGTAGTCAGTCACTCTGACTGGCTTGGGGTAAGGAGCACTCTCCAACCCCTCCTTAATCAGGGCCAATGGACCTCTGACGGGATGATCATAGAGAAGCTCAAAGGGAGAATAACCTACTCCCTCCTGAGGGACTTCTCTATAAGCAAAGAAAAGGCATGGCAGTAGAAGGTCCCACTTACGCTTAAGGGGTTCCTCTAAAGCACCTATCATGCTCTTCATGGTTCGGTTGAACCAGTCTACCAGCCCATTGGTTTGGGGGTGGTAGGCTGTTGAGAACTTGTAAGTAACTCCACAGATTTTCCACATGGCTTTCATGTAGTGGGACATAAAGTTTGACCCCCTGTCAGAGATGACTTCCTTAGGAAACCCGACCCTGGTAAAAATACCAAGGAGGGCCTTAGCCACAGCCGGAGCTGTAACAGTCCTCATAGGAATTGCCTCAGGATACCTAGTAGCATGATCTACTACAACAAGTATAAACCTGTTGCCTGAGGAGGTTGGAGCATCAAGGGGACCAACAATGTCAATCCCTACTCTCTCAAATGGGACTCCCACAACTGGGAGAGGCACTAAAGGTGCCACATTCTTGGAGCCAACCTTACCAGAGGTCTGGCAGGTGTGGCAGCTCCTGCAGTGTTTTTCTACTTCGGCCCCCATCTTCGGCCAATAAAAGTAGAGAGAGAGCCTTTCCTTGGTCTTATTGAAACTCAAGTGACCAACCAAAGGAATCTCGTGGGCTAACTGCAAGAACTGTGGTCTGTTCTCTTGGGGTACTACAAGTCGTTTGTAGTCTCCAGGTGCAGACTCGGTCGGTTCACTGTAGAAGAGGCCATCTTCCCAGTGCAACCTGTATTTCCCAGGCTCTTGCCCTTCAGCCTGAGCTTCTGCCTGGTGGCGAAGACCTTCCAGAGTTGGACATTCTCTCTGTCCCTTACTGAAGTCTGCCCTGCTGGGTCCACCTTCTGCCAGTAAAGACTGCAGCTCAGGATGGTCAACAGGATCCAGATCTCCAATGAGTTGCTGGCCTTCCATTAGCTCCTCTTCAGAGTCTAATTCTACCACACAGGGTTGTACCTCCCTCTCAGCCTCAGCTGGAGGTGGAGTTACGGGTGTAACTTTGTACAACCGCGGGCAAGTCCTTGTGGGCTGCACTGAAATGCCGGCTGCTGGTTTCGGTATAGAAGTCTTAGGTTTCCCTTTCGCTTCTGATTTCTTGGAGACAGCAGCTGACAATTCTAGTGGAGCAAGAGTGATATCTTTCTTCATCATCTCCTGGGGAGTACCTCACATGGTTCTCTCCCTTGCAGGTCTGGTTAGCTCCTGTAACCGTTTACTAGGAGGTCTGGGGGTATGCGACACAACTCCGACAGTTTTCAAATCGTTACCCAACAGAACGCGTCCTGGTACCTCACTCTGTAT
Organism: Ambystoma mexicanum; assembly: GCF_040938575.1. Taxonomy (NCBI): domain Eukaryota; kingdom Metazoa; phylum Chordata; class Amphibia; order Caudata; family Ambystomatidae; genus Ambystoma; species Ambystoma mexicanum. The sequence goes on along the minus strand of NC_090928.1, from coordinate 878,678,376 downwards.
GCTGATAGGTATCTTCACAGTCATGTCGTTACACTGGATGAGAACTGGCAATTGGGGAAGCATCTGCACAGGCCCTCCAGCTAACTTGGTGAGGCGTTTGGGTGCCTTAGCAACATCCTCAGCCTGAAAAAAAGATGTATCCACCACAGTTATGCTGGCACCAGTGTCCCTAATGGCAGGAGTCTCCTGACCATTCACCTGGACACTGTCCTTATAATACTCTTTAGTATTATCGGGGATAGAATTATAGACATCTAAATTCTGCTGTTCCCACAACCCCAGAGATACTAAAGAAACACTGGCTGAGACTCCAATGGGTTCATCAGCCAGCAGTAGAATGTTTCCACTTGCCATTTGGACTTCCTCCTCTGGAGCGAAGGCTAAGGAGACAAGCTGGACCCCTGAAGGTTTACCCTTACATCTGGGATCTCCTTTCACGTGGTCAGTCGAGCCACAAACAAAGCATTTTCCGAATGCTTTCTGGAATGGTGGCTTGTTCTGGCCTCCTTCCGGTTTGGCACCAGAAGACACACTATTCTGCTGCGGTTTTCCTTGTGGCTTACCCTTCTGGTTTTGTTTGGGGCCCTCTTTGGAATTTGAGTTATTCGAATTCTCTTTTGAGTCTTTCTTAGGCTGTTTTCCCTCATCCTTTTTCTGAGTTGCCCCAGAATCCTTATGAGTAGCCCTGTTGGCAACCCACAAGTCAGCAGCCTTAGCTAGCTTCCTGGAATCCAATTCCTTCGAATCAGCCAAGTGCTGTCTGAGCTCAGGAGAACAGGCATCATAAATAGACTCCAACATAAAAAGATTCTTCATACCCTCATATTGTTCACTTTGTAACCCTTAATCCATCCCTCTAAGTTGTTCAACCCTTCACTCACCCAGGTAGCCCAAGGGGTACCATCATGCTTTTTGAGGGTTCTAAACCTCTTAAAATACTGGGAAGGGGTCTTCCCGAATCTAGCTATCAAAGCTAGTTTCACACTTTCGTAATCCTTCTTATCCTCCTCCCCCATCTCCATTACCACATCAGTCGCAACAGGGGGGAGCCTAGAGAACAACCAGGGAAGTAACTCATTCCCGGTGATGTCCTGGAGCCCATGATTGTACTCAAACAGTTTTAACCAATCCAACACATCCAATCTCGGTTCATACATACCCACTAATTCCTTCGGCATCCGGGGTCTTTTGGGACTGGAGCTTCTAGAGGAACCAGAGGAGAGAGAAGCATTTTCCACAGACAACTTTTTCATCTCTAACTCGTGATTAAGTTCTATTTCTCTGAGCCTTAACTCAGCTTGCTTCTGCTCAGCCTGGGTATTCATCTGTCTGAACTCTAGCTCTTGGTTTCTTTCAGATTGGGCCAAAAACCGTTTGTATTCTAATTCGAGCTTCATTTTTTCAAGTTCAAAATAAGCAGGGTTACATGTGGGACCTTGTATGGGCCCCGTAGGTACAGCTGGTAAGGCAGACAGAGGAGCAGAGGAGACAGTTTTGTTAGCCTCTCCTTCCTCTTCAGCCTCTTCATCACTATCATCAGAACTATGATTTAGATCAACACCATTACTGTTATCTACATTTGCTGGAGAAGTTGGTTCCTCTGAACCAGTACCCAGACTTTGGTTTGCCAGCAATCTCACTATCAGTTCTACTTTCTTGCCTCTTACAGAAAGATTCTCTTGTCTACAGAGGGCTCGTAAACTCTCAGTATTTTCACCTGACAAGGATTCTTGACTGTAAACTTCCATAGTAGACATGTTTTTGAAAGTTGCTTTTAGTGCTAAGCTTTGTGGTTAGTTATCCTAAAGTCTTGAAAAGCACTCTAAACTGTATACTCGATACAAATCCCACCGCTGTACACCAGTGTTAGGCGGAAACCTGTGCAGTTCCCTCTGGGACCACTGCAAAAGATTTAGGACTACAGGTGTTTGGCAGTAAACCCACTTCGTAGCAGTCTGTACCACACAGATTCACTTGGTAGCTGTGGCTGAGCAGTCAGACTTCCCTCAAGAAGAGTTAGGCAGTATGTGGAGTATACAAAATAGGGCAATTTACACAGTAGAACGAGCAAACACGGACAGAGGTTTGGTGTAAAGAGATATAGTTATTTATTTATAAAAACACATCTATGGAAAACACACTGGCACTATTACGGCAAACAACTTCAATCACAATTACTATAAGTAAATCAATCCCCCTAACAATAGTTTGACAAGTCCAGGTTCAACGGCACCACTTATTTGCAGACAGAGGTGAATGCTTTAACCTCGATGGCACTCTAGTATTGGTTAGGACGGGAGAGAAAAAGGCAGGGTATGAAATCAACTTGGTACCAACACTTTTACGAACAAATGCAAGGCAAGTAAGGAAGTGTCTACTGTAGATCGCAAAGTTCAGAGGCCAGGCCCACTCGGAGAGAGGCAAGGCGATATGTCCCAAAAAGTATCACAGTGGAAATGCACTTCGAGTCTTTGTCGCAAATTGTTATAGAAAGATTGGACCAGTTCAGAACATAAAGTTAAGAAGGCTTGGAGGCGACCCAATGGAGGGGCGAGGATTAAGACACCTCACGCTAACTGACACAAGGGAAGCCAGGCGGACACGGTACCTTGTTTGTGGAGAGACAGCTCCGGCGGGGGCAGTTGTTCCTGGTGGTGGATGCAAGTTGGGGCTTTGCCAAGAGAAGATATGCTCTCGTCGTCGAAGGAAAGTTGAAGATCGTTGCACCACCAGGGAAGAGACCAGCCCTGGAGTGCTCCGTCACAAGGCACCACCTTTTGGTCACGGTACAGGGGTTAGTGGCTATCCAGTTGCCAGGGTGCTCTGCACGGGCAATTCGACCACTATGTCCTTGAACGAAGAAAAAGCAAAGGGGACTGGTTGTTCCCACCAGTCAGGGGAAGAAGACTCTCCGGCCAGGAGATCTCCTCTGTCGTTGGGAAGTGGTGAGACGGTTCAGAGGTGTCGTCGTTGCAGGTTGGCTCAGCTTTACCCTCGTCGGATTCTTAGGTTCTGTGGCGACTTCTCAAGATCCAGTCCCAAAAGCCCTGCTTTTATGCAGAAAACCCCCATTCATTCAGCTTAGCTGTCAATCAAAACACGCTAAGTGGTGAGCGGGGTGGCTCACCACTTGGGCCAATCACACCAGAGTGCGACTTGAGTTGGCAAGGCAACTCAGTCCAGGGTGCCTAAACCCCCTCCCACACCCCCTGTGGTACCCAGACAGAATGGCACCACTTTGGAGGGCCTCTGTGCAGAAGCCCGCCAAAAGTGGAACAAAGGGCTCAACCTTTGGTTTAGGAGTCACAGAGATGAACACAGAGGCCATTTTAAAAACCGAGTTCAAGCAGAAAATACCAACCGATAGATTTATTTAAGATAAATAAACCGGTGGTATGTTAGAGATTAACGAGAAAGAGAATTAACCTCCAACAATGGGAAGAATCCCATAGAGTTATATTCGGGGTCGAATATAACGAGTAGTTTCCACTGCCACCAGCCAAAACTCGACGAGGGGCGACGGGACAGTGCCCCCTCGAATAACATACCCAGGAGTAATCGAATTACCCCTACTAGTACGTCCACAATAGGATGGTTTGTACTAGTTCTGTTAGTAAATTTAGGTCTAGTAAAGCCAATGGTGACTTTACATGCCCTGGGAGACAGTAGTCAGTCCCAGGGTATGGAGTCTATGGTGGGGATCCTCTAGGACGCCCCAGTGTTACGGCACGGAGGGTGCGGTGTAACACACATAGTAAAACATATGAGACCCTATGGAGTAAAAGACCCCATAGCCCATAGAACACATTGACATTCAGAGGAATTAACCACATTCATGTCCAAGAGTGGGAGAAAAAGAGTCTCACTCTTGGCAGGATGGAAAAAACAAACTCCAGAAATCCAGCAAAGCTGCTGGGGGACTCACTAGGTTAGGAAATTCAGCCTAAACAGAGAATTCTCCCTAACACTCGCCCCCCCAGACTAAGGGACAGGAGGATTTAATCCACTCCTGGACGAATCTCATACCTCTAGTCGATGACATACATCCTAGAGAGACCATCAGCATTTTCGTGGTGACACCATGACCTGTGCTCAATGGTGAAATCAAACCCTTGCAGGCAGATCGACCATCTCAGTAGTTTTGGGTTTTCCTCTTTCATTTGCATTAACCATCTCAAGGGTTGGTGGTCAGTCTGAATAACTAAAGTAGAACCAGACAAGTATGGCCTAAACTTCTTCAGAGCCCACACGATAGCAAAGCATTCTCTTTCGCTTGTTGCCCACCTTGTTTCAGGATCCTTCAGCTTGCGGCTGATGAAGCAAACGGGGTGCTCCCTACCTTTCCCATCCAGTTGACTGAGTACCGCACCTATTCCTACATTTGAAGCATCTGTCTGCACAATGAAAGTTTGGTGGTAATCAGGAGCTCAGAGTACTGGGGCTTGGCAAAGAGCCTTTTTCAGGTTTTCAAAAGCCTGATTGCACTCCTCGTTCCATCTAACCTTCTTAGGGAATTTTGGAGAGGAGATGACATTCAGTGGAGAAGCTATGGTCCCATAGTTCTCAATGAAATTCCTGTAATACCCGGTGAGACCTAAGAAGGCTCTCACCTGGGTCTGAGTAGTAGGTGTTGTCCATTTTTGCACAGCTTCAATCTTACTGAGCAAAGGCCTTATTTCTCCACCTCCTACCTCATGTCCAAGCTAGACTACCTTACTCTGTCCAATTTGGCATTTACTCACCTTTATGGTCAGATTGGCTCGTCCAAGAGCCTGCACAACATCTCTCAGGTGGGTTACATGTTCTTCCCAGGAATTGCTGAACACTGCTATGTCATCCAAGTATGCAAATTAACAAGGGTGGTCCTGGGAGTCCCTCTGCCAGACATTAATCCTGGTTACAAGAGACTTACCCAGAGTCTTTTGCTCACTATCTTTCACAGAGAAGAAATATCCCAAACATATCAGTCTTTGTCCTGCCCTGGGGCAGTCCAGCACCGAAATGCTAGGCAATTCTCCTCTGAACAAGAGTACCAACAGAAACCCCAGACATGTGTTTCGGTCTGGTTGGACCTCATCAGTAGGGTGGATCTGTGCCTCTCTAAGAATAGTGAGCAATGGGTCCACGTCTGGATTTCCCTAGTAACTTAGGGTGAGACCCAAAGTTACTTAAATATGCAAATTAACAAGGGGGGTCCTGGGAGTCCCTCTGCCAGACATTAGTCCTGGTTACGAGAGACTTACCCAGAGTCTTTAGCTCACTATCTTTCACAGAGAATAAATATCCCAAACATATCAGTCTTTGTCCTGCCCTGGGGCAGTCAAGCACCGAAATGCTAGGCAATTCTCCTCTGAACAAGAGTACCAACAGAAACCCCAGACACGTGTTTCAGTCTTGTTGGACCTCATCAGTAGGATGGATCTGTGCCTCTCTAAGAATAGTGAGCAAGGGGTCCACGTCTGGATTTCCCTAGTAACTTAGGGTGAGACCCAAATCTACTTAAATATGCAAATTAACAAGGGGGGTCCTGGGAGTCCCTCTGCCAGACATTAGTCCTGGTTACAAGAGACTTACCCAGAGTCTTTTGCTCACTATCTTTCACAGAGAAGAAATATCCCAAACATATCCGTCTTTGTCCTGCCCTGGGGCAGTCCAGCACCGAAATGCTAGGCAATTCTCCTCTGAACAAGAGTACCAACAGAAACCCCAGACACGTGTTTCGGTCTGGTTGGACCTCATCAGTAGGGTGGATCTGTGCCTCTCTAAGAATAGTGAGCAAGGGGTCCACGTCTGGATTTCCCTAGTAACTTAGGGTGAGACCCAAAGTTACTTAAATATGCAAATTAACAAGGGGGGTCCTGGGAGTCCCTCTGCCAGACATTAGTCCTGGTTATGAGAGACTTACCCAGAGTCTTTAGCTCACTATCTTTCACAGAGAAGAAATATCCCAAACATATCAGTCTTTGTCCTGCCCTGGGGCAGTCCAGCACCAAAATGCTAGGCAATTCTCCTCTGAACAAGAGTACCAACAGAAACCCCAGACACGTGTTTCAGTCTGGTTGGACCTCATCAGTAGGGTGGATCTGTGCCTCTCTAATAATAGTGAGCAAGGGGTCCACGTCTGGATTCCCCTAGTAATTTAGGGTGAGACTTAAAGTTACTTAAATATGCAAATTAACAAGGGGGGTCCTGGGAGTCCCTCTGCCAGAAATTAGTTCTGGTTACGAGAGACTTATCCAGAGTCTTTAGCTCACTATCTTTCACAGAGAAGAAATATCCCAAACATATCAGTCTTTGTCCTGCCCTGGCAGTCCAGCACCGAAATGCTAGGCATTCTCCTCTGAACAAGAGTACCAACAGAAACCCCAGACACGTGTTTCGGTCTGGTTGGACCTCATCAGTAGGGTGGATCTGTGCCTCTCTAAGAATAGTGAGCAAGGGGTCCACGTCTGGATTTCCCTAGTAACTTAGGGCGAGACCCAAAGCTACTTATATATGCAAATTAACAAGGGGGGTCCTGGGAGTCCCTCTGCCAGACATTAGTCCTGGTTACAAGAGACTTACCCAGAGTCTTTAGCTCACTATCTTTCACAGAGAAGAAATATCCCAAACATATCAGTCGTTGTCCTGCCCTGGGACAGTCCAGCACCGAAATGCTAGGCAATTCTCCTCTGAACAAGAGTACCAACAGAAACCCCAGACACGTGTTTCGGTCTGGTTGGACCTCATGAGTAGGGTGGATCTGTGCCTCTCTAAGAATAGTGTGCAAGGGGTCCACGTCTGGATTTCCCTAGTAACTTAGGGTGAGACCCAAAGCTACTTAAATATGAAAATTAACAAGGGGGGTCCTGCCAAGTTTATCCACCAACTCATCTGCTCTCGGCAAAGGGTGGGCATCAGTCTTGGTGACTGCATTAAGAGCTCTATAATCCACGCAGAATCTAAGTTCTTTAGATCCGGCCTTTGGTACTAACACAACTGGGCTAGACCATGGACTAGTAGAGGGCTCTATTACCCCAAGATCAAGCATCTTGCTGACCTCACCTTTGAGGTGGGTTCGTATGTTTTCTGACATTTGGGATCCTCTGCTTTTGACTGGCAGACAGTCACCAGTGAGTATGTCATGCTGGCCCCAAGGGGTCAAGCCTGGTGAAAGCGAGAACAGAGAGGCAAACTGATTCAACATAGATTTGCACTCTTCTTGTTGCTCAGGTGTCAGATTTGAAGAGAGATTTACTCCTTCAATTTTTTCTTCTAAAGGTAAGCCTCTGAGGAGATCTGGAAGAGCTTCCCTCTCTTCTTCTTCCTGTGATGATGCTAGAAGCAACGCTCCTACATCAGGTCTTGAGACATACGCTTTGAGTCGGTTGGTGTGGAAGACTGTCGGAGCCTCCTTGGGATTGCCCAAGTCCACCAGATAGTTGACCTCTCCGAGTTTACCCACAACTCTGAAGGGTCCCATCCATTTGTCTTGCAAGGCCCTCTGCCTTGTTGGGATCATAACGAGAACGAGCTGGTCTTGAGCGAACTCAACCATGTTAGCCTTTTGATCATGCAAGTGCTTGACCAATGCTTGTCCAGCTTTCAAGTTATCGCTTGCTTCTGTCATCATGTGCGACATTCTCCTCCGGAGACCTATCACGTAGTCAGTCACTCTGACTGGCTTGGGGTAAGGAGCACTCTCCAACCCCTCCTTAATCAGGGCCAATGGACCTCTGACGGGATGACCATAGAGAAGCTCAAAGGGAGAATAACCTACTCCCTCCTGAGGGACTTCTCTATAAGCAAAGAAAAGGCATGGCAGTAGAAGGTCCCACTTACGCTTAAGGGGTTCCTCTAAAGCACCTATCATGCTCTTCATGGTTCGGTTGAACCAGTCTACCAGCCCATTGGTTTGGGGGTGGTAGGCTGTTGAGAACTTGTAAGTAACTCCACAGATTTTCCACATGGCTTTCATGTAGTGGGACATAAAGTTTGACCCCCTGTCAGAGATGACTTCCTTAGGAAACCCGACCCTGGTAAAAATACCAAGGAGGGCCTTAGCCACAGCCGGAGCTGTAACAGTCCTCATAGGAATTGCCTCAGGATACCTAGTAGCATGATCTACTACAACAAGTATAAACCTGTTGCCTGAGGAGGTTGGAGCATCAAGGGGACCAACAATGTCAATCCCTACTCTCTCAAATGGGACTCCCACAACTGGGAGAGGCACTAAAGGTGCCACATTCTTGGAGCCAACCTTACCAGAGGTCTGGCAGGTGTGGCAGCTCCTGCAGTGTTTTTCTACTTCGGCCCCCATCTTCGGCCAATAAAAGTAGAGAGAGAGCCTTTCCTTGGTCTTCTTGAAACTCAAGTGACCAACCAAAGGAATCTCGTGGGCTAACTGCAAGAACTGTGGTCTGTTCTCTTGGGGTACTACAAGTCGTTTGTAGTCTCCAGGTGCAGACTCGGTCGGTTCACTGTAGAAGAGGCCATCTTCCCAGTGCAACCTGTATTTCCCAGGCTCTTGCCCTTCAGCCTGAGCTTCTGCCTGGTGGCGAAGACCTTCCAGAGTTGGACATTCTCTCTGTCCCTTACTGAAGTCTGCCCTGCTGGGTCCACCTTCTGCCAGTAAAGACTGCAGCTCAGGATGGTCAACAGGATCCAGATCTCCAATGAGTTGCTGGCCTTCCATTAGCTCCTCTTCAGAGTCTAATTCTACCACACAGGGTTGTACCTCCCTCTCAGCCTCAGCTGGAGGTGGAGTTACGGGTGTAACTTTGTACAACCGCGGGCAAGTCCTTGTGGGCTGCACTGAAATGCCGGCTGCTGGTTTCGGTATAGAAGTCTTAGGTTTCCCTTTTGCTTCTGATTTCTTGGAGGCAGCAGCTGACAATTCCAGTGGAGCAAGAGTGATATCTTTCTTCATCATCTCCTGGGGAGTACCTCACATGGTTCTCTCCCTTGCAGGTCTGGTTAGCTCCTGTAACCGTTTACTAGGAGGTCTGGGGTATGCGACACAACTCCGACAGTTTTCAAATCGTTACCCAACAGAACGCGTCCTGGTACCTCACTCTGTATGCTGATAGGTATCTTCACAGTCATGTCGTTACACTGGATGAGAACTGGTAATTGGGGAAGCATCTGCACAGGCCCTCCAGCTAACTTGGTGAGGCGTTTGGGTGCCTTAGCAACATCCTCAGCCTGAAAAAAAGATGTATCCACCACAGTTATGCTGGCACCAGTGTCCCTAATGGCAGGAGTCTCCTGACCATTCACCTGGACACTGTCCTTATAATACTCTTTAGTATTATCGGGGATAGAATTATAGACATCTAAATTCTGCTGTTCCCACAACCCCAGAGATACTAAAGAAACACTGGCTGAGACTCCAATGGGTTCATCAGCCAGCAGTAGAATGTTTCCACTTGCCATTTGGACTTCCTCCTCTGGAGCGAAGGCTAAGGAGACAAGCTGGACCCCTCAAGGTTTACCCTTACATCTGGGATCTCCTTTCACGTGGTCAGTCGAGCCACAAACAAAGCATTTTCCGAATGCTTTCTGGAATGGTGGCTTGTTCTGGCCTCCTTCCGGTTTGGCACCAGAAGACACACTATTCTGCTGCGGTTTTCCTTGTGGCTTACCCTTCTGGTTTTGTTTGGGGCCCTCTTTGGAATTTGAGTTATTCGAATTCTCTTTTGAGTCTTTCTTAGGCTGTTTTCCCTCATCCTTTTTCTGAGTTGCCCCAGAATCCTTATGAGTAGCCCTGTTGGCAACCCACAAGTCAGCAGCCTTAGCTAGCTTCCTGGAATCCGATTCCTTCGAATCAGCCAAGTGCTGTCTGAGCTCAGGAGAACAGGCATCATAAATAGACTCCAACATAAAAAGATTCTTCATACCCTCATATTGTTCACTTTGTAACCCTTAATCCATCCCTCTAAATTGTTCAACCCTTCACTCACCCAGGTAGCCCAAGGGGTACCATCATGCTTTTTGAGGGTTCTAAACCTCTTAAAATACTGGGAAGGGGTCTTCCCGAATCTAGCTATCAAAGCTAGTTTCACACTTTCGTAATCCTTCTTATCCTCCTCCCCCAACTCCATTACCACATCAGTCGCAACAGGGGGGAGCCTAGAGAACAACCAGGGAAGTAACTCATTCCCAGTGATGTCCTGGAGCCCATGATTGTACTCAAACAGTTTTAACCAATCCAACACATCCAATCTCGGTTCATACATACCCACTAATTCCTTCGGCATCCGGGGTCTTTTGGGACTGGAGCTTCTAGAGGAACCAGAGGAGAGAGAAGCATTTTCCACAGACAACTTTTTCATCTCTAACTCGTGATTAAGTTCTATTTCTCTGAGCCTTAACTCAGCTTGCTTCTGCTGAGCCTGGGTATTCATCTGTCTGAACTCTAGCTCTTGGTTTCTTTCAGATTGGGCCAAAAACCGTTTGTATTCTAATTCGAGCTTCATTTTCAAAATAAGCAGGGTTACATGTGGGACCTTGTATGGGCCCTGTAGGTACAGCTGGTAAGGCAGACAGAGGAGCAGAGGAGACAGTTTTGTTAGCCTCTCCTTCCTCTTCAGCCTCTTCATCATTATCATCAGAACTATGATTTAGATCAACACCATTACTGTTATCTACATTTGCTGGAGAAGTTGGTTCCTCTGAACCAGTACCCAGACTTTGGTTTGCCAGCAATCTCACTATCAGTTCTACTTTCTTGCCTCTTACAGAAAGATTCTCTTGTCTACAGAGGGCTCGTAAACTCTCAGTATTTTCACCTGACAAGGATTCTTGACTGTAAACTTCCATAGTAGACATGTTTTTGAAAGTTGCTTTTAGTGCTAAGCTTTGTGGTTAGTTATCCTAAAGTCTTGAAAAGCACTCTAAACTGTATACTCGATACAAATCCCACCGCTGTACACCAGTGTTAGGCGGAAACCTGTGCAGTTCCCTCTGGGACCACTGCAAAAGATTTAGGACTACAGGTGTTTGGCAGTAAACCCACTTCGTAGCAGTCTGTACCACACAGATTCACTTGGTAGCTGTGGCTGAGCAGTCAGACTTCCCTCAAGAAGAGTTAGGCAGTATGTGGAGTATACAAAATAAGGCAATTTACACAGTAGAACGAGCAAACACGGACAGAGGTTTGGTGTAAAGAGATATAGTTATTTATTTATAAAAACACATCTATGGAAAACACACTGGCACTATTACGGCAAACAACTTCAATCACAATTACTATAAGTAAATCAATCCCCCTAACAATAGTTTGACAAGTCCAGGTTCAACGGCACCACTTATTTGCAGACAGAGGTGAATGCTTTAACCTCGATGGCACTCTAGTATTGGTTAGGACGGGAGAGAAAAAGGCAGGGTATGAAATCAACTTGGTACCAACACTTTTACGAACAAATGCAAGGCAAGTAAGGAAGTGTCTACTGTAGATCGCAAAGTTCAGAGGCCAGGCCCACTCGGAGAGAGGCAAGGCGATATGTCCCAAAAAGTATCACAGTGGAAATGCACTTCGAGTCTTTGTCGCAAATTGTTATAGAAAGATTGGACCAGTTCAGAACATAAAGTTAAGAAGGCTTGGAGGCGACCCAATGGAGGGGCGAGGATTAAGACACCTCACGCTAACCGACACAAGGGAAGCCAGGCGGACACGGTACCTTGTTTGTGGAGAGACAGCTCCGGCGGGGGCAGTTGTTCCTGGTGGTGGATGCAAGTTGGGGCTTTGCCAAGAGAAGATATGCTTTCGTCGTCGAAGGAAAGTTGAAGATCGTTGCACCACCAGGGAAGAGACCAGCCCTGGAGTGCTCCGTCACAAGGCACCACCTTTTGGTCACGGTACAGGGGTTAGTGGCTATCCAGTTGCCAGGGTGCTCTGCACGGGCAATTCGACCACTATGTCCTGGAACGAAGAAAAAGCAAAGGGGACTGGTTGTTCCCACCAGTCAGGGGAAGAAGACTCTCCGGCCAGGAGATCTCCTCTGTCGTTGGGAAGTGGTGAGACGGTTCAGAGGTGTCGTCGTTGCAGGTTGGCTCAGCTTTACCCTCATCGGATTCTTAGGTTCTGTGGCGACTTCTCAAGATCCAGTCCCAAAAGCCCTGCTTTTATGCAGAAAACCCCCATTCATTCAGCCTAGCTGTCAATCAAAACACGCTAAGTGGTGAGCGGGGTGGCTCACCACTTGGGCCAATCACACCAGAGTGCGACTTGAGTTGGCAAGGCAACTCAGTCCAGGGTGCCTAAACCCCCTCCCACACCCCCTGTGGTACCCAGACAGAATGGCACCACTTTGGAGGGCCTCTGTGCAGAAGCCCGCCAAAAGTGGAACAAAAGGCTCAACCTTTGGTTTAGGAGTCACAGAGATGAACACAGAGGCCATTTTAAAAACCGAGTTCAAGCAGAAAATACCAACCGATAGATTTATTTAAGATAAATAAACCGGTGGTATGTTAGAGATTAACGAGAAAGAGAATTAACCTCCAACAATGGGAAGAATCCCATAGAGTTATATTCGGGGTCGAATATAACGAGTAGTTTCCACTGCCACCAGCCAAAACTCGACGAGGGGCGACGGGACAGTGCCCCCTCGAATAACATACCCAGGAGTAATCGAATTACCCCTACTAGTACGTCCACAATAGGATGGTTTGTACTAGTTCTGTTAGTAAATTTAGGTCTAGTAAAGCCAATGGTGACTTTACATGCCCTGGGAGGCAGTAGTCAGTCCCAGGGTATGGAGTCTATGGTGGGGATCCTCTAGGACGCCCCAGTGTTACGGCACGGAGGATGCGGTGTAACACACATAGTAAAACATATGAGACCCTATGGAGTAAAAGACCCCATAGCCCATAGAACACATTGACATTCAAAGGAATTAACCACATTCATGTCCAAGAGTGGGAGAAAAAGAGTCTCACTCTTGGCAGGATGGAAAAAACAAACTCCAGAAATCCAGCAAATCTGCTCGGGGACTCACTAGGTTAGGAAATTCAGCCTAAACAGAGAATTCTCCCTAACAGAGGGGCACCTGCCAGCAGGACCCACTCATGTCTGACTCATGTCCCAAAGCACCCCCACCCCCAGCAGTGAGGGGCACCTGCCAGCAGGCCCCCCAATCATGTCCCACTCATGTCCCCCAGCACCCCTACCCCCCAGCAGTGAGGGGCACCTGTCAGCAGGCCCCCACTCATGTCCCCGAGCACCCCCACCCCCCAGCAGTGAGGGGCACCTGCCAGCAGGCCCCCACACATGTCCCACTCATGTCCCCGAGCACCCCCACCCCCCAGCAGTGAGGGGCACCTGCCAGCAGGCCCCCACTCATGTCCCCCTGTACCCCCACCCCCCCCAGCAGTGAGGGTCACCTGCTAGCAGGCCCCCACTCATGTCCCACTCATGTCCCCCAGCACCCCCACCCCCCAGCATTGAGGGTCACCTGCCAGCAGGCCCCCACTCATGTCCCACTCATGTTCGCCAGCACCCCCACCCCCCAGCAGTGAGGAGCAACTGCCAGCAGGCCACCACTCATTTCCCCAGGACCGCCACCCCCCAGCAGTGAGGGTCACCTGCCAGCAGGCCCCCACTCATGTCCCACTCATGTCCCCCAGCACCCCCAAACCCCAGCAGTGAGGGGCACCTGCCAGCAGGCCCCGACTCATATCCCACTCTTGTCCCCCTGCACCCCCACCCCCCAGCAGTGATGGGCACCTGCCAGCAGACACCCACTCATGTCCCACTCATGTCCCCCAGCACCCCCACCCCCCCAGCAGTGAGGGGCACCTGCCAGCAGGCCCCCACTCATGTCCCACTCATGTCCCCCAGCACCCTCACCCCACAGCAGTGATGGGCACCTGCCAGCAGGCCCCCACTCATGTCCCACTCATGTCCCCCAGCACCCCCACCCCCCCAGCAGTGACGGTCACCTGCCAGCAGGACCCCACTCATGTCCCACTCATGTCCCCCAGCACCCCCACCCCCCAGCAGTGAGGGTCACCTGCCAGCAGGCCCCCACTCATGTCCCACTCATGTCCCCCACACCCCCACCACCCAGCAGTGAGGGGCACCTGCCAGCAGGCCCCCACTCATGTCCCCAGCACTCCCACCCCCCAGTAGTGAGGGGCACCTGCCAGCAGGCCCCCACTAATGTCCCCCAGCACCCCTACCCCCCAGCAGTGAGGTCACCTGCCAGGAGGCCCCCACTCATGTCCCAATCAGGACCCCAGCACCCCCCAGCAGTGAGAGGCACCTGCCAGCAGGCCCCCACTCACGTCCCCCAGCACCCCCACCCCCCAGCAGTGAGGGTCACGTGCCAGCAGGCCCCCACTCATGTCCCACTCATGTCCCCCAGCACCCCCGACCCCCAGCAGTGAGGGTCACCTGCCAGCAGGCCCCCACTCATGTCCCACTCATGTTCCCCAGCACCCACACCCCCAGCAGTGAGGGGCACCTGCCAGCAGGCCCCCATTCATGTCCCCCAGCCTCCCCACCCCCCAGCAGTGAGGGGCACCTGCCAGCAGGCCCCCACTCATGTCCCACTCATGTCCCCCAGCACCCCCACACCCCAGCAGTGAGGGGCACCTGCCAGCAGGCCCCCACTCATCTCCCACTCATGTCCCCCTGCACCCCCACCCCCAGCAGTGATGGGCACCTGCCAGCAGGCCCCCACTCAAGTCCCACTCATGTCTCCCAGCACCCCCACCCCCCAGCAGTGAGGGGCACCTGCCAGCAGGCCCCCACGCATGTCCCCCAACACCCCCACCCCCCAGCAGTGAGGAGCACCTGTCAGCAGGCCCCCACTCATGTCCCCCAGCACCACCACCCCCCAGCAGTGAGCGTCACCTGCCAGCAGGCCCCCACTCATGTCCCCCTGCACCCCCAACCCCCAGCAGTGATGGGCACGTGCCAGCAGGCCCCCACTCATGTCCCACTCATGTCCCCCAGCACCCCCACCCCCCAGAAGTGAGGGGCACCATCAAGCAGACCCTCACTGATGTCCCCCAGCACCCCCACCCCCCAGCAGTGAGGGTCACCTGCCAGCAGGCCCCCACTCATGTCCCACTCATGTCCCCCTGCACCCCCACCACCCCACTAGTGAGCGGCACCTGCCAGCAGGCCCCCACTCATGTCCCCCAGCACCCCCACCCCCCCAGCAGTGAGGGGCACCTGCCAGCAGTTCCCCACTCATTACCCACTCATGTCCCCCAGCACCCCCACCCCCCATCAGAGATGGGCACCTGCCAGCAGGCCCCCACTCATGTCCCACTCATGTCCCCCATCACCCCCACCCCCCAGCAGTGACGGTCACCTGCCAGCAGGACCCCACTCATGTCCCACTCATGTCCCCCAGCACCCCCACACCCCAGCAGTGAGGGTCACCTGCCAGCAGGCCCCCACTCATGTCCCACTCATGTCCCCCACACCCCTACCACCCAGCAGTGAGGGGCACCTGCCAGCAGGCCCCCACTCATGTCCCCAGCACCCCCACCCCCCAGCAGTGAAGGGCACCTGCCAGCAGGCCCCCACTCATGCCCCACTTATGTCCCCCAGCACCCCCACCCCCAGCAGTGAGGAGCAACTGCCAGCAGGCCACCACTCATGTCCCCCAGGACCGCCACCCCCCAGCAGTGAGGGTCACCTGCCAGCAGGCCCCCACTCATGTCCCACTCATGTCCCCCAGCACCCCCAAACCCCAGCAGTGAGGGGCACCTGCCAGCAGGCCCCGACTCATGTCCCACTCTTGTCCCCCTGCACCCCCACCCCCCAGCAGTGATGGGCACCTGCCAGCAGACCCCCACTCATGTCCCACTCATGTCCCCCAGCACCCCCACCCCCCCAGCTGTGAGGGGCACCTGCCAGCAGGCCCCCACTCATGTCCCACTCATGTCCCCCAGCACCCTCACCCCACAGCAGTGATGGGCACCTGCCAGCAGGCCCCCACTCATGTCCCACTCATGTCCCCCAGCACCCCCACCCCCCAGCAGTGAGGGTCACCTGCCAGCAGGCCCCCACTCATGTCCTACTCATGTCCCCCACACCCCCACCACCCAGCAGTGAGGGGCACCTGCCAGCAGGCCCCCACTCATGTCCCCAGCACTCCCACCCCACAGTAGTGAGGGGCACCTGCCAGCAGGCCCCCACTAATGTCCCCCAGCACCCCCACCCCCCAGCAGTGAGGGTCACCTGCCAGCAGGCCCCCACTCATGTCCCACTCATGTCCCCCAGCACCCCCGACCCCCAGCAGTGAGGGTCACCTGCCAGCAGGCCCCCACTCATGTCCCACTCATGTTCCCCAGCACCCACACCCCCAGCAGTGAGGGGCACCTGCCAGCAGGCCCCCACTCATGTCCCCCAGCCTCCCCACCCCCCAGCAGTGAGGGGCACCTGCCAGCAGGCCCCCACTCATGTCCCACTCATGTCCCCCAGCACCCCCACACCCCAGCAGTGAGGGGCACCTGCCAGCAGGCCCCCACTCATGTCCCACTCATGTCCCCCTGCACCCCCACCCCCAGCAGTGATAGGCACCTGCCAGCAGGCCCCCACGCATGTCCCCCAACACCCCCACCCCCCAGCAGTGAGGAGCACCTGTCAGCAGGCCCCCACTCATGTCCCCCAGCACCACCACCCCCCAGCAGTGAGCGTCACCTGCCAGCAGGCCCCCACTCATGTCCCACTCATGTCCCCCAGCACCCCCAAACCCCAGCAGTGAGGGGCACCTGCCAGCAGGCCCCGACTCATGTCCCACTCTTGTCCCCCTGCACCCCCACCCCCCAGCAGTGATGGGCACGTGCCAGCAGGCCCCCACTCATGTCCCACTCATGTCCCCCAGCACCCCCACCCCCCAGCAGTGAGGGGCACCATCAAGCAGACCCTCACTGATGTCCCCCAGCACCCCCACCCCCCAGCAGTGAGGGTCACCTGCCAGCAGGCCCCCACTCATGCCCCACTCATGTCCCCCTGCACCCCCACCACCCCAGTAGTGAGGGGCACCTGCCAGCAGGCCCCCACTCATGTCCCCCAGCACCCCCACCCCCCCAGCAGTGAGGGGCACCTGCCAGCAGTTCCCCACTCATTACCCACTCATGTCCCCCAGCACCCCCACCCCCCATCAGTGATGGGCACCTGCCAGCAGGCCCCCACTCATGTCCCACTCATGTCCCCCATCACCCCCACCCCCCAGCAGTGACGGTCACCTGTCAGCAGGACCCCACTCATGTCCCACTCATGTCCCCCAGCACCCCCACACCCCAGCAGTGAGGGTCACCTGCCAGCAGGCCCCCACTCATGTCCCACTCATGTCCCCCACACCCCCACCACCCAGCAGTGAGGGGCACCTGCCAGCAGGCCCCCACTCATGTCCCCAGCACCCCCACCCCCCAGCAGTGAAGGGCACCTGCCAGCAGGCCCCCACTCATGTCCCCCAGCACCCTCACCCCCCAGCAGTGAGGGGCACCTGCCAGCAGGCCCCCACTAATGTCCCCCAGGACCCCCACCTCCCAGCAGTGAAGGGCACCTGCCAGCAGGACCCCACTCATGCCCCAATCATGTCCCACAACAACCCCACCCCCCAGCAGTGAGGGACACCTGCCAGCAGGCCCCCACTCATGTCCCACTCAGGTCCCCCAGCACCCCCCAGCAGTGAGAGGCAACTGCCAGCAGGCCCCCACTCATGTCCCCCAGTACCCTCACTCCCCAGCAGTGAGGGTCACCTGCCAGCAGGCCCCCACTCATGTCCCACTCATGTTCCCTAGCACCCACATCCCCCAGCAGTGAGGGGCACCTGCCAGCAGGCCCCCACTAATGTCCCCCAGCACCCCCACACCCCAGCAGTGAGGGGCACCTGCCAGCAGGCCCCCATTCATGTCCCACTCATGTCCCCCTGCACCCCCACCCCCCAGCAGTGATTGGCACCTGCCAGCAGGCCCCCACTCATGTCCCACTCATGTCCCCCAGCACACCCACCCCCCAGCAGTGAGGGGTACCTGCCAGCAGGCCCCCACACATATCCCCCAGCACTCCCACCCCCCAGCAGTGAGGGGCACCTGCCAGCAGACCCCCACTCATGTCCCACTCATATCCCCCAGCACCCCCACCCCCCAGCAGTGAGGGGCACCTGCCAGCAGGCCCCCACTCATGTCCCACTCATGTCCCCCAGCACCCCCACCCCCCCAGCAGTGAGGGTCACCTGGCAACAGGCCCCCACTCATGTCCCACTCATGTCCCCCAGCACCCCCACCCCCCCGTGCAGTGAGGGGCACCTGCCAGCAGGCCCCCACTCATGTCCCACTCATGTCCCCCAAAACCCCCAGCCCCCAGCAATGAGTTGCACCTGCCATCAGGCCCCCACTCATGTCCCACTCATGTCCCCAGCACCCCCACCCCCCAGCAGTGACGGTCACCTGCCAGCAGGCCCCCACTCATGTCCCACTCATGTCCCCCAGCACCCCCACCCCCCAGCAGTGAGGGTCACCTGCCAGCAGGCCTCCACTCATGTCCCACTCATATCCCCCAGCACCTCCACCCCCAGTAGTGAGGGTCAC
Source organism: Ambystoma mexicanum (assembly GCF_040938575.1). NCBI lineage: Eukaryota > Metazoa > Chordata > Amphibia > Caudata > Ambystomatidae > Ambystoma > Ambystoma mexicanum. The sequence continues at coordinate 878,659,842 of NC_090928.1, read as the reverse complement.
CTGCCAGCAGGCCCCCACTCATGTCCCACTCATGCCCCCCAGCATCCCCACCCCCCAGCAGTGAGGGTCACCTGCCAGCAGGCCCCCACTCATGTCCCACTCATGTCCCCCAGCACCCCCCAGCAGTGAGGGGCACCTGCCAGCAAGCCCCCACTCATGTCCCCCAGCACCCCCACCCCCCAGCAGTGCGGGTCACCTGCCAGCAGGCCCCCACTCATGTCCCACTCATGTCCCCCAGCACCCCCACCCCCTAGCAGTGAGGGTCACCTGCCAGCAGGCCCCCACTCATGTCCCACTCATGTCCCCCAGCACCCCACCCCCCAGCAGTGAGGGTCACCTGCCAGCAGGCCCCCACTCATGTCCCACTCATGTCCCCCAGCACCCCCACCCCCCAGCAGTGAGGGTCACCTGCCAGCAGGCCCCCACTCATGTCCCCCAGCACCCCCAACCCCCAGCAGTGAGGGTCACCTGCCAGCAGGTCCCCACTCATGTCCCCCAGCACCCCCACCTCCCAGCAGTGAGGGTCACCTGCCAGCAGGCCCCCACTCATGTCCCCCAGCACCCCCACACCCAGCAGTGAGGGTCACCTGCCAGCAGGCCCCCACTCATGTCCCACTCATGTCCCCCAGCACTCCTACCCCCCAGCAGTGAGGGGCACCTACCAGCAGGCCCCCACTCATGTCCCCCAGCACCCCCACCCCCCAGCAGTGAGGGTCACCTGCCAGTAGGCACCACTCATGTCCCACTCAAGTCCCCCAGCACCCCCACCCCCCAGCAGTGAGGGTAACCTGCCAGCAGGCCCCCACTCATGTCCCACTCATGTCCCCCAGCACCCCCACCCCCCAGCAGTGAGGGTCACCTGCCAGCAGGCCCCCACTCATGTCCCTCAGCAACCCCACCCCCCAGCAGTGAGGGTCACCTGCCAGCAGGCCCCCACTCATATCCCACTCATGTCCCCCAGCACCCCACCCCCCAGCAGTGAGGGTCACCTGCCAGCAGGCCCCCACTCATGTCCCCCAGCACCCCCACCCCCCAGCAGTGAGGGGCACCTGCCAGCAATCCCCACTAATGTCCCACTCATGTCCCCCAGCACCCCACCCCCCAGCAGTGAGGGTCACCTGCCAGCAGGCCCCCACTCATGTCCCCCAGCACCCCCACCCCCCAGCAGTGAGGGGCACCTGCCAGCAGGCCCCCACTCATGTCCAACTCATGTCCCCCAGCACCCCCACCCCCCAGCAGTGAGAGTCACCTGCCAGCAGGCCCCCACTCATGTCCCCACTCATGTCCCCCAGCACCCCCACCCCCCAGCAGTGAGGGTCACCCTCTAGCAGGCCCCCACTCATGTCCCCCAGCACCCCCACCCCCCAGCAGTGAGGGTCACCTGCCAGCAGGCCCCCACTCATGTCCCCCAGCACCCCCACCCCCCAGCAGTGAGGGTCACCTGCCAGCAGGCCCCCACTCATGTCCCACTCATGTCCCCCAGCACTCCCACCCCCTAGCAGTGAGGGGCACCTGCCAGCAGGCCCCCACTCATGTCCCCCAGCACCCCCACCCCCCAGCAGTGAGGGTCACCTGCCAGCAGGCCCCCACTCATGTCCCACTTATGTCCCCCAGCACCCCACCCCCCAGCAGTGAGGGTCACCTGCCAGCAGGCCCCCACTCATGTCCCCCAGCACCCCCACCCCCCAGCAGTGAGGGGCACCTGCCAGCAGGCCCCCACTCATGTCCAACTCATGTCCCCCAGCACCCCCACCCCCCAGCAGTGAGAGTCACCTGCCAGCAGGCCCCCACTCATGTCCCACTCATGTCCCCCAGCACCCCCACCCCCCAGCAGTGAGGGTCACCCTCTAGCAGGCCCCCACTCATGTCCCCCAGCACCCCCACCCCCCAGCAGTGAGGGTCACCTGCCAGCAGGCCCCCACTCATGTCCCACTCATGTCCCCCAGCACTCCTACCCCCCAGCAGTGAGGGGCACCTGCCAGCAGGCCCCCACTCATGTCCCCCAGCACCCCCACCCCCCAGCAGTGAGGGTCACCTGCCAGCAGGCCCCCACTCATGTCCCACTCATGTCCCCCAGCACCCCCACCCCCCAGCAGTGAGGGTAACCTGCCAGCAGGCCCCCACTCATGTCCCACTCATGTCCCCCAGCACCCCCACCCCCCAGCAGTGAGGGTCACCTGCCAGCAGGCCCCCACTCATGTCCCCCAGCACCCCCACACCCCAGCAGTGAGGGTCACCTGCCAGCAGGCCCCCACTCATGTCCCACTCATGTCCCCCAGCACCCCCACCCCCCAGCAGTGAGGAGCACTTGCCAGCAGGCCCCCACTCATGTCCCCCAGCAGTGAGGGTCACCTGCCAGTAGGCCCCCACTCATGTCCCACTCATGTCCCCCAGCAACCCCTCCCCCCAGCAGTGAGGGTCGTCTGCCAGCAGGCTCCCACTCATGTCCCCCAGCACCCCCACCCCCCAGCAGTGAGGGTCACCTGCCAGCAGGCCCCCACTCATGTCCCACTCATGTCCCCCAGCACCCCCACCCCCCAGCAGTGAGGGGCACCTGCCAGCAGGCCCCCATTCATGTCCCCCAGCACCCCCACACCCCCAGCAGTGAGGGTCACCTGCCAGCAGGCCCCCACTCATGTCTCATTTATGTCCCCCAGCACCCCCACTCCCCAGCAGTGAGGGTCACCTGCCAGCAGGCCCCCACTCATATCCCACTCATGTCCCCCAGCACCCCACCCCCCAGCAGTGAGTGTCACCTGCCAGCAGGCCCCCACTCATGTCCCCCAGCACCCCCACCCCCCAGCAGTGAGGGGCACCTGCCAGCAGGCCCCCACTCATGTCTAACTCATGTCCCCCAGCACCCCCACCCCCCAGCAGTGAGAGTCACCTGCCAGCAGGCCCCCACTCATGTCCCACTCATGTCCCCCAGCACCCCCACCCCCCAGCAGTGAGGGTCACCCTCTAGCAGGCCCCCACTCATGTCCCCCAGCACCCCCACCCCCCAGCAGTGAGGGTCACCTGCCAGCAGGCCCCCACTCATGTCCCACTCATGTCCCCCAGCACTCCTACCCCCCAGCAGTGAGGGGCACCTGCCAGCAGGCCCCCACTCATGTCCCCCAGCACCCCCACCCCCCAGCAGTGAGGGTCACCTGCCAGCAGGCCCCCACTCATGTCCCACTCATGTCCCCCAGCACCCCCACCCCCCAGCAGTGAGGGTAACCTGCCAGCAGGCCCCCACTCATGTCCCACTCATGTCCCCCAGCACCCCCACCCCCCAGCAGTGAGGGTCACCTGCCAGCAGGCCCCCACTCATGTCCCCCAGCACCCCCACACCCCAGCAGTGAGGGTCACCTGCCAGCAGGCCCCCACTCATGTCCCACTCATGTCCCCCAGCACCCCCAGCCCCCAGCAGTGAGGAGCACTTGCCAGCAGGCCCCCACTCATGTCCCCCAGCAGTGAGGGTCACCTGCCAGTAGGCCCCCACTCATGTCCCACTCATGTCCCCCAGCACCCCCACCCCCCAGCAGTGAGGGTCACCTGCCAGCAGGCCCCCACTCATGTCCCCCAGCAACCCCTCCCCCCAGCAGTGAGGGTCGTCTGCCAGCAGGCTCCCACTCATGTCCCAATCATGTCCCCCAGCACCCCCACCCCCCAGCAGTGAGGGTCACCTGCCAGCAGGCCCCCACTCATGTCTCACTCATGTCCCCCAGCACCCCCACCCCCCAGCAGTGAGGGGCACCTGCCAGCAGGCCCCCATTCATGTCCCCCAGCACCCCCACACCCCCAGCAGTGAGGGTCACCTGCCAGCAGGCCCCCACTCATGTCTCATTTATGTCCCCCAGCACCCCCACTCCCCAGCAGTGAGGGTCACCTGCCAGCAGGCCCCCACTCATATCCCACTCATGTCCCCCAGCACCCCACCCCCCAGCAGTGAGTGTCACCTGCCAGCAGGCCCCCACTCATGTCCCCCAGCACCCCTCCCCCCCAGCAGTGAGGGGCACCTGCCAGCAGGCACCCACTCATGTCCCACTCATGTCCCCCAGCATCCCCACCCCCCAGCAGTGATGGTCACCTGTCAGCAGGCCCCCACTCATGTCCCCCAGCACCGCCACCCCCCCAGCAGTGAGGGGCACCTGCCAGCAGGCCCCCACTCATTTCCCACTCATGTCCCCCGACTCACTCACTCACCCAGCAGTGACATGCCTATCTCATGACACAAACCAAAAGTCAACTATGTACATCAACACATGTCCGTCACACACACACACACACACACACACACACAGGTTGCCATTGATTGAGTAAACTCACATGTCAACATGCATGAACCCAATGAGTGAATCCCACACATTGAAGTAAAAGATCAAAATGTATTAACATGAAAACCAATTGAAAGTACTTAAAGCATAAAATAATGGCAAACATGAAATGAAATGCATGTCCAAATAAAAAAAGAAAATCCTCAAAAAAACCCAAGTAATCCAAAAGAAAAATGGCCAAAACTCTCTGTCCACCAAACCAAATCCATTGATCCATGGTCAAATGAAATTAAAATGTCCAAATAAATCCAACGTCCAACTATGTACAATCAAATTTTCAAGGTACATGAGCCCAACGAAACAAATGAAACCTATCTAATAACCTACCTAACAAAAAAACTATATACAAAAGTGTGGGGCATAGTCCAAAAGCCCCAAAATAAAAAAAAAAAGGAAACCTAACACTATAAACTATTTACAATGGCGACGGGCAAGTCCTGCGGCTCACTCTGTGATGTTTTCGGCCAGGGCATCATCGAACTCCATGTCTATTTGCTGGAGGCGGGTCTCTGTCCTGGCCCCGAGGTCTCGCAGGGAGGCACTCATGGCCTGTTCCAACTCCCTGCGAGTCGCCTCGAGGCACTCTGCCCGCCTCAACGCCCGACGCATGGAAAACTCTGCCCTGACCATGTTGAGCCGCACTTCTTCCGCCCGCCGCTGCTCCGCACCTATACACTGGCCCAACCCCAGCCACACGGAAGACACACCCATTCCAGGGTCCTCCTGCCCTCTGGCCGATGGCTGCCCCCCTGATGTCGATGGCCCCGAGCCATCATTGCTCCCACCTAGAGCCTGCTCCTGCTGCTGCTGCTGCTGCTGCTGTCCATGTGCCCTATCCGATGATGCCTGCACATCCTCCATCAGTTGGTCTCCAGTTGTGGTGTCCACCCCAGCTGGACCGCCGACTCCCGACTGTGGCAGGGATGGGATCTCCACCATGCTGGCTGTGTTGGTCAGGCCAGGTCCACAGGGGGCCCTGGTGGAATCTGCTCTGGAAGACGGCAGGAAGAACGACTGGCGCATAGTCTCCACATAGAAGGTGATGTCCGCCAGAGTGCGACACATGTAGGAACCCACCGACCAGGGCCCCTCCCAACAGTGCCACGTCGCGACGCTGCTGTTCGTGATGATGTGCGTTCTCCGCCCAGGAAGAACGCACTTCATCACGAATGTCACGTGTGCTCAACGCGACACCAATCAGGACGGAGCCCATACGTTCATGGGACCCCTCTTCCGCAGGTAGTGGAGAGGCAGATGACATGGCACTCTCCCCTACCTGCGGACGGGCCTGGGACGGGGCATCACTGCTGGTGCATGGTGATGCAGTCACCAGGTCAAGGACAGCGACATGCACTGGCCCCTCTGCGGTGACCTGTGCTGCCTCCTGGCCCTGGACTGCACCACTTGCACCAGTGGTACTACCCCCACCAGGCCCCATGTGCGGCTCAGTAGTGGGCTCCTCCTCCTCTGTGGAGACCACCAACCTGGATGTCTCCACACCGTCTTCTGCCATTGCAAGTCCCTGTGGGGGCTGACCCGGCCCTTCCGCCACAGCCATAGTGGCAGACGCGGCACCAGCTCCCTCGCTCCTGGATGAAGGCAAGTCTTGGGAGGGTGGCTGGGACTTGCGTCGCTGCCCGGTGGAGGCATCCCCGCCGCTTGGCTCCACAGCACCGTCTCCGCCCTCTTCTTCACTTGACGCTGCGTAGAGGGAGACATAGAACACAAGCATCAGGGTACAGTACAATATTCCCCTAGACAGGAAGCAATAACACATGAGTGGCAGTGTCAAACGTCACTTCCATCCTGTCCCTCCACGACACATGGGTGAATGCACGCAACACACATGCAGAAACAGGCACGGCGCCTGCAATCAACATCAGCATCCATGTACAAGGGCCTCTATAAACCAAAATGTTGCCTACAAACTCACATGCATCATGGCTCACACTGATCCCATGCACACACATCACCGGAGGGTCATGCATCATGGCTTGTACACCGGTGACCGCACTGCATGAGTGAATGTACACATAATCACGGACATGTGTCATGCATCCTTGGCGTTTTAAAGTCACACACACACTTCTCAGACACACACACATGTGCACCATACATGTACACGACAGCAGCACCCATCCCTCACACCCCCTCCATGTCCAATAACAGAGACTGGCATGCTTTCATGTGTGCATTTGGCATACAGCTCCCCATGTTGCATTGTAACACATGCACCAACCATGTGGTTCACACATTACTTGTCTCACGTGCATGACCATGATTTCCCTGCACACACACATCCATACATGACCTATGTCACACATACAGGCAAATATCAGACCACCAGTACACTGCAACATGCCCTGTCTCACACACCAATGCTTGGCCACTTACCGCTCAACTCCAGACGGGTCTTCCTCCGAAGGATCTGGGCATGGAGCACTGGGCATACGCGTTCCAGGGCCCTCATCTGGATGTCACTCATGCTGACCCGGCCCCCCTCCGCGAGGCGCCGGTTCTTGCAGAGGGTCCTGGCCCTGAAGTCCTCCCAGCGCTTCTTGACGTGCTTGATGTCGCTGGTTGCCACCCCCTCCATGTTGATGGCAACCACTACGTTGTCCCAGATCCTCTATCATCCTTCCTTTTTGGCACGTGAGGTTCCGAAGAGGGCATCAAAATGCCCCAGGACATGCTCCACCAGGACACCAACTTCCTTCACACTGAAGCTGGTGGCCCTCTACCTCTCTGGCTGGGGGTCGCCAGTGGTCTCAGATGGTGTTTGACATGGCGACCCCCCAGGCAGGCGTGGGTGGGCAACTGGGTCCTGGGGCTGGGCTGTGGAGCGATGGTATCCCAGTCGGGAGTCTTCTGTTCCGGCAGGGGTGGACACAGCAACTGGAACCCTGGCTGACATGCAGGCACCAAATAGCAGGGCACGTTGCCAGCAGGCAGGCAGCAGCAGATGGCAGGTGGGAGCGTGCTCGGGGCTCTGGGGGGCAGTAATTCGGCCTTCTGGGCAGGAGCGTGGTCTTCCGTGTGTTGTTGCGTGGCCAGCTTGATACGGAGTGATTTGGCACGTGAAAATCTTGCACGTCTGTGTGTAATTTGAGGAAAGGCCTTAGCGCATAAGCGTGTCTTTGACGTTACGCGCACGGCCGTTTCCCTCGTGTCGTGGGCATAGTGGTTCAGGGCACGTGAAAAAACTGCACGTCTGCATGTGAATGTGTGTAATCCGAGGAAAGGGCTTACGTGTCTGTGACATGACGCGCGCGGGCGTTTCCCTCATGACGTGGGCATAGTGGTTCAGGGCGTGTGAAAAAACTGCACATCCGCGTGTGACTGCGTGTAATCTGAGGAAAAGGCCTACGCGTCTGTGACGTGACGCACGTGGGCGTTTCCCTCAACACGGGTGCATGTTCATCGTACACGTGCAAATACTGCACGTCCGAGTGTCAGCTCATGTAATTGGAGGAAAGGGCCTTAGCGCGTACACGCGTAAGTGACGTTGTACGTGTGGGCCGGTTTAAAAGAGAGTGAGTGGGTGAATTCTGTACTTCTTGTCGGTTCACACGCGATTACTTCACAGCGTTTCAAGTTCATACTCCCTGTTACCTCTGACAGCGTTCATTTTTTTTGTTGGGCCTGTTTCCTCAAACAGCGTTCACTTCTTCTTTTGTCCTGTCTCCTCAGACAGCGTACAATTCTTCTTTTGGCCGGGGTGTTGGCAAAGCGCACGCCTTCGTCTTTTTCACGTTCTTTTTCCAGGCAGACGGTGAATCGCGCACGTATTTACCAACTGTGCTTGCCCCGTGTGTCGCGTACCCCTTCAGAGGTCATTGTAGGCTGCGTGTAACACGCATACACTTATTTTTGTGTTTCTAGGTGCCACAGCATAGTGCAGGTTCATTTTTCCATGCACGTGGTCTATGAGGGGTTGCGTGCACCTTATTTTTGTTTTCGGGGTGCCTGTGCGTTGCGTGACCCATCATCTTCCCCCAGGGGTCACAGACAGCCTTGCTAGAGCACTAGGGTATGAATTCCATCTAGTACCCTACCCCTTTCACCCCCAATTGCCCAGGACAATCATTTACTGCTACTCCCATATGCACAACAACATCAGTGCCATGGTTGGGAGGCGACCAAGCGGTAAGGGAGGCAAAGGTGGCCGACCTCCAAAAGGTGGGCATGGTGGGCGCGGTAGGGGACGCGGCCAGGATTTGCAGGGTGCCCCTAAAACCCCATGTGTGGAGGAGCAATCAGGGACGCCGATGCCCCCCCATGGTTGTGGGAAACGTAGCTGACACCATCCCAGCTCAGCCCTTGTTGGACCAGCCCATTGTGTCACCTGAACCGGCACAGGATGACTCCCAGGCTGACTTCCAGGTCAGCAAGTCTTCGCCACGTGTGGCGGTGCAAGTTGGTGTCACCAGGCCATGTGGATCTGGGGCAGCTATGTCATCTGCTGCCCCAAGAAGGCAGGGTGGGGAGGCTGCAGGGGCTGCTGCAGCTCGATCCACCCCAGCTCTGAGTCTCCCAGCCGGGTCAGTGTCGGTCCCGGTCCATCAAACCGACGTTGCCCCTGCCAACATCACCCTGCAGCCAATGCCTGCACCAAGACCTATGGTCATTGTGCATTCGCACACTCCTAGTACCCAGTCCACCGGCGCTTCTGCCCCTACTGATGAGAGCGGCGTAAGCCACTCAGGATCCGCACCTCCTTTGAAAAAGAGGAAGAAGGGTGCTCTGGCACTACAAGCTGAGACCCCAGATATGGCTACACACTCCAGCACGTCAAGGAAGCCTAGCTTTAATGACGCCAAACTTGATGCACTACTGGCCTATGTGTCGGCACATAGCTGCGAAATGGTGGTGACTGCAGGGTGCAAGACAACACCTGGTCAACGTAAGGCACACTGGCAGACCATCGCGGACATAATTAGTGTCCTTGGATTTGTGAGGCGCTCAGCTGATGATTGCTACAAGCACTGGAATGACCTGAAATGCAGAGCAAAGAACAAGCTGGCCTTAAATTATGCTTCTACTCTGGTGACTGGTGGTGGGTCTCCACAAGAGGACAACCAACTCACTGAACATGAGTCTGTTGTAGGAACCTTCGTCACAGATGAACAGATCCAAGGCGTGGGAGACCTACCAGATTACGATGCATTGTCCGGTGAGTGCCCATGCATGTGTGTGTAATCCATGTGTATGTTATGTGGGTGATGGGTTCTGATTGAGTGCCAGGTGAGGGTGTGTGCACCTGAGTGGTATGCGTCACCCATGTGCTTCCTCCAAAACATTCACTGGCATTGGATTTGGGTATGACAGTATCCCTTCTGCCCACAGTAGCCATTTAGCACCACATTACTGCAGTTGCCATTGAACTGTCATCTTGCAATAGCATTGTTCAGAATTTTTCAGTGTTCATTCAGGCTGATTGTTTCAATTCTCCCACTTTTGCAACACATTTTTCAGCCCTATTGCCACATATGTGACATGCTTCTGTCATTGATTACACCCCACATTGGCCCACATTTGTTACCTTGTTATGTGAATGATTAGACCATTCAGGCTGATTGAGTATTGGCCTGCTCACATTGATTTTTGGTGCCTGTTTGTATGTGGTACTTGATAGTTGTTTCCTGTGAAGTTTAAGTGACCAACCATTGATGTGTACATCTGCCTGCAATCACTGTATTCTTGTACACTGGATGTGTTGCAGTGAGTGGCTCATGCGTATTTTGTCACACTATGTAGCATTTTTCATCTCATCATGTCCATCTCACATGGATGGCTGTGAGTACTCATTCACTGACATATGGCTGTACTTGTCAAATGTACCATGGCTATGCTACATGCCATCTGTGTGCTGGCATGTATCATGTATGTGTATTGGACATGCCACTCACAGGCTAATGTGTGATGCCAGTGCTACCCAGCATGCAGCAAATGTGTTGCTTTTCCATCTTGGTGTCATCAGTGTCTGCTTTTTGCCTCCCCTTCCAACTCAGTGACAGTGCGTGCATGCCAGGGTTATAGTCATGTGGGACATGTGTAAATCATGTACTGGATCTCTGGCTTGTCAGGCCTATGTGTGTGCTATGGTGCTAATGCCTGTTTCCATTTTGTGTCTTTCATATTTTTGCAGGTGATGACACACTTGATGTTGTTGAGGTTGAGGAGATGGTGCAGACCACGGAGGAATCTCAGGCACGACCGGGCACCAGTGGAGGACGTGGTGTGGTGGTGGGTGAAAACCCAATCTTACTGCAGACCATCCTGTCCAGGGGTGTCTCTGGGTGCACCTCCCCAGACCTCTATTTAGGTGCTGAATCGGATGAGGAGACTTATGTGCCGTCGCAGGTGAGTGTTTCTGGCAGGGATTCTGTTCTGTCCAACCCACCTGCACCAGGGGTAGAACCCTCTATGGGGATGTGAGTGTTGGTAAGTCCACCTTTGGCGATTACGGATGCAGGGTCACAATCCACAACATCTTATCCTGTTCCTGGGCCAGCAGATCAGAGGGGGAATGCAGTCCTGCAGCCTCAGGCAGTGCCAGCACAGCAAGGTGCAGATCGCCTTGCCCCGAACAGGTGTGGTGCCCGCTGACACGTTGGCCATACGCCACCAGGCAATACTGTATGGGAAAACTCCATGTACGGTATGGCAACCCAACAGGCAGCATCAGTTGAAATGATCGCTCAGGCAATGGCGAGGGTGGCCACTTCCATTATCCCCCTGAAAGGCAGATGGAGCAACAACAGCAGGCAACAGACTCCATTTGCCAATCACACAGGGAAGACATGTTGGCGTCCAACAGGGACCGACGGGCGGCACTGGAGACTCTGCGGGAAGCCATTTCTATAGAGTCACAGGGCCACAGGGAAGCCCTGAGGGTAGAACTCCATAACCTCAAGGAGATTCTTGTTTAACTTGAGGCTTCCACAAATTTGAGGACAGAACAGCAGCTGGAGCAGCTCACACGTTCACTCTCAGCTGAGATGCAGGCAACTCAGGAGGAGATCCGGGCATCACAGGAGGCCATGCGTGCAGAAATGCAGGCAACCCGTCGGGTGCTGCATGGGGATCTCCGTACTATCATCCTCCAGAACGAGACCTTCCACACCCGCATGCTTGCTGCCATGGAGGACCATACCAGGGCTTTGCGTGGGCTGCCTCCCATAGCACCACCACCTCTTGATGCAGCAGCAGAGGGTGATGAGAGCGACAGCAGCACTTCTCCCACAGTAGTTTAGCCGTGCAGCCATGAGCCCATGTAGGTGTTTTTATTCGCGACATCCACACAGGTGGGTGTTGGTGTGCACCATGTCCTCGGACCTCCTGGGTACCCCCCCCCCGGCCCCCACATGGCCATTTTTGATTTTTCTTCTTTTTTATTTTTTACAGTGTGTTGCCTTGTGTGACTCCCGTGGGCATCCACTGTGTATTCCGGCTGGGAAAATGCAGGCTTGTCCTGTGTTTGGGTTAGATGCTTGGGTTCCTGACACACACACCTCTCTTGCTTCCTGTTTCCATGGGCTTGCAAACGGTGTTACCAAGTGACAGTGACTTACACAGTGACATTGGGCTCCCCTGAAATGTGTGGGCAGTCTGTAGTCATAACTGTGTGGACATCCCTAGTGGGGTTTGTTTTTGTATTGAACACTGCATGGTGTATTGATATGTGCTTGTGCATCCATGTCTTCCTCCTTATCCGCAGGTACCTTCTTCATGTCTTCACAAGGCCGTCTCATTTGCAGATGCAGTTCATGTTGTATGCAGTACACTGACACATTTGCCTGACAGCAACACTCTGGAGTTGGAAGGGGTCGATGTGCTGGCTTATTGAGGTTGTATGACTTACATTACTTTGAGTTTGTACTGTCATATTTTGGCAATGTTTCATGCTGTGTTGCTGTATTGTGTTGCTGGTAAGTATTTGGTCATGTGTACTGTTTGTTATTGATTACTGGGAGCATATTGTCTGTGGCCTGTTTCCATTTGGGACAGTGCACTTTGTGACACTTGTGTCATGTGTTGTGCATTCCTTTGCTTGCTTTCACATTGCAGGATATGCCATTGTGTGTTGGGTGGCGGAGATGGGGAGGGGTTGGGTGACATGGCGCTATTTTCATGTTGTATTTTGCAAGGGGGTAGTCATTCATGCAGCATAAATGTGTGTCTTTTTATGACACAGCATTGGTTGTCTTTCGGTAGGTAGGGATGCACACAATGTAACACTTCCAGGTGACCAATCTCAGACTGGTATGGTTGTGACAGTTGACTGTCCCTTATGTAATCATCATTGATTGTCAGCTGGTATGTGCCAGGGCTGTGTGCACTCCACAGGGGTGTGATTTTAGGTGAAGTAATTAGCCACCAGCTGCGTATGGGCTGCCTCACCACGTGCCCTTTCCCCTCCCATGCGCAGCGGCCATGCTTGTGGTTGGGGATGTGGGGGCACCAACATGTCCACCGGCAGGCCCCGGCGTGTTGCAACATTGTGCAGGACACATGCTGCCACTATGATCCTGCACACTACTGGGGGCGCGTATAGCAGCTGCCCACCAGAGTGGTCAAGGGAGCGAAAGTGTGACTTGAGCACTCCGAATGTGCGCTCCACTATGCCCTGGGTTGCAATATGGGCTGTGTTGTATCTTACCTCGGTTGGTGAGGTGGGGTTCAGAATTGGCGTCATCATGTGGGTCCTTAGAGGGTAGGCACTGTCCCCTCGGGAGGTGATGATGGGTATCATTAGTGAGGTTGTGACATTACTCAGTATCTGGCATGCATGCATGCATGTGCAGGGGCATTTATACTCACCAAGCAGCCATGTATCGCCATGCCGCCCAGCTTCTAGGTCCCGGTTTAGGGTTGACATTCTGTAAATGAAACTGTCATGGGTGGACCCTGGATAGTTGGCATATACCGAGGTGATGATTCCCTTAGCATCACATACTACCTGCACGTTGATGGAATGTCAGTGCTTGCGGTTTCTGTAGATGTGCTCAGTTGCCCTGGGAGGACTTAGAGCCACATGGGTGCAGTCAATGGCACCTAGCACTTTGGGGAAGTGTGCCACCCGTACAAATCCTGGACGACAGCCTGCCTTTCTGCAGGTGTTCTGGGCAGGTATATGTGCCTGCGGATTGATGGGCATGCAGTCATGATGGCCAACACCTGGTGCAGGCAGCGTGACTGCGTGGCCTGTGACACCCCCCCACTATGGCACTTGTCCGCTGAAATGAACCAGTGGCCAAGAAGTGCAATACATTGAGCACCTTTTCCAAGGGGCTCAGTGCTTGGGAGCACAGGGTGGGTGATGTGAGGTCATCCTCCCACTCACTCACCAGGTCGAGCATTCTGTGAGGTGTAAACTGTACCTCCCATACACCTGGTCATCAGGCATCCCAAAAAGGCTGGATCTGGATGTAAAAATTCTGGCCCTGACTATCCTCCTCCTCCTCCTGCGGTATCCCACGACCACTGCTGCAAGGAACAGTATATTCATTTTAGCGTCTGAGGTTGTTTGTTGTTTGCACGCACTTTTATGCTGCGCGGGTCCACCTTACGCCTGCTTCCTGCTGGCGTATGTGGTTCCGGATTAGCGCGTCTTTTTGGGCGCACGCGTTAGCCCCGTTCGATTCCATGAATACGTGTTTTAGGCGTGCGTGTGGGCATTCCGCGCATCTGCCTCCTGTACTTCCCCCATGACGCCACATTTTCACGCGTTGTTCCCCATTCCGCGTGTTACGCCCCATGTTACGCCTACTTTTGTTGGGTGCGCTGCGCTATGTGCGCTTTCACTGTTCGCGTTGCGCACGCTTTTTCGAAGACGTGTGCACCAGCGTGCGCCATGCAGGATTTTAGCACACATCCATGGATTTACACGCGCACGGACTTCAATGAATCGCTGTGTGCGGGTTTCACTGCGATTTTTGCACTTGCGCTGCGATTTGCACGCTTTCACAGGCTTGCGCGGAAATTTTCAGCGCACATTAATTCCATGAATCGGCCTGAAAGCTGTTTTACTGTTAGAAACAAGGACAGTCCTGTGAGTTAATGCAGTTGAACCAGCTTGCACAGAGAGGCAGCAATATGCTGCGAATTAGGAAATCATTTGTATGTGTATTCACATTGAAAACAGGAAAACAAAATACATAAAAAGTCATGAAAAGATGATTGAAAGAAGTGACAATCAGTAAGGTCAAAGCTAACATGTGTATAAGTATGCAATCAATATGTTTAATGGTTCATTTGTGTAGTTTTGAAAAATTCATTTTTTTTGGGTGCTGAGGTGAAAGTGAGCCAGAGCTGACCCTTACTCTTATGGAAATAAAGAGTTGAACCAGAACCCATGAAATTAATTTGTTCTTTTTTGGGACTTTTTATGATATATATATATATATATATGATGTATGTGTTCTGGAGTAGGGACCCTTAATTATGGGTTGATTTGGTTGACACCCGCTGAGTAATTGACAAATGAGTATGTGTTGAAAAAACTGCATTTTTTCATGGCATTAGTGCGTGGTTATTGAAACCAGGTGCTGAGAAAAACACTGGATTGGATTACTACATTGTGGGGGTAATTAAAACCCTGGTTGTTTAGTCAAGTGAGAGTGTATATTTTGAAGAAATTGTTTATTTTAGACAGGAAAATTATATGTGGTTGAACTTTATTATTGAATATACTGTTTTGAATGGGAGGCTGCTCCCAGTTGTTGTATATGTGTGAGCTGGGGAGACCCCATTGAGTCACTGTTTAGGGTCACACAAGTAACTTCCATTGTAAAGGGGTTTGGTTGGCCATTTTATGGGGTTGGTTTTGGATGCTTCTTTGTTGAGCACACACTAGATTTCCCGTGGTTTGTTGATTTTATGTTGGGCAAAGTAGCCATTTTTGTTGATGATGGATGAGACATTTGGAAAGAGCATGGGTCCAGGGGCATGTATTTGCCAATTGCACAGATGAGAAAAGGAGGGAAAATGTGTTGTAAAGATGTTTTCAGTGCTCTATAAAAAGAAAGACATATTACAAATGAAAGCGCAGGAGAATGATGTGGGTGACCAGAATTGTTAGAATATTAGCAACTAGGGATAGACAGAAGACATGCGATATACACCATAAATAATGCAGAATCATGGAGATGTTAAACATGCAAATTCAGACATGTACACCAGGGCCAGAGCAGACTAGAAAGTGTTTCTCCCACTGCATAAGTATACCCATAATAAAAGAGGCATTTGAAGAGACAAGAAAAAACAAACAAGAAAATGATGAATGTGTCTAGAATCACACAATTGTGAAATGGTTTCGCCGAGAATAGAAAACAAATTATGAGTGCAAATTACAGTAAAAATTGCGCTAATGCAGTAATGAATAACATTAAAATATGCAGAGTGAATATTTAGGGGGAATAGCAAGAATAAATGAAACAAAAACTTCTTTTTGGGAAAAATATTGGAAATGCATGTATTGATGCAAGAAATTGTATTTAGAATAAGGAAGCAGTGGGTAATGAGGGGAAGTGCCCACACAGTGCACTGGGACTAAGGTCACACACAATATGGAATATGATATATATAAACAGTTGTATTGAGAACACATGAGGTCAAAAAAGTATTTTTTATAGACGCACACACCTTGATTAATATGATTTTCAAGAATAAGGAGTGCAATATTTAGATTTATGTAAATCATTTGTTTAAATTAAGTGTATTTAGGAATGAGTACAAGCAGACTGAGCATGACATGAATTATTATTATATGTGATTAAGTGATTTATTAAGGTAAAGAAATAGAGATGATTAAGGTTATTATCCATTATCTGCTTATAAGAAGAGGGGGAGTGACACATATACACACACATATGCACACATGCACAAATGCACATACATACACACATACACATGCACACACACATGCACACATGCATATACAAACACACAGGCACACACACACGTGCACACACACACACACACGCACGCAGGCACCCATGTACACACACACATGCACACATGTGCACACACACATATGCACACATGCACATGCAGAGGCAAACACACACATGCACACATGATCTTGTGGAAGTACAGGCAATCAATGGATTGCAGGCTCAATGCACACAAAAACGCACAGGTAGACAGAAGAAGGAATACAACACAGCAATACAAATGCACACATACATACAAACATACAGGTTGCTTTCATTTTATATTAAGAACACCAGTTAGGGATATTATGTTTTGCTCAAATATGATCTAAAAGAAGTTAGATTTTTTGAAGACTATAAATAAAAGAGGATGAGGTTCCGCTTGCTTATATTCAGGAGCACTAAGCTCTTCAAGAGCGCGAGTCGAGGTGAAAAACAGTGGCAGTATTTTATCACATTTTATGTCAGGGATTGCCTGCATAGGTACAAAGGCAGCTTAAGAAGCTAATGGGAATGGAAGCGAAACCGTGACCTGAGATACAGTTGACTATAGTGCATCACTGTTGGCTGTTATAGGAGAAGAATAAGAAGAAAGACGATGCTAGGAAAATTGAGGAAGCCAAGTTTTTTCCGAAGAAATTGTCAAACATGCCATAGAAGGGGCAGTATTGACAAGTGGAGAAGGACTGGGAATACAGCAAGCAGTGGGTACATCACAGGTGAATAATCAGCACCAGATGGGCCAAGGAGGGAATGCATTTGTGCCATAAGGCAGTGGAATGGGAAATAGAGGAAGAGGTGGTTTTCAGAATAATCAAAGAGTTTTTCAGAATATACAGAATGAGAGTCTGAATATGCAAGGAGGGTTTAACCAGGGGGGACTAGTTAGACAAGGTCCTCTTGTGTATTGGACATGTGGGATGACAGGGCACATTGCACGCACATGTGGGAGCCAAGGATATGTACAAAATGGGCAATTCTCAAGAGGGGAGACAGCTTATCCTCCAGCATATAGCTCACAAGCTAGGGAAGGGTTTGCCCAGATCAGACATTGTATCAGACGCAAGCGCTGAGACTGCAACAGGCACAGCAGCTAGAGCATGTACACATTAATTCACTACAGGGGCAAGTGCAACAAGCCCCCATGCAGATTCATTGATATGCAAACACAGAAGAGGTATTGACACCCAGAATAGGAAGTGCCACTGTGGTAGGAGGAAATCCTTTCACAGGAACAGGGGTATGCATGCACGTAAAATAGGACAGTTCATAGGACGACTTGATGTGTTCATAATTATCAGTGATATTAGACCCCCAAGAGGAGCCAAGGGTTAATGTGATGGTAGGAGGCAAAACCTTTGTTTTATTAGTAAACACTGGGACTGCAAGTCCATTAACAAAGGAGGAAAAATATCCAATGGTGGGAATTGTCATAAATGATTAAGAGTTCTTTGGAGCTACGAATTGAGTTCCTTTTATTGATGACTTACCAGCCTCTATAGGAGAGTGTGACATGACTGATACTTTGTTATATTTGCGACAGGCACCAGTCAATATTTTGAGAAGGGATTTAATGACAAAACTTAACATGATGATTTTATTTATTGACCAAGGTATAGTGTGTTCCACTCTTGGAATACACTATTTAAATGCAGCAAATTTATACTGGCACTCACAGGAAAAGTGGCTCTGCGAGATGTTCTGGTTGAGTTGGAGGTTTTTCTATTTATGGAGTGAGCATTCTATTAATAAGGCTATCTGGCCTAGTGGAGAAGATGGTGAGAATACCTGATGAATTTGTGTTCAAAATCACGGATACCTATGGATAAAGAGGGGGGATAGACAATCCCATAGGAATTAGATGCAGCCATAGTACGAGGGGAAATGGCAATGCTCGAAGGAATGGATGATGAGGTTAGACCATGGAGAACACTGATAGTTTTCAAAGAATGGTCTAGGTTCACTGATATCACTGATGACGACATACTTAGAGAGGACACAACAGATGATTAGGTGGTGTTTTTTTAGGAGAACCACATACTGGATAAAAATAGAAGGAAGGGGAAATCTCACAGCATATGGCAATGATGCGGCAGTGCTCAGCATATTTTCAGGAAGACTTGGAGAGAGTGCCAAGTTCCCTGTTAACCATAGACCCTTATGATGTGAGTCCAATGAAAGGAATAGGGGAACAAGATAAAAAGGTAAACATATGAAAGGGATTATAAAAATGTAAAGAATGAGAGGATTGCATTGAAATTAGACGAATTAATGTAAGGTAATCATAAATAGATAAGGATAAAAGCGCAGCGGTAAGAAGTTCAAAAGTAAAAGATTGGTGACGATTTAGGGGGTGAAATAAATAAATAAGTAAAAAATGAATGGATATTAAAGCAGCAAAAACCACAAGTTCATAGAAGGTACAAATAAAGGAACAAAGAGTAACATTATGAGCTAAGAATGATGAAGGAAGGTCTGTATAAGATATCCAGATTTGCAAACAATAAGCACGATGGATGGTGCTGGTTATAATTGATTAGTGTAGTGTATTTTGAAGAAAATAAAATATGATTAATGAAAGGCCAAAGGGGTATGGAGGGCCAAGATTGATCTGACAATATGAGAGAATTTTTACTAGAACTATACCAAAGAACATATGAGAGTAAGTAACCAAAACGTTGTTTGTATGTATATGATGATGGTGATTTATGTTTTACAGATGAAAATTATTGTCATTTTTTTAAGCACTGGAGGAATGTTTACATGGCCTTAGCATAGTGTAGCAATATAATGTGAAGAAACATTATATTATGACAAAGGTAAATATTAGTGGACAAGTAGAAAAAGAAAAGGTAAGTCTCAGGAGGATAGTTCAGTGGCAACGTGCTCGCCTTGGAAGCAAGACGACATAGAGCAACACAGGTTCGATCCCCGGGTCCAGGCTTAGAAACCCCTGGGTATTAGGTGCATTATAAATAACCTATCATATCATATCGTATCATTTGACATAGTAAGTGTGTGAACAAAACTTTATTGATCATTATTAGGAGTAAGAGGATCCAGGTGAGTACAGAAAAAAGGCAGTAAGGGATACAGTATTTTAAAATAGATAGCATTTTCCCAAGATAGGTGCAAACAGGTGTGAGCATAGAATAGCATAGATATACAAGTATGGCCATACCTAATGACAAGAATAAAGAAGACCTTTGGATAGAAGGTGGAATAACCTTTTAGTAATTCTGTCGACAGAGAAATGCCAAAAAGGTGCATTTGGTGAATGTATGAAATACCAATAGGCAAAAAAAACCAATCTGTTCCTATATGTCACACTCACATGTATTTAATAGAAACAGGGCTGGGTTCCCAATAACATGGGTAGGCAAGATTAGTGTAGGTAGGGCGACGAAAGATGTTAGTTATGTCTCAACAGAATAAACGCAGTATAGACGGAAGATGACTGCGGTCCCACGCCATCAGCAGGAGCCAGAAGTACAGAGAAAATGTTCAGCCTAGCAGAAGAAACTAAAGAAAAACTGACTTGTTACTACAATAATGACAGGTTGACAAAAAAGTGCACCAACGATTCAGAAAAAACAGCCTATAGTCGGGTTGGAGCTAATGCAGGTATGGATATGTGTTTACGCTTGGTAAGGCAAAAGGTTGTTGGAAGGATTTACTGGACCCCAGTGAAGATGTATAAGTTAAAATTGAGGACTGATGAAGGACTGATGAAGGTGTTGGAATTGTGGTAATGGTAGGGGAACCCTTCTACATCTACCCTGGAGTTGCCTGAGAGTACAGGGCTTTTGGAAAGATGTTTTTGACAGAATAGACATGATTTTTAATGTAACTATCAAAGATTGGCTGCTAATCTGATTCTGCTAATGCATAGGGAGAGGTGCTTAACCACAAGAGAATACAATACCTGGATTGATAAGGCAATTGTAGTAGCAGTTAAGCTAATTCTCACAGTCTGGAAGACTAGGAAGAAGCCCATTGTGGAAGATTGGTTGGTAGAAATGCAAATACTGTCAAAATATAAAGGTATCTTTGATAGATAAAGGTAGAGAGGATATATATCTTTCATTGTGGAGTCCTTTCAACACTCTATATGAGTGACTGAGGAGGGAGGGGGGGTTGTCTATTGTCTAGTATTGTGTGTGTTGTGCATATATGTGAATTACTGTATTTTAACTCTTCTTTTCTTACATGGGATTTGAGATGAGCTACTACTGTAGACTTGTTGTTTAATGTACAGTTATAGATTTAATGTAGATAGTGATGTTGTTGTGATAGTACAGGATATTAATATTTAGATAGGTCATAGTTTAGATATGTTAGTGTAACCCATGTGTGTTGGAAATGTATTTTGATGAAAAACCTAATAAATATATATATTATTTTATTTATTTATTTTTTTATTTATTGCTTGGCTGATTAATCAACCTTTCAATTTCCGTTTACATACAACACTATGACATACTAAAGTCAATTCAATACAAAACATTTTCATGGTTCATATTTAAAATCAGTTCAAATACGCAATTTTCGGACCTCTAACATTATACGATTATAAAATAACTTAAATTACAAGATTTTCATCAAAGATATGATTAAATCGCGTATTTCCTAAACTCAAAAATCTACAACACAGATAAAATCTATATGAAATACTCCAAAATAAATCCTGGGATATCAGTCTTTAGAATACAATTGAAGAGATTCAAGGAACTGTGTAATTCTATTTTAAAAACATCTTCCTTGCAGTAAAAAGATAAAACCATAATTGATTTGTTGACAATATTTCTTGGTTTTCAAACATTCTCTGAAAATAATTACATTGTATATCTATTGGTCCTGGAGAACTATATATATATATATATTTTTTTTTAAGGAAATGACCTCAGTAAAAAAATTCAATCAAGGGGAAAGAACAAAGGTCCACCTTGAGGAAGTAACTGATCACTTTGCCAACATAAACAAAATCACTCTGCCTCTATTTCGGTTTTCTACAGGGAGCAGGAACCCATACCAATATCTTCTTCTTCGGCTACAGATGCACCAAGAAGAAAGAAGGGGAGCGATTGAAAAAAACACATCCTTTTTTCAACAAAATGTTTTGAATCTGTTATTTTGTCTGTTTGTCTTTCATTATTTTTAAGTAGACTGTATACATCTGTGGGGAGAAGAGGGACAACCACAGAGAACATGTTTCCTTTGCTATTAACATTGTTGGAAAGAAGGCCCATGAAAAATAGGGCAATACCAGAAAAAAGGCAGAAATATATATATTTTATGGCTTCAGATCATAGCCAAGCCCGGGAATCAGCCAATATGTATTAACTATAAAGTGACACCAAGATGTGTGAAAAGAGAGAAAGAAGCAGCCATTCTATTATATTAGAAAAAGAGAAAATGCAGTAGATAATGGTTAAGAGGCAGGCGTGTTTAAAAGAAACACATAGGTATGGTAAGGGTTGGGTTTGAGGAGGGAGTACTGATGATAAAGATACACTTATTTTTCAAGAAACTCATTCCGTTTTATATTACAGATGGACAGAGATACCTACAGACCAGGTTATTAATGGCAACCAATCCTGCGAGCAGGGAGAAAAGCCCAGAGTGAAAAGGGTTTCGAGAGACCCAGCCAGATGCCCAGTTGCAACCAGTTGTAACCACTTTTTATATGCCCCGATGATATCCCCCTTCCTTGTGTTCCCCAGAAACAATCAAATACCCCCCACTGACTGTCTCATTCTAATTAGAAGATTGAGAGTTTTAGTACTCTGTGATGTAAACAATAATGAAAATCAAACAACTTGGCCTATGCATTTAAGGGGCCTGTGAACTTGATGCAAAGCAGCCCAAACGACAAGTAAATAAATGGACTAAGCATAAAGAAGATCCTTGGACGCAGAACAAGGAAAAAGAGATGAATTGGCATAGAAGATGTGTCGACAGAAGACAGAGGGTGAAATTAAAAATGTACATGGGGAAAAGGCTGGAAAAAAGGGAGTATCGTGTGGTGGGAGAAAGGAAAAAGAGTAAATAAACTAAATGTTGCATGTGAACCGAACAGGAGAAAAATGGGCTGGTGGGTTCCCTCAAGGAATGATTTCTCACAATTCTCGTAGTGGCCGAAAAAGAATCGCTTGTTGTGTATGTTGTGTTTACATTTAATTGGGTAATGGGCTGGGATCCAGACAGGAACAAATAAAGGTATTCTTTCAGGATACACACATGACTGTTCAAAGAGGGTGAAACGTTGCAATGATCTTTTGGCAAAACGAGATACATATATGTTTTAGATTAAGAAAGTACAAAATGATTGAAGTCACTGTTGATTCTGTAGAAATTGTTTTATGATTCCTCCCATGTTGCGATAAATCACCACACTGAGGGAGGTGACTAAGACAGGGATGTCTAGGTACACTTCATATGAGGGAGGGTGGACACTGGTTATTGTGGTCGCATATTGAACAGAGGTCTAATACTGACCAGAGGGGGGAGTGTATGAGGGTACCAGACCCCTCCCCCCTGAAACTGAATACAGATAACATGATAGGCTGATCAATGGTCCCAGTATTGCAAACATCAGAATGATAGTGCTTTTTGAAGGTAAAGAGTGCATGTGGGGCGACATATTTTTTTCACCCCACATGGCCCAGGAAGTGAAGGGTGCCTCAGGTATCACACGTACATCATGAATATGTAAAAAATATATTCTGGAAACTGGATAGAAAATGAGTTATTCTCAAAAGTAAATAATGATTTACCGTTTGGTAGCGAGGGTGAACAGACTGAGATATTTTCTGAAATGGGTGCCAGATTCAAAATGGTGTCATGAGACCAGGTGTGCAAAGCCCTGACTCGTGCAGATAATGAATATTCTTTGGCAGCATTTTAATATAAGATGAGCACGTCTGGAAGGAAATATTTAGAATTGATGGTAAATCAGATAAAGGCAAGGTAGTTACCAATCAGTACAGAGCAGCTAAATTACTTGGCAGCAAACAATATGAGCGTATTGAGTTATGGTATAAGCTGCCAATTAAATTTGTCAGGACCTTGAGAAGCAGATAATGACTGTTTCTTGGCAGGAGTTAAAGGATGTGTAATTGTGTCCGGCTGGGCCTAAAATAAGCTTATCAGTCTATGTGTCAGTCAGCCAGGGCTTGCCAAGGGTGAACTCATGTGGGCTGTATGAGTGGTAGATAAGACAACCAATCAAAGATAAGGAGGGCTTTTATTCTGGCTAAGAGGATCAATCAGATATGTATACTGAATTTACATGAAAAGACCTATATAAGCAAGCTGATTGCCGGAGCTCTGTGTGCTTCCAGTGTTTCTTTGTAAACTTGTATTAAAGATGACTGTGAACTTGTACCAGGCGTCCGTTCTTCTGTTGGTCCAGTCCCAGTGTCAGAGTCCACAGATGTCAGAATGCTTGAGGGGATGCAGAAGGACCTTCTTTACAACATTGTATATTCAAACTAGTTCCAGTGTCTCACCTCCCTCTAAAGCTAATTGTTTCCCATCTGTCTGTTCAAACCTCATTAGAGCTTGAGGGATCACCTCATTCCGTCTCCTACATGTATAGGAGCGCATTCCATTCCTCTCTGAATGACCCCAACTTGTCATTTACAACCGCCATCAATTTATCCACCACCATCATGGTATGCACCTTTCATTCTCAAATATCCTTTGACTGGAGTTTTTCATCTTTCCATCACTGACCAATGACTAGCCTTCCTTCTCTAAGCATTGCTTCCCACATCCTGGGAAGCCTATGTTCATTTATCTCCTTTGCTGGGACCCCCAAAAGCATCTCTAATGGGCCAAAACTGAACCCCCGTGATTTCTTTCATCCAGCTCAGCACTTCATCAAACCCTTGTACCTTTGGACATTGCCACCACATATGGGAGAGAGACCCCACTTGACTGCATCTCCTAGGGTAAAGTGGAGAAGCCCCTGAAAACATATTGGATTGCTTCAGAGGATCCGTATGCCATGCCATCAACATTTTTTAAGTATATTCCATCATGGAGGTGAATAGATTTCCATAAAAGGTTACCTTGTAGATGTTTGCCCCTTCCTCCACTGGAATATCCTCACTCATCAGGTCTACCTAGTACCTCTGAAATGTTTGCCTCCCTGTCAGGCAGGACAAGTTCATAGCTTTATATATTTTGGATAAAATGCCCTTTCTTGTGGGGGATGAATCCATGGCCTTCTCAAAAGATGATAAGCTCCCTTGCCAACGATCTTCCCCACTTTGGGTTGGTCAATATACACTTGGCAAGGATGTACTCAAAAACTGAGGTTGAGTCCCTTCCCAATACCTCCCGGACTGTCTCTAGATCTAAAAAACGTCCCTTCTTTGAACAACTGGCCCACCCTCTTGAGGCCCAAGTCAGACCATCTCTGTGAAAATCTCAGCATCTGATGTGCAAGATTAAATGCGGGACCCCACACCAAGGACATCATTGAAGGCCATGACAAATACTTCTATTTGGTCCCGCTACCTTGCGAGACCGGCCAGAGCACACCCAGCGTGGGGTGAGCACAAAGTTGCTCAGGGATGGATTTGAGCGGGGACCAGAGATAGTCCCTAACCTTCAAAGGTTGGGCCACTAGACCCTCATGATAGGGCAAATAGGTCCATCTGTCGTCTCTCATGTTCTAAAGAATAATCCGCAATTGGGCAGCTTTGTAATATAATCAGATATCAGGAAACCCAAACCCCCTTCTTTCCCTTGGGAGCATCAGCATCACCATTTTGACCCTCAGTGTCTTTTCTCCCACCGCGGTGGGTACTCTCTTGGCAGCCACATTTTCTATCCGCTCTTTGAAGTGCTTGTGTCTGTGAGGAGGAGGCGAGCTGGCAATTGTCTTTAGTGATCATGTGACTGTGTGGGCTCCTCCTCCACTTCTCAGCAATCCTTACTTACTTACTGACTTCAGCCCAGCACACGTGCATTCGTGCGCGCGCATTTCAAGCAAGGGCATTTCGTAAGGGCTGATTGTGCTGAGGAACATCTGCCTACCTGTGAGACGCAATCTGAACTTGGATTTCTTTTCTTCTGTTACAGCGATCACGGTACCATTTTAATAGTGCGAGTGCAACCGCATCTATATACAAAGATTTAGCGCTTTAGTACTTCAAAACATCTGCTTGAACACTATTTTATTTTGTTTGTTTTTTAGTGACTGTGTGGGCAACTCCTCCCCTTCCCAGCAATCCTTACTACAGCACAGTGCACGTGCATTTCGGCACGTGCATTCCGAGCAAGGGCCTTTCGTAAGGGCTGATTGTCTGATCGTGCTGGAGGGTCTGGAGGGTAAGCCTTACTAATTAGTGCATACTACTAGTGCCAGCTTTTACCAAGTAAAAACCACGGCCATATTAGCACTGATAAAACAATTCTGATGGTTAAATTGTATACTCCGCGCACCAGTATGCCCCCGGTTGAACCGTTAGCTAACCGCACTTATGACTTCCATACTACACCTAAACGGGGCATGCAGGGCGTACCTCTTCCAGCTCCTATCCGTGGCAGGACAATGTCGCACACTAGCGGCATCCGGAAATTTTATTCTGAGTGCCCACCTACAGTAGAGCAGACAACTGCGAGTGAGTCCGACAAAACAGTGAGTTCTCCTCGTGATACGGTGCTGCCGTCTGTAGCGGCTGCGGTTAACATCACACCGGGGTCTTTACCAGTTGATTTATTACCAGCATTCAATGAACCCGATCTGTTGGGTGATTATGCTTTGCCTATAAAATCCAAAACAACAATTGATGTTCTGATACATACAGAACCTGCACAATTCCAGTCGGCTAACACTGTAGACCTGAGAAGTCTACTTTTGGGTGACGACGCAGAAATGCGAGAAGTTGCACTACAGACAATCAATGTCACGCCACTCCACGCTACCAGTGAAATAGCAATCAAGTATGTGAACCTTTGGACAAGGAACATTTATCACAATCACCGTTAATGTTTCCTGATTCCTCTTTGGAATCGTCAGTGCTGTGCATCTCTTTTACACAGCCTTCCCCACAACAGCAAAAGCATACCAATGCTCTACCACCGAGTTCACTAGTACCACACGGAAATAACGCTACAAGCTATGAACACAGCGTTATTTTCATTGGTGAAACTGTATAAAACTTTAGACCCAAGGATAACTGACCAGAATTTTCGACTAAGAGAATTATTGGAAAGTAAGGTAAAGCAAACATCTGTGAGTAAATCCTTGACTGCTGCCAAAATAAGTGTGCAACATGATAAGATGACTGGCTCGACATGTTTGAGAAACCTGGATGTGAACTCTACAGAAAAGAAATGTCACAGCAGAAGGAGGAAATGAATAAGACAGATATGAAAGGAAAGAAAAAACAGTGTGTGGATTAAAAGAATGTAGGTCAAGGGTGTGTATTGCAAGAGGGTGGTGAAAATGAGATAATCGAGTATGTTGTGATGAGTCTGGCAGGAATTGCAGCAAATCAAATGTCAGGGATTCTGCCTTCGGTCCCAAGTAATTCAATGTATAACATCTTCAGTGCAAAAAATAAAAACAAAAAACGTACAGGCCGATTCATGGAATTAATGTGCGCTGAAAAAATCGGGGCACGTGTGCGAAAACGTGCGATTCGCAGTGTTACTTGAAAAATCGCAGTGCAAGTGCGAATATCTCAGGGAAACCAGCGCACATCTATTCATGGAAGTCCGTGCGCAAGTAAAATGTGGGATGTGCGCTGAAAAAGTGCGCGGCACACGCCAGCGCACAGGTCATCTAACAGCGTGCGCTAAGGCCACAGCAAAATCGCACATAGCGCAGCGCACATAACAAAAGTAGGTGGAACACGGGGCGTTACATGCAGAATGGGGAACAAC
This sequence comes from Ambystoma mexicanum, assembly GCF_040938575.1. Classification (NCBI taxonomy): domain Eukaryota; kingdom Metazoa; phylum Chordata; class Amphibia; order Caudata; family Ambystomatidae; genus Ambystoma; species Ambystoma mexicanum. The sequence continues at coordinate 878,632,685 of NC_090928.1, read as the reverse complement.
TCGTGCAAATGTGGGCATCACGGGGGAAGTACAGGAGGTAGGTGCGCGGAACGCCCACACGCTCGCCTACAACACGTATTCATGGAATTGAATAGGGAAAACCAGGGCACTGGCAAAGACGCGCACAGGGCCATACACGTCTGCCACACGAAAGCAGGCGGTAACGTCCCTGTGCAGGAAAAAAATGTGCGCCAAAATGTGCGCTAACAAAAAGCACGTATATACAGCTATGATGAATGTCCCATACTGTGGCCCTCTAGGACAAATGACGTGCAAAGGGGTACGTGACAAACATGGACACCCACTGTGTCAAAAATAGCGTGTGCATGTATTCCTGGCATGCGCGGGAAGTATTACACGCGATCGGGCCTGGGGGAGCGGGTACGTGTATTTCAGGGGTGCGCGAGAAGTTTTACACGCGATTGGCCTGGGTACGTGTATTTCAGGGGTGCGCTGGTGTTTTCACACGCGATTGGGCCTGGGGGAGCGGGTATGTGTATTTCAGAGGTGCGCGAGAAGTTTTACACGCGATTGGCCTGTGTACGTGTATTTCAGGGGTGCGCGGGTGTTTTCACATGCGATCTGCCTGGGGGAGCGGGTACGTGTATTTCAGGGGTGCGCGGGTGTTTTCACACGCGATCGGGCCTGGGGGAGCGGGTACATGTATTTCAGGGGTGCGCGAGAAGTTTTACACGCGATTGGCCTGTGTACGTGTATTTCAGGGATGCGTGGGTGTTTTCACACGCGATCATGCCTGGGGGAGCGGGTACATGTATTTCAGGGGTGCGTGAGATGTTTTACACGCGATTGGCCTAGGTAAGTGTATTTCAGGGGTGCGCGGGTGTTTTCACACGCGATCGGGCCTGGGGGAGCGGGTACGTGTATTTCAGGGGTGCGCGAGAAGTTTTACACGCGATTGGCCTGTGTACGTGTATTTCAGGGGTGCGCGGGTGTTTTCACACGCGATCGGGCCTGGGGGAGCGGGTACGTGTATTTCAGGGGTGCGCGAGAAGTTTTACACGCGATTGGCCTGGATACGTGTATTTCAGGGGTGCGTGGGTGTTTTCACACGCGATCGGGCCTGGGGGAGCGGGTACGTGTATTTCAGGGGTGCGCAAGAAGTTTTCCACGCGATTGGCCTGTGTACGTGTATTTCAGGGGTGCGCGGGTGTTTTCACACGCAATCGGGCCTGGGGGAGCAGGTACGTGTATTTCAGGGGTGCGTGAGATGTTTTACACGCGATTGGCTTGGGTACGTGTATTTCAGGGGTGCGCGAGTGTTTTCACACGCGATCGGGCCTGGGGGAGCGGGTACGTGTATTTCAGGGGTGCGCGAGAAGTTTTACACGCGATTGGCCTGTGTATGTGTATTTCAGGGGTGCAGTGTTTTCACATGCGATCGTGCCTGGGGGAGCGGGTACGTGTATTTCAGGGGTGCGCGAGAAGTTTTACACGCGATTGGCCTGGGTACGTGTATTTCAGGGGTGCGCGGGTGTTTTCACACGCGATTGGCCTGGGTACGTGTATTCCAGGGGTGCACGTGAAGTTTTACACGCGCGATTGGTCTGGGTACGCGATTTCATTGGACCAAAGGCCCTTACAGTGCAGGCGCGTCTGTGACGTGACACGCGCGGGTGTTTCCCCGAACCCGGGTGCATGTTACACGTCCGAGAACTGCACGTCCCAGTGTCATCTTGTGTAATTGGAGGATAGGGCCTCAGTGCGTATACGGGAAGTGATGTTGGACGTTTGGTCCGGTTTAAAAGGTACGTGTAGGACGTCATTTCCTTGTACGAGCTTTTCGTGGAGAGCGAGTGGGTGAATACTGTACTTCTTGTTGGTTCACACGCGATTTACTTCACAGCGTTTCTAGTTCGTACTCCCTGTTACCTCTGTCAGTTTTTTTCTGATTTTCTCTTGGACCTGTTTCCTCAAACAGCGTTCACTTCTTCTTTTGTCCTGTCTCCTCAGACAGCGTACAATTCTTCTTTTGGCGGGGGTGTTGCCAAAGCGCACACGCGCGTATTTTTCACGCTCTTTTCCCAGGCAGACGGTGCGTCGCGCACGTATTTACCAACTGTGCTTGCCCCGTGTGTCACATACCCCTTCAGAGGTCATTGTAGGCTGCGTGTGACACGCTACATTCATTATTGTGTTTCTGGGTGCCACAGCGTAGTGCAGGTTCATCTTACCATGCACGTGGTCTACGAGGGGTCGCATGCACATCATTTTCTGTTTTTGGGGTGCCTGTGCGTTGCGTGACCCGTCATCTTTCCCCAGGGGTTCCATACAGCCTTGCTAGAGCATTAGGGTATGAATTCCATCTAGTACCCTACCCCTTTGACCCCCAATTGCCCAGGACAATAGTTTACTGCAACTCCCATACGCACAACAACATCAGTGCCATGGCTGGGAGGCGAGCAAGCGGTAAGGGTGGCAAAGGTGGCCGAGCCTCAAGAGGTGGGCGTGGTGGGCGCGGTAGGGGACGTGGCCGGAATTTGCAGGCTACCCCTAGCACCCCACGTGTGGAGGACCAGTCAGGGACACCCATGCCCCCCCATGGTTGAGGGAAACGTGGTTGACACCATCTCTGTCAGCCCTTGTCGGATCGGCCCATTGTGGCACCTGACCTGGCCCAGGGTGACTCCCAGGCTGACTTCCAGGTCGCCAAGTCTAGGCCACGGGTGGCGATGCAAGTCAGTGTCACCAGGTCACGTGGATCAGGGGCAGCCATGTCATCTGCTGCCCCGAGTAGGCGGGGTGGGGAGGCTGCAGGGGCAGCTGCAGCTCCGTCCACCCCAGCTCTGACTCTCCCAGCCAAGACAGTGTTGGTCCCGGTCCATCAGACTGAGGTTCCCCCTGCCAACATCACACTTCAGGTAATGCCTGCCGAAAGTCATATGGTCAGTGTGCCATCGCACACTATTACTACACAGTCCACCAGTGCTCCTGCCCCTAGTGGCCAGAGTGGCATAGGACACTCAGGATCCCCACCACCTTCAAAAAGAAAGAGGAAGAGTGCTCATCCAGTACAGGCTGATGCCCCAGACACGGCTACACAGTCCGGCACGCCAAGGAAGCCTAGCTTCAATGATGCCAAACTGGATGCACTTGTGCAGTATGTGTCCGCACATGACGGCGAAATGTTGATCACTTCAGGGTGTGAGATCACACCTGCTCGACGTCAGGCACACTGGCAGTCCATCGCGGACAGCATAAGTGCCCTTGGGTTTGTGAGGCGCACAGCTGGTGAGTGCTACAAGCGCTGGAACGACCTTAAGCGCAGGGCAAAGAAAAAGCTGGCCTCAAGTCATGCCGCAACTCTGGTGACTGGAGGTGGGTCTCCACAAGAGGACATTGAACTCACTCTACATGAGCATGTTGCTGGGACCTACATCACAGAGGAGCAGATCCAAGGTGTGGGAGAACTGCCAGATTACGAGGCATTGTCCGGTGAGTGCACATGCATGTGTGTGTGATCCATGTGTATGTTGTTTGTGGGAGGGGTTCTGGTTGAGTGCCAGGTGAGGGTGTGTGTGCCTGAGTGGTTCGGGTCACCCATGTGCTTCATCCAATACATTCTGCGGCCCTGGATTTGGGTATTACAGTATCCCTTCTGCCCACAGTAGACATTTTGCACTACATCACGCCAGTTGCCCTTGAAGTGGCATCCTGCAACAACATTGTTCCGTATTTTGCTGTGTTCATTCAGTCTGATTGTTTGAATTCCCTCACTTTTACTACGCATTTCTCTGCCCTATTGCCACATATATGACATGCCTATGGTACATGCCATCTGTGTGATGGCATGTGTCATGTATGTGGATTGGACATGCCACTCACAGGCCAATGTGTGATGGCACTGCTAGCCAGCATGCAGCTAATGTGTTGCTCTTCCATCTTGGTGTCATCAGTGTCTGACATTTTCCTCCCCTTCCAACTCAGTGACAGTGCATGCATGGGAGGGTTATAGTCATGTGGGAATGTGTCAATCAAGTACTGGTTCTGTAGCTTGTCTGGCCTAATTGTGTGCCATGGTGCTAATGCCTGTTTCCATTTTTTGTCTTTCATGTTTTTCCAGAGGATGACGCATTTGATGCTGTTGAGGGTGAGGAGATGGTGCAGACCCAGGAGGGATCTCAAGCACGACTGGGCACCAGTGGAGGACGTGGTTTGGTGGTGGGGGAGAACCCTCTCTTGCTGCAGGCCATAGTGTCCAGGGGTGTCTCTGGTTGCACCTCCCCAGACCTCTTTTCAGGTGTTGATTCGGATGAGACCTATGTGGATTTGCAGGTATGTGTTCATGGAAGGGATACTGTTCTGTCCGACCCACCTGCACCAGGGGTAGAGCCCACTATGGGGATGTCAGTGTTGGTAGGTGCGCCTTTGGTGGTTACGGATGCAGGGCCACACTCCGCAACATCAGATCCTGTTCCTGGGCCAGCAGATCAGAGGGGGAATGCAGTCCTGCAGCCTCAGGCAGTGCCGACACAGCAAGGCGCAGTTCGCCTTGCCCCAGACAGGTGTGGTGCCAGCCAACGCGGTGGCCGTCAGCCACCAGGCAATACTGCATGGGAGCAATCCATATACGGTATGGAAAACCAACAGGCAGCATCATCTGAGATGATGGCTCAAGCCATGGAGAGGGTGGCCACTTCCATTGTCCCCCCAGAAAGGCAGATGGAGCAACTACAGCAGGCAACAGACTCCATTTGCCAATCACTTAGGGAGGACATGTTGGCGTCCAAAAGGGACAGACGGGCGGCCCTGGACAATCTGAGGGAATCCATTTCTTTAGAGGCCCAGGGCCAGAGGGAAGCCCTGAGGGGAGAAGTCCGGCACCTCAGGCAGACTCTTGTGGACCTTGAGGCTTCCACTGTCACGAGAACGGAACAGCTGCTGGAGCGCGTCACCCGTACGCTCTCAGCAGAGATGCAGGCAACTCGGGCGGAGGTCCGGCCATCACGTCGGGTGGTGCATGGGGATCTCCGCACCATATACCTCCAGAACGAGACCTTCCACACCCGCATGCTTGCTGCCATGGAGGACCAAACTAGGGCTTTGCGTGGGCTGCCTCCCATAGCACCACCACCTCCTGTGGCAGCAGCAGCAGAGGTTGAGGAGAGTGAATCTAGCGATGAATCTCCCACGATGTCGTAGCCGTGCAGGCCATGAGCCCATGGAGGTGTTTTTTTTTTGCAACATCCACTCAGGTGGCTGTTGTTGAGCACCCTGTCCTCGGACCTCCTGGGTGGCCTCCCCCACACCCCCTGGTCCACACATGGCCATTTTTGATTTTTAATTTTTGATTTTTTGTTGCAGTGTGTTGCCTTGTGTGGCTCCCGTGGGCATCCACTGTATTCCGGCTGGGCACATGCAGGCTTGTCCTGAGTTTGGGTTAGATGCTTGGGTTCGTGAGACACACACCCCTCCTGCTTCCCCTTTCCATGGGCTTGCAAAGGGTGTGCCCAAGTGACAGTGACTTACACAGTGACGTTGGACTCCCACGACATGTGTGGGCAGTCTGTAGTCAATGCTGTGTATACATTCCTAGTGCATATTGTTGTTGTATTGTGCACTGCATGGTGTATTGATGTGTGCTTGTGCATCCATGTCTCCCTCCTAATTTGCAGGTTCATTCCTCATGTCTTCACAAGGCCGTCCACTTTGGAGATGGAGTTCATGTTGTGAGCAGTGGACTTCCAGATGTGCGTGGCAACAACACTGTACAGTTGGAGGTGGTGGATGTGCTGGCATTCTCATGTTGTAAGACTACAGTACTGTCAGGTTTATGCTATGTGGATTGTATTGTGGTAAGTATTTGGTCATGTGTGTTGTTATTTCTACATTTATGTGGGCATATTGTGTGTGGCCAGTTTCCATTAGGGACACTGTACTTTGTGACACTTGTGTCATGTTTGGGGGATGACTTTGTTTGCTCTCACATGGCATGTCATGCCATGGTGTGTTGGGTGGCGGTGCTGGGGAGGGGTTGGGTGACATGGCACTGTTGTCATGTTGTATCTTGCAAGGGGGTAATGATTTTAGCAGCATAGAAGTGTGTCTTTTGATGACACAGCATTGGTGGTGTTTGTGTAGGTAGGGAAGCACACAATGGAACACTTCCAGATGTACAATCTCAGGCTGGTATGGTTGTGATAGTTGACTGTCCATTGAGGCATCTTCATTGTCAGATTGATTCATCATTGATTGTCAGCTAGTATGTGCCAGGGCTGTGTGCACTCCACAGGGGTATGATTTTATGTGAAGTAATTAGCCACCAGCTGCGTACGGGCTGCCTCACCCCGTGCCCTTTCCACTCCCATGCGTAGCGGCCATGCATGTGGTTGGGGATGTGGGGGCACCACAATGTCCACGGCCAGGCCCCGGCGTGTTGCAACGTTGTGCAGGACACATGCTGCCGCTATGATCCTGCACACTAATGGGGGAGCGTATAACAGCTGCCCGCCAGAACGGTCAAGGGAGCGAAAGCGTGACTTGAGCACTCCGAATGTGCGCTCCACCATGCCCCGGGTTGCAATGTGGGCTGTGTTGTATCTTACCTGGGGTGGCATGGTGGGGTTCCGAATTGGCGTCATCTGAGAGGGTAGGCACTGTCCCCTGGGCAGGTGGTGATGGGTATCATTAGTGGGGTTGTGACATTACTCAATATCTGACATGCATGCATGCGCAGTGGCATTTATACTCACCGCGCAGCCATGTATCGCCATGCCGCCCAGCTTCTATGTCCCGGTTTAGTGTAGACATTCTGTAAATGAAACTGTCGTGGGTGGAGCCTGGATAGTTGGCGTATACTGAGGTGATGATTCCCTTGGCATCACATACTACCTGGACATTGATGGAATGCCAGTGCTTGCGGTTTCTATAGATGTGCTCAGTTGCCCTGGGGGGACGTAGAGCCACATGGGTGCAATCAATGGCACCTAGCACTTTGGGGAATTGTGCCACCCCGTAGAAATCCTGGGCGACAGCCTACCTTTCTGCAGGTGTTCTGGGCAGGTATATGTGCCTGCGGACTGATGGGCGTGCAGTGATGATGGCCAGGACCTGGTGTAGGCAGCGTGACTGCCTGGCCTGTGACACCCCCCCACTATGGCACTTGTCCGCTGAAATGATCCAGTGGCCAAGAAATGCAGTACATTAAGGACCTTCTCCAGGGGGCTGAATGCTTGGGTGCACAGGGTGGTTGATGTGAGGTCATCCTCCCACTCACTGACCAGGTCGAGTATTATGTGAGGTGGAAACCTGTACCTCCCATACACATGGTCATCAGGCATCACAAAAAGGCTTGTCTGGGTGTAAACATTCTGGCCCTGACTATCCTCCTCCTCCTCCTGCGGTATCCCACGGCCACTGCTGCTAGGAACGGTATATTCATCCTGGCGTCTGAGCTTGTTTGTTGTTTGCGTGCACTTTTATGCTGTGCGGGTCGACGTACGCCTGCTTCCTGCTGGCGTACGTGTTTCCGGATTGGCCACGTTCGATTCCATGAATACGTGTTGGAGGCGAGCATGTAATACTTCCCGCGCACCCCTGAAATACACGTACCCAGCCCAATCGCGTGTAAAACTTCCCGCGCACCCATGAAATACACGTACCCAGCCCAATCGCGTGTAAAACTTCCCGCACACCCTGAAATATACGTACCCAGGCCAATCGCGTGTGAAAACACCGGCGCACCCATGAAATACATGTAGCCAGCCCAATCGCGTGTAAAACTTCCAGCGCACCCCTGAAATACACGTAACCAGGCCAATCGCGTGTGAAAACACCCGCACACCCATTAAATACACGTACCAAGCCCAATCGCGTGTAGAACTTCCCGCGCACCCCTGAAATACACGTACCCAGGACAATCGCGTGTGAAGACACCCGCGCACCCCTGAAATACAACTACCCAGCCCAATCTCATGTAAAACTTATCGCGCACCCCTGAAATACACGTACCCAGGCCAATCACGTGTAAAACTTCTCGCGCACCCCTGAAATACACGTACCCAGGCCAATCGCGTGTAAAACTTCTCGCGCACTCCTGAAATACACGCACACGCTCCCCCAGGCCCGATCGGGTATTAAACTTCTTGCGCACCTCTGAAATACACGTACCCAGGCCAATCGCGTGTAAAACTTCTTGCGCACCCCTGTAACATACACGTACCCAGGCCAATCGCGTGTAAAACTTCTCGTGCACCCCTGAAATACACGTACCCAGCCCAATCGCTTGTAAAACTTATCGCGCACCCCTGAAATACACGTACCCAGGCCAATCGCGTGTAAAACTTCTTGCGCACCCCTGAAATACACGTACCCAGGCCAATCGCGTGTAAAACTTCTCGCGCACCCCTGACATACACGTACCCAGGCCAATCACGTGTAAAACTTCTCGCGCACCCCTGAAATACACGTACCCAGGCCAATCGCGTGTAAAACTTCTTGCGCACCCCTGAAATACATGCACACGCTCCCCCAGGCCCGATCGCGTGTGAAACTTCTCGCGCACCCCTGAAATACACATACCCAGCCCAATCCTCTGACAAACTGGCCTGCCGCCTGCTCCAAAGGCAGTACCGTCTCTCCGTTCTCATCAAGAAGAGAGCCCTTATCCAAGCCCGCATCTCTGCGGCATCAAACAACTCCGCCGAACTCTTTAAAATCTGCAAGGAGCTGGCCAACCCTGTTGCAGTCTCTACCTCTCCTGTCCCCTCCCAGGCCCTCTGCACTGCACTGGCCTCTCACTTCATCTCTAAAACTCAGGACATCCTGTCCTCGCTCTCCTCCTTTCACCTCCCTCCCTCCCTACCCGGCCCTTCCTCTGGCCCTTCTGCGGTCACCCCTCCTCCCTCTTTCTCTGCCTTTCCACCTTTCTCTGCTGACGAGGTTTCCAGCCAAGTCCGATCAATGAAAGTCTCGTCTAAACAGGTTCACCCCTGTTCCTCCAAAACTATCAAGGACCACATCGACTCCTTGGCTCCTGCCCTGGCTGACTTTTGCAACCACTCCTTCGCCTCTGGAGTCTTCCCTTCCCCCCTCAAGCACTCCCTTGTGCACCCTCTTCTCAAGAAACCCTCTTCCGACCCCTCCTGCCCGGCTAACTATCGCCCTATCTCCATCACTCCCTTCCTGGGCAAGCTCCTGGAGAAACTGGCCATCTCCCAGCTTAACCTCCATGCTGAATCTGTTGGTAGTCTTCACGACCATCAATCTGGCTTCAGATCTGCCAGAAGCACGGAAACTGCTCTCCTGAACATCCGTGAAGACCTGCTCTTGAACCTCGATTCCAACACTCCGTGTGTTCTTATTCTGCTCGATCTCTCCTCTGCCTTTGACACTGTCAACCATGCCATCCTGCTCAACCGTCTCCGGGAAAACCTGGGTATCACTGGTCAGGCTCTGGCGTGGCTGACCTCTTTCCTTTCAAATCGACCCTCCCAGGTCCAACTGGGGTCCTTCCTCTCCGACATCTTTTTCTCCACCTGTGGTGTCCCCCAGGGATCTAATCTCTCTCCCTGGCTGTTCAACCAGTATCTGGCACTCCTTGCCCACCGCATCGCCGCTCTCTGCCCTAATTTCCAGTGCTATGCGGACGATACCCAGCTCATTTTCAGGCTACCCTCAGCCTCCCCTCTCCTTCCCTCATCTCCGACTGTCTGTCTGCTATCCAAGAATGGTGTGCCGCCAATGACCTCTGCCTAAATGCCAGTAAGACTGAGATTCTTCTCATCGGTACTCCCACTCCCTCCTTCCCTGCAGCTCTCTGGCCTGCCTCCCTTGGCCCCCTCCCTGCTCCTACCTGCAAGGCAAAAAACCTTGGGGTCATCTTCGACTCCACACTCTCCTTCTCTCCTCATATTTCTGACGTCGCCAAGAGGTCACACTACCAGCTGCACCTCCTCAGAGGTATTCTTCCCTTCCTCTCCTTCCCCCAGAAGCTCACTGTCTCCCGAGCCCTGGTTCTCTCGAAGCTGGACTACTGTAACAGCCTCTATCTTAATCTGCCTGCCTCCACTCTCCGCCCTCTGCAACTCATCCAGAACAGAACTGCGAGACTTGTCCTTGGCCTCAAGCCCAGGGACCGTATCTCTCCAGGACTGAAATCTCTACACTGGCTCCCAGTGGCTGCGAGGATAAAGTTCAAAACCCTCTGCATTGTCCACAAGGCCTTCTGGGGCCTGGGTCCTAAATACCTTCAACTCTCTCTTCCCAAATATCTTCCTTCCCGAGCCCTTCGCTCATCCGCCTCCAACTCCCTCAGGGTTAGCCGCTTCTCGAAGCAACGAGCTGGGGGTAGATCTCTCTCCGCGGCAGGGGCCTCCCTCTGGAACAGCCTTCCTGCCTCCCTGAAACTTGAGGAGAACCATCTCCGGTTCCGGAAGCACCTCAAAACCTTCCTCTTTGCTTCTGCTTTCTCTCTCCCTCTCCCCTGCTGAACAGCTAATTAATTCTTCACTGAAACTGCACTGATCCTGCAACTGGACCACTCTAAACGGCCTCGGTCCTGGGCCCAGCCACTCTCCACTTGCACTGATGCCCTGGAACCCCTCTGCACTGCGGGACTGTCTCTGTATCCCTACAGCCCCCCCCCTTCCCCAGCACTTGTTCTGCACTTATCTTGCACTTGCCACCAGCTGGCCCTATTTATTTATTACTTTACGCCACTTACCTTGTACTGCACTTCCCCCCTCCCCTTCCCCTTGCACTTTCCCCCTTCCTCACCCCTGCACTTGCGCGATCTGAATGACACCTGGCCTAGTAGGATCGTTTGTCTGTCTCCCCTTGTTCCTCCCCTCCCTGCCTCGTCGCGCCTTGAAACACCTGTGTATAGGCGCGTTATAAATACCATATCATATCATATCATATCAATCGCGTGTGAAACTTCTCGCGCACTCCTGAAATACACGCACACGCTCCCCCAGGCCTGATCGCGTGTTAAACTTCTTGCGCACCCCTGAAATACACGTACCCAGGCCAATCGCGTGTAAAACTTCTCGCGCACCCCTGTAATATACACGTACCCAGGCCAATCCTGTGTAAAACTTCTCGCGCACCCCTGAAATACACGTACCCAGCCCAGTCGCTTGTAAAACTTCTCGCGCACCCCTGAAATACACGCACACGCTCCCCCAGGCCCGATCGCGTGTTAAACTTCTCGCGCACCCCTGAAATACACATACCCAGGCCCGATCGCGTGTGAAACTTCTCGCGCACCCCTGAAATACATGTATCCAGGCCAATCGCGTGTAAAACTTCTCGCGCACCCCTGAAATACACGCACATGCTCCCCGAGGCCCGATTGCATGTGGAACTTCTCGCACACCCCTGAAATACACGTACCCAGCCCAATCACGTGTGAAACTTCTTGCGCACCCCTGAAATACACGCACACGCTCCCCCAGGCCCGATTGCGTGTTAAACTTCTCGCGCACCCCTGAAATACACGTACCCAGGCCAATTGCGTGTAAAACTTCTCGCGCACCCCTGAAATACACGTACCCAGGCCAATCGCGTGTAAAACTTCTTGCCACCCCTGAAATACACATACCCAGCCCAATCACGTGTAAAACTTATCGCGCACCCCTGAAATACACGTACCCAGGCGAATCGCGTGTAAAACTTCTTGCGCACCCCTGAAATACACGTACCCAGGCCAATCGCGTGTAAAACTTCTCGCGCACCCCTGAAATACACGCGCACGCTCCCCCAGGCCCGATCGCGTGTGAAGCTTCTCGCGCACCCCTGAAATACACGTACCCAGCCCAATCGCGTGTGAAACTTCTCGCATACCCCTGAAACACACGCACACGCTCCCCCAGGCCCGATCACCTTTTAAACTTCTCGCGCACCCCTGAAATACACGTACCCAGGCCCGATCGCGTGCGAAACTTCTCACGCACCCCTGAAATACACCTACCCAGGCCAATCGCATGTAAAACTTCTCGCGCACCCCTGACATACACGCACACGCGCCCCGAAGCCTGATCGCATGTGAAACTTCTCGCGCACCCCTGAAATACACGTACCCAGCCCAATGGCGTGTGAAACTTCTCGCGCACCCCTGAAATACACGCACCCAGGCCAATCGCGTGTAAAACTTCTCGCGCACCCCTGAAATACACGCACACCCTCCCCCAGGCCCGATCACGTGTACAACTTCCCGCGCACCCCTGAAATACACGCACCCAGGCCAATCGCGTGTAAAACTTCCAGTGCACCCATGAAATACACGTACCCAGCCCAATCGCGTGTAAAACTTCACGCGCACCCCTGAAATACACATACCCGCTCCCCCAGGCCCGATCGCGTGTGTAAACACACATGCACCCCTGGAATACACGTACCCAGCCCAATCTTGTGTTACCGCGAAACCCGTAATACACGTTCCCCGCTTGGCGTTTGCTGTTTTGCAGTCCGGTAAACCGGTCCAGGGTTGGCGCAGCCCTTTGCACTGGTTTTGGGATTTTGATGGCTTTTCCTTGCGCGAGGGCGTTCTTGGGGGCGTAACTGGCGCTGCTGCAGGCTCGCTGCGCCACGCTGCGCCGCCGATGGTTTTGGATGTGAGAATCCAGGAATACGCTGTGCGCGGAAATTGATTTTATCGCACGCGGCTGGCGCAGACATTCGCACGGGCATGCTGTGCGCCAGCCGCGTGCGACACTTTTGTGCGAAATTCCATGAATTACCCTGTTAATACTGAGCCCTTATTGACAAAAAAGTCTAAAAATCAGAAATTAACGAAAATGCAAAAGAGCAAAAACTCCAGGCTATTTGTCAAACTGCTGTCCCTGCCTGACAAACGATCTCAAGAGAAGAGTGCAGCCATTACATAAATACACTGCAATATCTAGTAGCAAGGCTCCTTCTCCAATGAAAAACCTGGCACAAAAAGAGCCCATAATATCAGTGGAAACAGATCTTAGGTATGACCCTCTGGACAACTTAGTTGAGGAAGTGGCAAAAATAGAAAAACCAGGCACCACGCTGAAAACATACCCTGCCTCACAGGTGGTCATGAATAAATGCTCAGGTGGAGATCCAACGAAACAGGTTGAAGATCTCTCATTCATGACCTTAGAAAGCAGGCGCAAGGAAATCCAAAAATCAATGGGACTATTTATGTCACGATTCCAACCAAGTGCCAAATCAAATACCACCAATGAAAGTGCTCTTAAGGGTAAGTCAACTTGGATAAACAAGCCTAACACATATGAGTCACAAATATGTCAGAATAATATGAACTATGGAGTAGGGTCCTCGTTAACAAGTGGACCTCCTACAGCTCAGAGTAAGAAAAATGAAACGAAGATCAATCCGAAGAATCGGCATAACAAATGCAACGATTCAAGTCATGTAAGTCTAATTCTACAATGTTGTGGTGGTGAATTTGGCTTATATGATTTGAATCGATCCTCGGTACTGAATATTCTAAACAACATTCCGAATTTACAGGGCACTAAATCTGATGATATAGCACAAATTGAATTCATCAACGATTATGATCGATCAGTGGTGAAGATTTGGATGCTGTCGGCTTGATTCTGCTAAACCCAAAGGAAGTATTGAATGCAACAAGCGGCTACCCTAATCTGCAACAAAGAACATTACAAACTAATGCAGAAACGAAAAGTCCCTTAACAGTGTTGTGTTCGACAGGCAATGACAACCGACTAAGATCTGTATCATATCCTGCTGTGGGGATTGGGATGAATAGCTGTTAGCTGAATATCACTGAAATCAATCAGACAATACATTTAGCCTTGTCGAACACGCAAGGACACGTGCATTTAATAATGTCCTCGGTATCCCTTTTGGCTCAGTATGACATCATTATGTTACAAGAAGTGTGGCTTAACCCACCCCCTTCTTGGGAAAACCACCAAGTATCGTTGGTGCGAGTCAATTTATCAAACTAGGGGTAGACCAAAGGCCGGACTCATAATAGCAGTTAAACTTTCAAGCGGTCTGAAAATTGAACCACGGCTTTCCCCAAACAGTTTTATTCAGTTGGTGCGAATTATATCAGAGGATAGGATGATAGCATGTTTGAATTTGTATTGGGACCATCTTAGCATCCAGGATAGTCGCTTTTTTAGAGACTTAACATCTGTCTAAATGTGATTGACAAAACTCCTGAAGTAATTCATACTATCATAGCTGGCGATTTGAATATGAACAGTTTGGACAAGAAATGCGGGAAGATGAAGGAGACTGTGCAGCAATGGAATAGCCTAATGAAAGAGAGAGGATTTAACCTGATCAATGGTGCGGTACGAGGCGATACTCCACCACAGGCAACGTGGCGGCAAGGTCGCTTGACTTCCACAATTGATTATATTTACGTCGATAGTGAGCTATTTTCGAGGGTTACGTCATTTAAAGTCATAGATCAGGCACAGAGACCACAACATTCTTCACCTAAATTGGGCATGGCCGAAGATGCTTACAAAAAAGAGACATCAACGGTACGATAATGCACTATCAATCTCTTTGAAAGGCAATCAATTTAGATGGACTCCATGAGCTCTAAATGATTTACTGTTTACTATATCATACCCTAAAGACATCCTAGAACCAAACATTTGTTATCTAGATGGAGAATATGTTGCTATTTTACAGTTATTTAAAAACAAAGGGCAATCAAAGCCTGGGGTAAAGCAGTCGCATTTGCATGCGTATGATGAAGAGGTTCGATATCAGAAAGCTAAGCTAAAAAAGGATATACGGGCTCTGATGCAGCAGGATAGCCCCGATAAAATACAAGAGATCTCAAGATGTAAAAACAGAAAGACATTGGATAAAACAGCGCAAGGCGGCTATGATATTAAAAGATGCTCAAATCATGTTGTATTTCATAGCCTCCAAAAGCTCTGCCTTAGTGTGGGGCTTAATAAAAACAGTATATGGTGGCCAGAAATCGATAACACAGATCAACGTAGTGCCAGAAGAAGTGTGGATTCAATATTACGAATCCCTATATGCTGAAGCTCATTGGCCGAGTCCGCTATTGGGTGTGAATGTTAACAAGAATGATCAACTGTCATTTGATGAGCTAGATATTGTGATAAACATCAAAACACTTAGCACATCTAGGGCGCCGGGCCTGATGGCTTGTCTAATGCCATGCTGAAAAACAATCCAGAAGCATGGGCCTCCATTTTGCGAACAATATTTGAACAAGCTATACGTAGTAAGAAAATACCTCATTCCTAGCAAAAGTCGATTATAGTCCTTATAAACAAAAAGGGGGACAGACTGGATCTGTGCAATTACAGACCAGTCGCCTTACTTGATACCCTGGGGAAGATTTTTGCGCGATTGGTATTGATAGACTTCAACAAATGTACTAATGAAGCAGGCATCAATGATCCATTCCAAACGGGATTTGTAGCAGGCCTAGGCACTGCAGTTAATCTTCAGGTGTTGCACGCCGTCAAACAGCATGAGCTGCAAGTAAAACAAGCAGTCTTTATAGCATTTATCGACTTTGAGACGGCCTTTGATTCTATATCAAGGCAATTATTATTTAGCAAATTGTCAAAAAGTTCCTGCCCGTTGTATTTACAGCACTGGATAATCGAATTCCACTCTAATACTTCGATTCAAGTAAGATTATCAATGGATGGAAGAGTATCAAGGCCCATTAACACCTATAAAGGTTTAAAACAAGGCTGCCTTTTGGCATCCACCTTGTTTAATTACTTAACATCTGATGTGGCAAATGAGTTTAAGGATGTAACATCTGATGCACCACATCTGGGACCTAATGCAGTCCCCTGGTTGTTTTATGCTGATGACCTGGTGTTACTGGCTAAAATGCCCAGGGGTCTGCAAGCATTGCTTGAGCAACTAGGGAAGTATGTCAATCACAATAACTTAAGCATAAATGTGGCAAAAACCAAGGCCATGAATATTGTACCCAATAACAAGACCAGGTCATTTCATCAAGCTTGGTTGTTACTGCCCCAGCCCCTTTAACATGTTGTACCATATAAGTATTTGGGATTAAATGTGAATGTTTTGGCTTCTGATGCCCCATATCATGATGAATTAAGAACTAAAATCAGAATCGCCACTTCACAGGCCTCTTTAATTATTCACAAATATGGCCTATTTTCATTAAAGCCAATACTTAATACTTACTTATTATTGTCAAAAGGCTGTCCCCACTGTGATATATGGTGCAGAGACTAGGTCGTGGAAAGATGAGATGTCCTGGTCTAGATTGGAAGGCGCTTTCTGGAAAAATGTATTACATGTACCTAAAGCAGTCCCTATTTGTCTGATACGATATGAAATGGGGCTCTCTTCTCTGTATACCATGTACATGTGAGATTGTGTAATCTGTATCGTAAATGTATGATGAGCCAGCATGAGAGTACTATTCTACATGTACTATCCTCTTACATGAAAACGACAACTCATTGGGCAATGGTTATGTGGCTGTAGAAGGTTAAAGCCTTTTTACAAAATGCAGAGGTCTCAGAAGAACTGTTGTTAACAAATCCTGAGAGAGTGAAATACAAAATTATGATATGGGATCGGATTAACACGTATGACCAATGCCAAAACACAAAGCATGCAAAAGAGCACAACATCATTACAAAAAAAATAAGGACACCGGAAACTTATATTATAAAGTTCCCGGGAGCCAAATTCAGAGATCTGTTTTTAAGATTCAGGATGAATATATGGCATACCAAAAGTGTACTGGCTAAATGGAGACTGATTCCTCTGAAAGAGGATTTTTGTCATTTTTGCAAAGACCCTGAAGCATCTGAAACCTTGTCACATCTAATTGCGGTCTGTCCGATGCTGCTAGATAAAAGAATTGAATATTTCAAATCGCACTTTGAAGTTTATAGCTCTTTGTCTATTGAACAGTTTTGGTACTATGTTTACAATGCTCAATCAACAAAAGTAATAATAGCAGTTGTTAACTATTTATTATCGCTAAAGATACAAGATGGAAAACCATTTTGATAATGCTAAAATTGGTAGCGGCTATTCACAAGTCAGCAAGCCTTTCTGAACAGCTCAGTACATCATACTGTATAAGTGAGATGTAGAACTGCTTATGTTTTATTTGCTCTGATTGGCTTCAATGGTTTTTCACTGATTTATATTTGTTTTTCTTTATTTAATGTAAATTGTACCAATGTAAATATGTAAAAACTGTATAACTTTTTCAGTTGTAATTTTAAAGCAATTAATTAATTATTGTATTTTTATGAATTTGTATAAATGTATTGAAAAGTTGGTTAATCAACTGCATCCATAAAAAAAATAAAAATAAATAAAAATCTTTGAAGTTCTCCCAATAGTTCAATGAAAAATCTCTGCGGGAGCTGACTCGGGATGGCAGCACATAAGTACAAAAGAGGTGGGAACACTTTCATTTTTACGGAAGTCATGCATCCATTACAAGATAAAATTAAGGTGGCACAGCTCTTAATATCTAATTTCGAATGCTCAAAGAAGGGGTCATAATTTACTTTCACAATCTCTCTCAGTTCTCCTGTAACTCGGATCCCCAGATATTTTATGCTCTTATGTTTGATCCTCATACCCAAATATCTCTCCTACAAATCAAAGAGATGGACTTTGTTCTTCAATGGGCATGATACATGGCTGTTCCACATAAATTTTAAGATCTGAAAGGTGGCCATATATCAAACTTTGTTTCAATAATTTCGGGAGTGAATGCTGTATATCTATGAGATAACTCAATATATCAACCGCAAAGAGCGAGAGCTTGCACTCAATCTCTCCAATAGATATGACCTTAATTTGTCGGTTCTCATGGATTTCAATTGTCAAGGGTTCCATCGTCAAGGCTTAGAGTAATGGAGAGAGAGGACAACCTTGTCTAGTACCCCTTGTTAACCTGAATACCTCTGAAAGCCCTCCATTTATTAGAACCCCTGCCCTGGGACCATTAAAGAGTCCTGCCACCCATCTCAGGAAATTCGTACCAAACCCCATTTTCGTCAAAACCTTCATCATAAAAGGCCACTCAACCTCATCAAAGGCTTTTTCTGAGTCAAGAGATACTAAACAGGCATCTGGTACCCCCATTTGGGTGCAGCAAATCAGATCCATGGTCTTCTGTATGTTGTCTGACCCTGTCTCCCCCGGGCAAAACCCACTTGGTCACAATGTATCAACTTTGGTGGAAGCCCTACCTATAGTCTTTTTCCCAGGATCTTCGCTAGGATCGTCTCATCATTGTTCAGGAGGGAGATGGGTCTATATGGGGAGCATTTTGTGGGGTCTTTCCCCTGTTTATAGTCATTCCATCAACAGCCAAAGCATCTAATGCCATACTATCCAAATAAAAGCATCTAAAAAAAAAGCATCTAAAGCAATTTGTTTTCATTTTTCTTTTTTTATGGGCACTCCCAACCCCCCATTTTTTAACCTTTAAACCCCATTTGTATTAAACTAAACCCTTTACCATCTACACAAATGCATTAGATGCTTTTTTTTTTAGATGGTATGGTTGTTGATGCTTTGGTTGTCGATGCAATGACCGGATACCATTTCACCTCCTTATGCCTAGCTACTATTTTAGCTAGCAACATCGTGGCGGTTAGGGCTGCTCCCTCCTAGCATGCGTTGAACATTCACACTAAATAAGGGCTGAGTAATGACCAAAGAATTTATAAAACTTAATTGAAAACCCATCCTCCCCTGGGGCCGTCCCCGATTTCATACTCTTTATAGCCAGCTGTACATCCTCTTCTGAAATAGGGCGTTAAAGGTCCTCTGCCATGGAGTGTGAAACCCTGGGAAGGGGCTGACCCTCTAAAAAGGTATCTATCTGTTCCTCCTCACCTTTCCATTCCAAAGTGTATAGATCATTGTACTATTTAGTGAATTCCCTCCTGATGCCCTGATGATCATATATGATGACCCCCATCTCGATCTCAATAACCCAATCATTCTCTGCTTCCTTTCCTCCCTCAATCTCCATGCCATAATCTTGTCTGCTTTGTCATGGTATCTCTGCTTCAATAACAGGAGTTTTTTTCTCAGTATCCTAAATCAAAATAGTATTTAATTGCATTTTATATTTTGGATCTTACTCGCCACCGCAGATGACATATAAACCGTGGATACCCCCTGGCTGCAATTGTTCTACCTTTTGACGAAGATGGTTTTCCTGCTCCCCCCTTTCTCTCTTCTTCTTGGACCCTATCCTTATGAGAACCCCCCGGATTGTAGCCTTGAAGCCCTCCTAGAAGTGATGGTAATGGCTAGATTTGACAAAGTTACCTCATACCCACTTGCTGTCTGTGTGGTTTGAGAAACCAAATGATGTCTCACCTGCTAATCCCAGGGGATCTCTCTCTCAGGTGTCCAGGGGACGGCCATCTCCATTCGATCCAGAACCTGAGGGTGGAGCAGTGCGGGAGGATCACCTAGGTGAGGGGTCTTTGGGGAGCGGGAGTGAGGCAGCCGATGGCGAGACACAGTATTTCTCCCTTTCCCATACCCATGATCCCTCGTATTTCATAATATTCTCTGTCCCAACCCCCCCTTTCTACACAAACACTCGGCTGGGTAAGAAGGTGACTGAGAGTAACAATACTAACTGTTACACATTGCATTGGACATGTCCATCTAATTGGGTCAGGTTAAGTCAGGCACTTGACTCTAAGTGCATACACCTGATACGAATTAGCATTCCTCACACAGATAAAAGACAGAACATAGAGACACACTCTGAGCAAGGTGCAACATGAGTAAGAGCATAACTTCTGTGGAGAAGGCAAACCTACTGGAGCAGAGTAACAGAACAAGGGATGAGAGCCACTGGTAGGGAAAACCAGGGGTTCCCTGCAGGAGGTTGTTGCCTCCAAAAGGCTGCAAAAGACACGTGGAGAAGGCTGAATCCCAGACCAGAAGGCTGCATTGTGTTTCAAGGATACCAGCGATCCTCCCGGGTGAACGGCAGCGTTGGGGATGTGAAGCCAGGCCTGTGGTACTAACCTTGACTCATAAACTGGAAGACAATAAATACAAGAAAGAAACGCACACAACCAGTGAGTTGGCAAGCGACGTGAGAGACTGGTGTGCTAAAGAAAGATTGAAGTGGCAACATTATATTGCACAATTGAAGGCTGCATGCATGTGGATGAGATGCGAAGAAAGGCAGACCTGCGAATGCACCCTTAAGTAATGATAGCTGTAAAGTAAGCGATACTGAGCAACGGAGTGGTCTGGCAAAAGAAAGTAGCCCACTCAAAGGTCTCCGTGAAAGGTGAAATGTTTGTAGCGATAAAGTGAATGCACTGTAAAAGGTAGGTGATTGAAATTAACCCAGAGACAAGGGGAAAGAAAAAAGGTGAACCTTGAACTTTGGTGCATAATACAGTGAACTACCCAGACCACGAAACACTGGGGCAAATAACATAGGATTGTGAGTTGAAAGCTGGAAAGTCAAAGTGGTCCTGTTGAGGTCTGTAGAAAAAAAGCCATTCATATTCCAAAGTCTTCAACATCAGGAAATGGTCCGAGCCCGACTGAGGGAGACCGAAGGTGTAATAAGTTAGAGGAAGGAACTCCTAAAGGAGGTGAATTAAGCTTGGGGAAGGGAGCCCCTGCAAGTGTTTTGTTTTGCTATGAAAGGTCTGACCCCGACAGGGGGGGGCTATGTGAATTTTTGCTTTAAGAGGTCTGAGCCCGGCAAAGGGGGACCGGTGTGAACTTTTTGTTGAACTGTGTTTTAGAACCAGGAAAGAGAGACTTTAACCTAGAAGGCCAGGGGGGCAGCGATACACATTTTGAACTGCCTATTGTGTTAGGAGCCTGAGTCAGAGTGTGTCATCTTGCCTACAGGGACCGCTTTACTCCGTGCTGTCCAACGTGGTGAGGAGAGCCAACTCAGCAACATTTATTCTTTATATTTAAACACTGACTTTCCTTTAGATACATATTCACATTTTTGTACAAGATATAGGGCAGACATTAGGTTTTTGTTAGTATATGCTATTTTGATTTGAAAGACTCAACTAGGACTATTTTATGACTTTGTAGCTGTAGGGCAAAGTAGGAGTTTATCCTACCCCATTGAAACTTTAATAAAGGTTTTACAAATGTTACCTTTTGTGTTAGTGTCATGCTTGTAATACCATGCCACCCTTACTGTGGTGAGTGTGGACTTGTTTCTCTCCAGAATTTAAAATAACTGCATGCTCAATGTATAATGTGTGTGGGCATCCCATAACTATGGTGGCAGACTTCTTTACTGCAAATGCTGCGGCAGCCAATGCTGGCTCACCTGGAAAGTGCTGTTGCATCACTGGGTCTAAAGGACTGTTAGAGAATATTTGTGGTTGTCGGTGCACACTAATAGTTTGAGGTCGTTTATCAATTGATAATTTATAAAAATGAGTTATGTAAATGTAAGGTGCGGGGGAGAAAAATGGTCTTGGCACAAGATCAATATAGCAAAAAGTAGAAGAAGTCAGAGGATCCAAATTAGGAGCCCTCCCTTCCCCTGCACACTATATAATGTGTCAATAAAGGCATTCAATAGATTTGCATGTGATATCACATGTCGAGCACATTCAATTGAAGTTCATAATAGTTTTGATTCAGAAAAAGTAGAATTTATTTAATTCAAAGAGGCAGGGCAACTATTACAATATTTGCACTAAATTATAGGACAGTTATAAATGAACATATACAAAAGAAAGCAACAACAAAAGAATAATATCCATAGGTTAACATATGCTTGGCTGACGTGTTTCGAGGTACTTTCCTCTTCTTCTAGAGCCTAATAGCACTAGTACACAAAATAGTTGAGAAAGTGTACGCGACAAGGGAGAAAAGAAAAAAATGGGGGGGAGAGAGAATAACTGATGAAATTTACATTTTGCATAGTCAGGTATGGCAAACATTATAAAACGTATGCTCAGTAAGTGTTAACCACCAGTGGTTGTTAAATAGTAACAATGCATAGTGTTTGAGTACTTGTTATTCGACATACTGTGTATTCAATACAAAATTCATAGTGATGCCCAGCTTCATGCTGTTGCTGGAAGTTGTAATGTTATAAGGGGACCCGGTGAGCACCAATTTGAAAGAACATTAATCGAAGGGTTAATAAAGATATAGCTAGATTAATGCATTATATTAAGTGATCGATCAATCAAAAAAGCTAGAAACCATGGTGAATAAGAAGGTCTGGATATCTAGTTAATGGTGATGACAGGCCGGTGATAATTCATAAAATATAGGTTCCATCACTCACAAGTCACTGGAGTACAACAACAGTGTCCTTCTCTGGTTGTCAAGTAAAAAGTAAAAAAATCCTTCAGAACCGAAGGATTGTAGTTTCAGTATATTCAACTGTGTTATGAAAACCTAACTACATCTGTGGAAATATAGGTAAAGAGAAACTTACATTTTATCCAGTAACTGATGAGTGTACAAAATATTTTTTATACGAGATGCCGGTTCAACTAAAATTGAACTTTGGTGCATAATACAGTGAACTACCCTGACCAGGAAGCACTGGGGCAAATAACGTAGGATAGTGAGTTGAAGGCTGGAAAGTCAAAGTGGTCCTGTTGAGGTCTGTAGAAAAAAAGCCATTCATATTCCAAAGTCTTCAACATCAGGAAAGGGTCTGAGCCCGACTGAGGGAGACCGATGGTGTAATAAGTTAGAGGAAGGGAACTCCTAAAGGAGGTGAATTAAGCTTGGGGAAGGGAGCCCCTGCAAGTGTTTTGTTTTGCTATGAAAGATCTGACCCTCGACAGGGGGGGCTATGTGAATTTTTGCTTTAAGAGGTCTGAGCCCGGCAAAGGGGGACCGGTGTGAACTTTTTGTTGAACTGTGTTTTAGAAACAGGAAAGAGAGACTTTAACCTAGAAGGCCAGGGGGGCCGTGATCCACATTTTGAACTGTCTATTGTGTTAAGAGCCTGAGTCACAGTGTGTCATCTTGCCTACAGGGACCGCCTTACTCTGTGCTGTCCAACGTGGTGAGGAGAGCCAACTCAGCAACATTTATTCTTTATATTTAAACACTGACTTTCCTTTAGATACATATTCACATTTGTGTACAAGATATAGGGCAGACATTAGGTTTTTGTTAGTATATGCCATTTTGATTTGAAAGACTCAACTAGGACTGTTTTATGACTTTGTAGCTATAGGGCAAAGTAGGAGTTTATCATACCCCATTGAAACTTTAATAATGGTTTTACAAATTTTACCTTTTGTGTTAGTGTCATACTTGTAATACCATGCCACCCTTACTGTGGTGAGTGTGGACTTGTTTCTCTCCAGAATTTAAAATAACTGCATGCTCAATGTATAATGTGTGTGGGCATCCCATAACTATGGTGGCAGACTTCTTTACTGCAAATGCTGCTGCAGCCAATGCTGGCTCACCTGGAAAGTGCTGTTGCATCACTGGGTCTAAAGGACTGTTAGGCAAGATTTGGAGTAGTCCCCTTTAGGTGCACTACAACAACCTTGACCTCCTGGCAATAGGAAGCCAACTTTTGGTATAAGTCTGTACTACACAGGTTGGTAGTGTGATTGAGCAGCCAGGCTTATCTCAAGAGGTGTAAATGTGAGCAGTAGTGGAGTTACACAGAGATTCACAGTGACAAGTATCCAAATAAACCTTTATACACAATGTTTCTAGATTAAACAATTATTAATGTATTTAACAGTCAGTTTGAATAAGTCTTCTACAGAACGGGCAATATAATTGTAACACACAAATACACTCCAAAATACACAGTCTTAGTTTCTCTAAAACAGCAAATACCCATTTGCGATGACACACAGACACTTCCTACACCCTTAAGTGACTAAAATAATTAGGACACTGTGGACATTAATATATCGCAGTTGCATTTAGAGCAGTACTTAGAAGTATGGCAAAGAAAAAGGGTTATTACAATAAAACAAGAGATCACACAAATATTTTGAAGCAGGTAAGTACTTTTGAACCCCCTAATGCAGAGCAAGTTAACCCTTTCCTGGAAGGAAGGTAGAACACACAATCAGAGAACAGAAGAGTCATTCAGGTAGACAGGCCAAAGTCAATTGGGCAAATGGCTAGGTGAGCTGAAGCACTTCTTACAGGTAGGTAAAAGTCTTGCACCATGTTTTATAAATCTTTATAAAAGCACCTGTGAAGCCCTGTCAAGTCCCGCTTTGCCGCGGGTTTTTTGAGCTCTTTTACTTCTCTTGGATTACCTTCGAATCAACGTGAAAGCAACACTTTCTGGTCAAACTACGAGCCCCAGCAGGTGAAGATACGCTGTTAGAAGCCATACATAACAGCTACCAGTATACCTACATGCTGATACAACTTTGTTTCTCTTTGTTTAGGCTTTCTGTGTAACACCCACTGTGAGGGGCCATAAATACGAGGTTGTGCGCACACCGCACACACGCACCCGTGAAGCCCCGTCAAGTCCCGCTTTGCCACTTCGCCGTGCTTGTCACAGTGAGTGGTGAGGGTCTGAGACTGTGGGTTTACTACCCAAACAATTGCTCTTTCATACTTGCATAGGTTTAATCCTATTGAGTTCACTGGCCCAATTTCACTATGAAACGAGGCATTACCTCTTTAAAATCGGGGATGCCCAGTGTAACTGCTTTGCACTGTACAAATGGCGAAAGCCTCCCTCATAATTCCCCATCCTCTTTAACTAAAAAACCTCGTCTAAGCTCTACACCTCGCATGGCCATTATGAAACCCAAACTAAAAAGTAAAGCTGAACTATTGTTAGGGATGGACATTCATCCGTTTTGTCATGATTCAAGTCACGTGGACTCTTTTGATCTGAATAATGGGAACATCTCATCAGCAGTTCCTGACTGTCTGGACAAAATACCTGCTGGATCAAAAAAAGACTCTTCACATGGACATTCTACCAGGTTCAATGCAGTGGATGATGGAATAACCGGTGAGACACCAAAGTCCATGCCGTCGACCGTTTCTACGGTTACTTTTGCAAAGGAAAATGTGTCCCTTACAGACAGCATTTTGCTAAATAATGCGTTAACTGGTTCTGTTGTGCCATCTGCCAAAGTACCTAACATCTCTGCCTTGGCTGCCAATGACATTTCTAATTCTAAATTGTCTACCATATCGAATACTGGAGATATGGCTGGAATTGACCTTGATACAAATGCTTCTTGCTTTTCAGCACACACCATTTCTGAAAATGTGTCCAAGTCTCCAATTTTATTCACAAACATTAGTGCTGCCAATTCTGTGGACAAACTGTCATTTATTGCTCCAAGACGATCGAAAAATGGGGGGAAATTGCACTCCTGATGTTGGTTTGGTTGAAACCCAAAATGTAAATACTGGCATTGCTCTGACTTCCATGAACACTGCTATTCTTGCTTTAGCCAAATTGTTTGAAGTATTAGCTAACAAGGCTGGCGTGCATTCTAATCAGCTTAATCAGCTATTAGCTGAGCAAGTTACGATTTCCAATAAGCTTGAAAGTCTAAGTCAATCTGCCACCTTACCTATTATCAAAAGGTCAGTAGTCTCCCAGACTTCTTTTCAATCTGATGCTTCTGTGCAGCGTTATCAGACCATTCCGTGTATACCAAATCCTATAATCAGTCTGATGAATGTTGTAAATGAAGCCTCAGATGACCAGCAAAAAAAAAAAGAAAATTACTCGCTGTTTGGTGATGCAAATGCAAATCCTTTTGATGCAGTGAAGTTGGGGCCCAAGAAGGGTCATCATCCAAAAAATCTAAAAACATCACATCTGTGGCTAAACGAGCAACCCAAACTAAATCTTTTGTCAAAAATCTTTCAACTCCAGTAACAACTACGGCAAGTACTTCTAAAGCTATAGCAAAAAAATATCTCCTTCAATCGCAGGTAAAGAGGGCAAAGATATTGCCAGATCCAGCTGCCTCTGTTATTGCTTATAGTCCTTTAAGTGATTTGATAAGTGCTGCTGCTGACATTTCTCGAGACACATCCAAAAGACTAATATCCAATGGCTTTTGTTTTAAACCTACTTTGGCCATAGGAGCCTCGAGCACTGAAAAGCGTTGTAAAGAAATAAGGCAAGCAGTGGATGAGTACATGTCCTCCAAACCTGTTGTAAAGAAGTTGTCCTTTGCGCCATGTGAAACGGTTAATATGTATGAGCCTTCTGCTCCCGTCGCACAGCAAGCGCAAATAACATGTTCACAAGTTTCTGATAAGATAAACTTAACACAAACCGTGCCACAGGCCCATTCTCAGAATAAGACAAATGTTTCTGCATCTAATCTTGTGGTTTCTAGTGACATGGAAAGGCTGATTCAATCAACATTGACCAAGTTTTTTGAGGCTTCTGCCTCCTCTCAAAATAAAGTCTGTAGTGTTAACCACCTAACCTCCAATGCTCTGCCCAATCCATCTAAACAAAAACCTTTGACTGCGGGTCCCAAGCGCCCTGCAGTTCATTCACTGACACTCAGTTGCAGACCTTTGCCAGCTATGCAATATAATCTTAACCGTGCCTCTGTGTTGTCTATTCTTAGTGAAATTCGCGAGCTCGATGACATTGGCACCATCGACATTGAGCTAGTGTAGTTTATTGATTATTCAAAACGGTCCTCTGTGATTCTATGGATCAATTTGAGGGTTGTAGTTAATGCAATCTGGGCTGTCAAGTCTCACCTTTTTGATCTTGGCTTCATCCTTTTGCCAACTTCTGACTCCTCAGATCGCCCATTAGAGCAACAACAGGATACATATTCAAAGCAATACACAAACAGAAATCAAGGTACCTCCTCCCACACATGCAACTGTGACCCCAAAAGTAACCAATGTTAGCATACTAAATCTTTAGAATCTGCTTTGTCTTTGATAAGTTGGAATTCCAGGGGGCATAGGCATCTTTTGAATAATCAGGCCTTGCAGTTGCTAGACCATGATGTAATTCTGATACAAGAATCTTGGCTTATCAGCGTTCCATCATGGAACAATTATGATGTTCTTTTGATACCTGCAGTCAAGGGTCGCACGGGGCGTCCCGCCTCTGGCTTGTTAACTGCTGTCAAGCAGTCTTCCACCCTAAAGGTCGAACCTTGGTTTTCCCCAAATGCATTTTTACAAATGACTAGAATTGTGGACAAAATTTCTCATGTGCTGCCATCAATGTTTATTGGAATCCTTTGGGTATTTCTGATGATCGGTTTCTCGAATCTGTGAACAAAGCCATTGATATTATAATTCTCGATGGACATTCGGACTCCATCATTCTAGCTGGTGACTTGAATCTTCACTGCTTGGGTCCGAATTGTAAATCTGAAACACATTGTCTTGCTAAGTGGACAAGCTTTGTTGAATCCCGAAACCTGTTCATCCTAAATGGTGCATTTCCTCGGGATATCCCGCCTAGATCTACTTGGCATCGTGCTCGTAGCCAGGGAATTATTGATTTCATCTATGTCAATGCACGTATGTTAAATAAAGTAAAATCCTTCCAAATAATCAACACAGAAATGAACGATCACAATGTGCTAAATGCAATTTGGCTCTTAAATTCTAATACAGCACAAGAGAAAGTCTCTTATCTTATGGGTTCCTATAAAGTAAACTCAGCCAGAAATCGACTAACATGGACCGAGTCATCTCTGGAAGCCTTTAGGTCTTGCTATGATGCTGAGCTTCAGAGCAAAGCCGTGCGCAAACATAACCCAGATGTAGTGTATTATGATCTCATGCAGCTATTTCAACCAGCCTCAATCAGACATAAACAAAAACAAACACCGCATCTGCACATCTTTGACCATGAAATCAGAATTAGGAAATCCCTGGCTCGGGCTGAAAAGAGGGAAGCCCTCAAGCTCCCTGTAGATATACGATTAACTGCCCTAACGCTTATCAAAACCAGATATATAAATTGGGTAAGAGGCATGAAGGCCAAACTTTATCAAACTGATGGAAGCAATATGTTGAAACTATTGGCATCTAAAAACTCTGCTCAGTCATGGAACATCATCAATCAAGCTACGGCAGGCCACCAATTTGCTGTCCAAACTAATGATGTGACTGAGGAGAGGTGGGTCCAATATTATTCTAAACTATTTGCTCCACCACCGGCATATTCAAGTCTATCTATGCCTGACTCACAACTTTCTTTCCATTTATCTTTTGACAAAGTCTACATCTCGTATTTCATCAAACAAGCAAGTAATTCCAGAGCACCTGGCCCGGATGGCTTGTCGAATATACAAATGAAGCAATTCCCAGACATTTGGGCAGATATATTATACCTTATTTTTGAGAACATTAATGCTTCTCAGAAAATCCCGATGTCCTGGAAACAATCCATTGTTATCCCTATCTATAAAAAGGGAGATCGGGCAAATCCGGCTAGCTACAGGCCCATTTCCTTGCTTGATGTGCCTGGGAAGATCTTCTGTCGCCTAACCCTGAGAGAGTTGAATACTTGGACAAAAAACTACTTTAAGAGAGATCCCCTACAATCAGGATTTGTCAGTGGTCTGGGCACTCTTCCCAACCTCATTACCATTAATATGCTTAAGTCACAATATGCTTGTCGGAAACAATCTCTAATCTTTGCATTTATTGATTTCCGATCAGCATTTGATTCCATAAACCGTGACCTTTTATTCCATAAGTTAAAATTGCTTGGTTATCCATCATCTCTCTTGGCTCTAGTGATTCAGCTACATACGGATACCTCCATGCGAGTTAGGTTATCTCTAGAAGGTCTCTTGTCTTCCTCCTTTCCCACTTTTTTGGGACTTAAGCAGGGTTGCATTTTAGCTTCAATACTGTTTAATTTATTCATCTTTGATATGGGCCCATCTTTTCTCGGAATTGTATCAGATGCTCCTGAATTGGGAGGTCAGCGTATACCTTGGTTGCTGTACACTTATGACCTAGTTTTAATATCTCAAACTCCCAAGGGACTCCAGAATTTTTTATCCGCCCTTTCTGATTATGTTGAGAGGAATCAGCTTATAGTAAATTTGAACAAACCTCAGATTTTGGTTTGTAGACAACAAGGAAAATCCAAAAATATAAATGGAACTTGGCGGATGCAACAGGAACCAATGGAACTAGTTTTGGAATACAAATATTTGGGGCTTTTTATACAAATAGTGTTGGTGATAACAAATATTTGATTACCTTACAGTCAAAACTTCTGACTTTGACCTCACGGGCTAAAATACTTTTGTATAAGTATGGGAAATTTACTTTAAAGCATCTCTTAATGTTCAATGAACAAAAAGTCATCCCTATTCTTCTTTATGGTGTTGAATCAAAGCTGTATTCAAATGACAAAATGTGGAACAAATTGGAGGCGGGTTTTTGGAAAAGGGTCTTACATTTACCGAACTGTTCACCTATGCCTATATTATGATTCGAATTAGGTTTGAATTCATTATCCAGTAGAGTCAAGTGGAGAATGTGTTCCTTCTTTCATAAGTGCTTGCTTGGCGTGGAAAATAATAACATATTGAGTACGGTTGCCCGCTACTTGTCCTCTTCCACTCTCGCTTTTCCTTTAAAATGGTAAAAATCTAGTATTGAATACCTTGGTAGAAGCTGATATCCCATTACAGCTCCTAATTGAAAATCCAGCCCGTGCTAAAACAAAGTATTACCTTTGGGATTGGATACAAAATTATGATTTTTGTATAAAATACAAAGATTTCAACAATAATCATTTTGGAAATAAGCGGTTGGGTCAAGTGGCAGGTTATTTAATGAAATGTCCTTCCGCGAATATACGGAATACATTTCTGCGCTTGAGACTAAATGTATGGACTACTAGGGAAGTATTGGTGAGGCGTAAAATAATTTCTGCTGACTTAAACTTTTGTCGGTTTTGTGAATCCCATACTATGAGGGAAACCTTACAACATTTGATAATAACCTGTCCTAATTTGAAGGACATGCGGGGTACATTTTTTACTAATTTGTTGAACTTGCATGAGGAACTGGATGAAAACCAGATATGGTGTATTTTACTTAATAGCACAAGATTTTCGGTCATAAAGGCTCTGGTGCACTTCTTGGAAGCCATTTTGCCTGGTGAAATTTATTTACAAACATAATTTAGAATTGTCAACATTATTTGTAAATATTTAAAGTTATTTTTTTTATTTTTTTTTTCCTTTTCTGTGCTTTTTGTTTTTGTGCTTTTTGAGAAATGAATTGAAATGTATAAGATTTTAAGTTTTAAATTGTTCCATTATTTGATCATATTCTGCTTCATTTTTTATGTTCCTCATTGTTTTTTTACTATTGTTAAAATTATTGTTATTAATAATGTTGAATGAATTTGGAAATGTACACTTGTGTGATAATTTTGAAAAGTTGACTTGTTCAGCTGTATCAAAATAAAAATCAAATTAAAAAAATAAGTATTTGTATAAAATAAGAATCGATGTAGGGCCACAAGCTGCTTAGGCTTATGAGGTAAAGAAGCTGTTAGCAACTCTACAAAGCAACCAAGATAAGACTCAACTGAGATCAAGTAAGGCTATAAAGGAGGTAAGCTCTCTTCGACTGTACAGTACCTTTGGTTAGAAGAAGTTATTCCAGCTGACTTCTGTTCCTGTGTGGGTCTGCGGATCCCATTGTTCCTGTGCCTCAGTCATGGGGACAAGAGGGAGTACTTCTGGAGACTCCTGCAACACAACGGGATGTCAGCGACAGAAATGGACAAACTTCTATTCAGCGGCATTTCGTGGTTTCAGCTCCTCGCGTCTCAGCAAATAGCACCACAGCGGATTCTCAGATACCACTCTGGACTTCCCTCGCATCTGGGGCCCAGCACTCTGTTGTGGTGGCTCAGGCTTGGTCAGTCCTGCTTAGTAGGAGTCCGGAGGATCTTCCAGCAACTCGGGTCTGATTTAAAAGTGATCCACTCCAATCTGGTGTTCCTCTCCCTGGCACTTCGGTTCCTGCAGCCACAAGGAAGTACAGCCAGCTCCGAGAGGATGTCCAGACAAATTCACTTTGGAGTTGATTGGTCCCACCAACTCTAGGGGAAAATTCATCTTTACAGGGCTTCTCTAGTCAAAATGAATTTTGAGCTTCAGCAAGGCAGCAGGGCTTCATCGGGCAAACCAACGGTACAGGAGTTGCAGCAGGCATCTTCTTCAATGTCTTCTTCGGATTCCTTCATCCAGTGGTCGACTCTGCCTTCCAATCCAAAAAGCCTCATCTTTTATGCAGGTTTCTCCCATTCATTCCAGCCTAGCTGTCAGTCACACAGCAGGGTGGCTGTGTTTACCGGAAAGCCAGCCAGCCAATCACCTTTGGGTGCATTCCTGTAACCAGGGGGATTAAGCAAGGGAGTGTCAGGCACCTCCCTCACTTCCTGCCCCTGCCAGACACTCTGGAGCCAGAGGTGGGCTTCACTCGTGAATCCTGCCAAAGCCAAAATGAACGAAGGGACCAAACCTGGTTTGGCGCGCAGAGTAAATCTCAAGAAGGACCTTTCTAACAAGAAATGGCGAAAAAAGAAGACCGGGCCATTTTGACATAATGGGTACCCATGGGCAATTGCAGCCCGCGGTTAAAACACATAATGGTAATAAAAATTAAACCACTGCCACCAGCCATTAATTGTAGAAAGGGTAACATGAATATGTTACATGAAAAACTAAACAAAGGGGATTCTAAGTAACCCCTCCAGCACCCTATTGTAAGATAGTGTGTGCTGGGTCTAGAAAGTTACAAATGTAAGTAAAGTCAACTTCACTTCACTGCTCTTGGAAACAGTAATTCATCCAAGAGAAGGTATTTAAACCTTTGGGAAATCGGAAAGACTTCCCTGTGCTACCACATTAAAGGTGCTGTGTGACACAATATAAAGATGATGCATATGGATTTGTCAGACTCCATACTAACAAGGAAACACAGTATTCAAATCACATTAAAATACATGAGAGAGTGGGAAAAAAAGGATCTCACTCTCTCCAGGTTAAAAATTAAAAGTCCTAAAATCCAGTTAAGTTTGCTGGGGCTCTCTAAGGTAGAGAGAAATTTGCACATTTCTGAGAATTCTCCCTAACAAAGACCACTTTAGAATGCCATTGGTTTGTGTTTCTCTGATGATCGCTGTGTAAGTGCTGCTGTCATAACTTGACCATTTGAATTCGAGCAAAAGAAGAATGTTTTTTTTAATCTGGCATTGCTAGTACAGGTGTGCTGCTGATTGCTATTTTGAGATCATCAAAACATTCTGATATTTCTGTTGTCCATACAAATGTACCCTTAATCTTCTGGGCTTCCCAGAGTTCCTGCAATAGGGTTCTGACATGTGTTGAGTAGTGAAATACCCAACGGTGACAATAATTGCACAAACCCAGGAATTGTTGCCTTTCTCTGATTGTGATGGGCTGGGGTGTATTTCTTACGGCTGTGGCTCTGTCTGGGCTTATCTTTCTCCACGTTGCAGATATTATCTGATGCAAGTATACCACTTCTTTCCAGCAGTACTGTAATTTGACTCCATCCACCTTGTACCCTTTGTCTGCTAATAGTGCAAGGAGCTGTACTGTGTCTTTTCTGAAATGTTCTTCTGTGGTGCTGCATACTTATTGCTTATTGCTTTTATTGCTTTCATTTATTCTATTTTGTTTTACTGTCGATCCCATGTACTGCACTGCCCTCTGCTACTCCCCGTGCACTTTTCCCATCCCCTCTCCCCTGCACTTGCACAATCTCAATGTCACCTGGCCTAGTAAGATCATTATCTGTGTCTTCCATCTGTTCCCCCCATACCTTGTCAGGCCTTGAAACACTTGTATATAGGTACGTTATAAATGTCATATCATATCATATCATATCATATTATATCATATCATACTAGTAAGGAATTTACGTACTGTAGAATTGTACTGTCCATATTCATGTTCCCTAAGTACATCTGGAGGACCCCGTTAAAGACACTGGGGGATTCACAATACCCCTGGGGCAAACAAGTGTGTTGGAAACTCTTTCCTTGACATGAAAAAGCAGTCAGGTACTGTGAGTCTGGATGTTATGTTATGGTGAAGAATACATTTTTTAGGTCTACCACAGAAAAGTAGAATGCACAGGCGGGTAGGTTGTACAATATTGATGCAGGGTTTGGTGCTAGTGGATATTCTGCTTCCACTATGTCTTTTAGAGGGTGGAGATCCTGAATGAACACACATGATGCCCACTTTGCTTTCTTCAATGGGTATATAGCTGTGTTACAAGGTGAGTTTGAAGGCACTATGATGCCTTGTTCAAGCAATGCTTTGATTGTGTCATAGATTCCCTTATCTGCTTCACTGGACAGTGGGTATTATTTATTCTAGGGAGAATGGCACCTAGTTTGGGTTTGATTTTAACTGCCCCTATGCTGATCAGCCACCCTATGTCATATGGGTTGCTTGTTGTCAGTCAACTAGGCATTTGTGCTAAGTCTTTGTGTAACTATATAGGTGTTATTGTAGCTGTCAGTGTTGTCTGTGGGACTTCCCTGTGTTGTATTACCAAATGGCAGGGTATGCTGATTTCAAAGACTACTTCCCCATCTGTGTTCAAGTTTGCAAATAGTTCTTTATCTGTAATTTCTCTTAATGGTAGTGCAGGGTCTAAATAGGAATTTTGCTGACAACCGAAATATGAAGTTCTGCATTCCTGGTAACCAACCAATCAGGATGGTAACTGCATATGCAAATAGTGCCTTCTGCAGTGGTAATGCTCGAATTGTGTTGGCACTGCAATGTGCCTGTATTACTCTGGCTATTCTGTTGTAATACATACCTGGTGTTGAACACATGATTCCCTTATCAGTGAATGAAATGGTCATGTTGAGCTTCTTAAGGTGATCCCTCCCTGATAAATTCTCTGGTTTATCGCTACTGTACAGTAACGGTGTGACTATCTCTTGAGTCCCTATAATGAGAGATAAATCTTCTGTGAAAGGAACCCTTATGATTGTCCCAGAAAAACCTTGAGTATCCATGCTGTTGTCTGTTAATGGAAACCCTCCTCCCCTTATAGGACATTGGGTGGCTTGTGTGTCGACCATGAATGTAAACAATCTGTTCCTGATCTTCACCCCTTCTTTGGGTTTGTGGGGTGCATTTAAGGCCCTAACCAGAAATCCCGTCCACTTGAAACATCGCATTTAAACCCTGTCACCAAAAATGGGCCTGCATCATTTTATTTCACCTGAATGAAAGGAAGTCTGAACTGCATTCAAAAACTTCCTTGCATCTTTGTATTTCACCTGAATGGCATGATGTTATGCACTGCATTCAAAAATGGCCCTGCATTGTTTTGTTTTACCTAAATGACATGAAGTTATGCACTACATCCCAAAAAAAGCCCTGGGTTGCTGGTGTTTCATCTGAATGACAAAAAGTATGCACTACATCCAAAAACGGCCATTGTATTACTTTCAATTGATATGAGGGGCAAGGATTTCAACATTGTAACCCAATACAGTTTTTGCTTTCCATTTCGTTTGAACAGCAGCCCTGGAAACACTGCAAACAGGGAAAAAACGGCTTACACACGTGTGAAAAAGAAAGAAAAATTACTTTTAAAAAGCCATCATGAAAGGATAGCTCTGCTCGCACAGAAATGGCAGAGAAAATGCTATAGGGACAGGGTTGACTAAGCAATGTACATTATCCCTCTACCCCAAGACTTAAATCACCAGGGAAGAGGCTTAGAATACCGGAATAAATGTGTTGGGGCTCAGGCAGGAAACTTCTCAATTGAAAGCCCTACTCTCCACTGAAAGTCACACCTACTAGTGAATCAGCGTGCAATGACATGTGATGTACTGAGGGCATTATAATTCCCTAATCTGCCAGACTTGAAGGCAGGGGCTCAGGGAGTTCAAGGAAAGCAAGTGTAGCTAAAACCTTGACTGGGAGGAGTGAGCTCCTCCTTCACCCACTCCCAAGGCCAAACTGACAACGTTAAAGGGGATAATAAAAATCTCTGGTCACTGGCTGTGGGGGATAAAGTGCACCCCCTCCCACAAATGGGGACAGATCTTTCAAATTGACATTAAAAGACTGAGTCAATTTTTAGGCATTTTTGTAAAATTAGAATGAGAAATAATGTTGTTTTATGCTATGTTTTTATGTGATTTACAGGTGGCTTTTAAGAGCTATAGTGCATTTTCCTAGGACTTGGGGGACTGAAATGGCCAGTTAAGACTAGTTTCTGGCTGCTCGGAAGATGTGACAATTATGAGATTTGGTGGAAAGATAGAAGGTGAAATTAAGTATATGCTTGATCATTTGCAAAGTCATATTTGTTATACATTTTATGAAAATGACAACAATGTGCCAAAGGGCCATGCTACCTCATAAGGAGTTGGCAATCAGCGTACCTAATTCCCTATGACCCACTCAAACTGCATATCTAATGCATATGTCAGGGGCTAGTAGAAATATGAAGTTATGAGATGTAACTGGGTTGTTGTCCAAAAGTGGCCAAGAGAACAAAGAAGAGTCATAACATTTAACAGAGAGATGGTTCTCTCTTACCTTGGACCAACCATGCCAGGGGGCAGAGAAAGGAATGGTAAACTGTCCTATCCGAGGGGTAGAGGTAATTATAGAGTACTCCCCTAGATTGTAAAGTGAGTGATGTTGTTTGAGCTGTATAAGAGGGGCTGTACTAAGTCAGGGGACAAGACAGACAACCAATACCAGGGAGACAGGAGAAGGAGGACGGTGAGGAGGCAGCTGAACCATACCAAGGAAAGTGCAGTGACCAGACCCCTTGCCTAGCTGTCCAGAGCGTCCTGAGATCCAGCTGGATGTCCAGAATCCCAAACCAAGGAAAGTGCAGTGACCAGACCCCTTGCTGTTAGGAAAGATTTCGTAATTGTAGGTAATGTTCCTTCCATGTGGCAACCCCTAAACTTTTTGCTGTTGTTTTCACCTTGTTCTTGACTTTGCCAGAGAAGTGCAGCCTTCTGCCGCACTCCTCTGGGCTTTCGCTCCTTTCTTACGGGGAAACTGACATGCCCTTAAGACAGTCAGTACCGGGGAACGCTGTTTCCCGTAGTTTCTTTTATCATGTTGCAGCTTTAGTGCAACATGACACAAGAGGGCACTGTAAGCTAAGTTACCGCTCTCTTGGGTCTCTAGCCTTCTACAGGCCCTAGATACTCGTTTAGGATGGTATTTGATCGGTGCAAGTCATTCAGGGACTCGAATGGTGGCAGCGATCGTTTTGCGTATTTTGAGCTCCTTTTG
This sequence comes from Ambystoma mexicanum, assembly GCF_040938575.1. Lineage (NCBI taxonomy): Eukaryota > Metazoa > Chordata > Amphibia > Caudata > Ambystomatidae > Ambystoma > Ambystoma mexicanum. The sequence continues at coordinate 878,596,425 of NC_090928.1, read as the reverse complement.
GCGTTCTGAGCGCGTTTTTCGCACTGAACCCAAAATGGTGGCCTGGCTCCCAAAATGGCCAGACCACGAGGCTCCTTCGTCTTGTCCACTGACCGTCTTGCTCCCTTCACCTTCCCCAGGTCGAGAGACCCGGGGCCTTCCTTATTTGGGCATGTACTTTCCCGCGAAACGTGGTTGCTTTCGCGGGCTTCTACATGTCTTTTGTGTGCCTCCAGGGTGTGGGCTGGGATGTCTGGTCCCAATACACATCCTGGGTGCCAGAGAGTCTAGGGTAGTGTGAATGCCTGGGACCACCGTGGTCCGTGATTGGTCCACGTATGGTATGTGTGTTGATGAGCGGATCTCCCATTGGCTCCCCTCCGTTTTGGCGCGAAGGGAACCGTGGATAAGAGGGAGCTGGAAACACCACTACCATGTCGATCTCCTGAGTTCTCACGAACAAAGGAATACAGGAGCCAAGTATCCTGCAACCACGAGGCTGGACCGAGGAATCGCTGGTGACCCGCTGAAGGAATCCTCCTTGGCACTGCTGTCGTCCTGTGAAACCCTTTCCTCCTTTGATCGAACCAGAAGGCCTGTACTGGTGCTTCGACCTTTGGAATAGCAGGAACAGCTATTCCCGGCGACTTCATCATCTCCTGCCAAGTAAGCCTTCGGAAGTGTCTCTGGGCCATCCAGTTGACTGACCAGCTTACAAGGGAGTCCTGCTCTGTAACCGCCGCCAGGTTGTGTTGTATTTCGAGTCCTGGTCACTCTCCCACGCTTCGTACACTTGGCGTTCCCAAGTCTGAAGGGAGGAGTGTACATTTGGCTCGGATACACACGGCCGCTCCGTTGTCCTGCTGCGGCAACAAACTGTGCTGGTTTCGTCGATTGGGACGTCTTTTTGCTCTACACGACTACGAGGCGTTCCCTGCTCTTCTGAACCTGCCAGCTGCTGAAACTAACGTGGAGAAGCCTGGGTCTGCTTGCTTCGGGGACCGGTGAGTAGTTTAGCTAGGATCTGGTCGCCCTCCTGCAGTAGCCCATTGCTTTTCCCCGCTGTGTAAAAACAGCACCCTTTTGTCCGTACTCGCGCTCTGCTTCTGCTCGCTGTGGAGGCTGCGCTTGAGTTGCAGAACCTGTTCTCCTTCTGCTGGGCACTAACCTGAACTGCCTGACTTCCTCCGAAGAGCTTCCCCTTTTGCCCGTTGACACCGGCGTGGCAGGTACTTTGAGCACAAGGCTCCACTCTTCGCAGGGCTCGGACTTCCATCTAGTTAGGTGCCTCTGAAGGCGAACTGAGTCTAAAGCGTTATCGCACTGCCTGTTTTCCTTCCCTTGCAGGTGGACTACACATTTCGTGCTTATAACGCTAGCGACTGTTGTATTTGTATATATATTGTGTTGATATGGTATGTGTTGGTTTAATATTGTGATATTGTGATTTTCTCGCTACGGTCATTGTTTTAAAGGCCTTAAAATAAATGTGTATATATTTTTTGATATAACAACTGTTTGAAGTAGTTTGTAAGCGCTCTTGCTTTGTGTGCTCATTGCGGGCTTTCAGTCACCCTCACCCCTCTTGAGACCTAGTCTTGACCGCCGCGATCGCTACCTTGATTGGTCTGGCTCGTCCAAAGGTTACCCTGTTCCAAGTAATTAGGTTGGCCTTCTGAACTTCTGCGCCACCAGGACAGAGTTCAGAAATCCGTCTTAACAAATTGGTGTACAGCGGTGGGATACGACTGAAGGTATCCAGTGTTGCGCACAAACTAAGGCATTTCAGGTTATTCCAACCAGTACACGTAGTGAATTGTTGTAGTATAACTTTAAAAAGGCCATAGTCCTATCAAACAGTATGGAAACAAATACCTTGTTAACTTTAAATGCTTCCAAATCAGAAACATTGAAGAAGATGTGTGCGGAGAGAGGTGTTTCCTCTCAAGGCACTAAATTGGAAATGATCCAAAGAATCGTGGCGTGGCAAGAAGCGCAGCTTGACGCTATAACTTCTGAGGACAGTGCAGAAGGTGGTGGGGCTGCTCTCACTGGTAGAACCGACGGTTCTGCCGCTGCACTGATCCATCGCGACCACGAGGACAGGGAGGATGTGATGTCTAATGTTTCCTCTGCCAGTGCTGATGGGGAGGCTATGCTTGAATTCAAGAAGCAAGAGCTGCGGTTTAGGCAGCAGGAGCTTGAATTCAGCATAGCCAAACTAAAAATCGAACAGGCAGAAAAACAAAAAGACAGGGATCACCAGTTGGAACTGGCCAAGCTTCAGGTTGCAAATGGGTCCAAGGGTCCTGGACATGGGTCTGGGGCTTCCTCTCATCCACGGTTTCCGAAAGATCTGCTCAGTGTGTATGAGGAAAGGAATGACATTATGGACTGGCTGAATGCGTTTGAGTATGCATGCGAGGTTCAAGAAATTGACAATGCTGATAAGATTGCGTGGTTGCTCAGTAGACTGCCCCATTCTGGCTGTAGTGCCATTATGGAAATGTCGAAGGCTGAGCGAGCTGATTTCGCAATGTTAAAGCAAACTCTCATTTTAAAGTTTGGGAAGACTCCGGCCCAATATTTAAAGCGTTTTCGAGAGTATAAGAAAAAGGAAGGTGGTACTTGGGTATCTTATGTCGCTGAATCTTTGAAAAACTTAACTGGCTGGGTCGAAGGTTATAAGGTTTCTACCTTCGAAGGCATGATAAATCTTGTCATGCTGGAACACATTTTTGCTTCTTCTTCCCCGGAGCTTAAGCAGCATTTGGCCGATTCGAAGGAGATAGATCCTAAGAAGCTGGCCATTGCAGCAGACTTGTGGGTGTCACATCGAGTGTCCCATAAGGACAAAACTCATCCTGGTAAGCAGGAGGAAGGGAAAAAGTCCAAAGATATGGAGGGTGGGGAATCTGCTAAATCTTCTTCCCATAAGGGCCACAAAAAGAAAAACAAGGGTAAGACACAAGAGAACTCACAGGGTAGTGGAGGTCAGCCTCCGAAACAGGACTCTGGTTACAATAAGCCTCCCTACGTAAACAGACCCACTGGGGCTTGTTTTTCTTGTGGAGCAACTGACCACGTGAAGGGGGATCCCCGTTGTAAGGTTAGACCTTTGGGGGTCCACTCCGCTAATCTGGCCTTCTCCTCCTACGAGGAAGAAGAGATTACAGGAGCATCCTTCTCCTCAGACTCATTTCCCAGCGGAATAGAGGCTGAGGTAGTTTTAGTGTCCCTGGGTTCCTGGGAGCCTAAAGTCGCAGAGGCTTATGCTAGGATTCCGGATAATACCAAGCACTACTTTAAAGACAGTGTGCTGATCAATGGAGTGGATACTCCAGCTCTTAGGGATAGTGGGTGCAGTCGCACTGTAGTGGATTCTACCTTGGTAGACTCAGAGGAAGTTGCCAGAGCTACTCTGATGCCCACTAAGTTGGCTGACGGCCCCCTCCGTATGTTTCCAGTAATACCTGTAAATCTTACTTTAAATGGTACAGCAGTCAGGATTCCAGTGAGCATTCAGAGAAACGTCCCGGGAAAGGTCTTGTTGGGTAATGATCTCAGAGCTTTAGGGCTCGTAGGAGACACTGCCGAAAAACCCTACACACGGTCTCAAACACGGGCAGCATTGGCCAAGTCCAATACGCCGCCCCAGCCAAAGGGGAAACCCAAGCCGAAAGGAGTCTACAAGTCAAAACGAGGGAAAGAGAATATTCCCCCGAGCTCGCCTACCACTGCGGTGGAGGAAGTTGGTCAATCGCCCGGGCCTGACGAGGAGGTGGCGATGCCTGAAGTATTCGACCCCAACGATCATCCTGAACTAAAAGACTTGTTAGTTGAAGGAGGTCCTGATAGGGACGAATTCAGTAAAGGCCAACGTGAGTGCCCATCTCTGGAAGGCCTAAGGAGACAGGCCTGCTCCCAGCTTGAGGGTGAACCTCCTGGGAAGCATAGGATTTATTGGGAAGGTGGACTCCTGTATAGTGAGCCCACAGAGTCTACAGAAGGAGACCATAGGAGGTTGGTGGTTCCCCTTGCTGTTAGGCCCTTCCTCCTGCAGTTGGCGCATGAAGTTCCCCTTGCTGGTCACCTTGGTATGAAGAGGACCAAGCAAAGGTTATCCATGCACTTCTACTGGCCCAAGATGGGGGTGCAAGTAGAAAGTCACTGCAGGAGTTGTGCCTCCTGCCAGTTGTCTGGTAAGGTTGGCGCGACAATCCAAGCTCCGTTGGTACCGCTCCCAGTTGTGGGGGTACCATTTGAAAGGGTAGGGATCGACATCGTTGGTCCCCTTGACCCGCAAACATCCTCGGGCAATAGGTTTATCCTGGTGCTGGTCGACCATGCAACCAGGTATCCTGAGGCCATCCCATTGAAAACTGTACCTGCCAAGTCAGTTGCAAAAGCTTTACTCGGCATATTTACTAGGGTTGGCTTCCCTAAAGAAGTTGTGTCGGATCATGGCAGCAACTTTATGTCGAAGTATAGGCAGGCTATGTGGAAAGAATGTGGGGTCACCTACGGGTTCTCTTCTGCATACCACCCCCAGACCAATGGTCTGGGGGGCGTTTCAACAGGACGTTAAAGAGCATGATTGAGGCTCTGGAGGAGCCTCAGAGAAGAAAGTGGGATCTTCTTGTTTCATGCTTACTGTTTGCCTACCGAGAGGTACCACAGGAGGGTGTTGGCTTCAGCCCCTTCGAACTTCTGTTCGGTCATCCCGTACGGGGACCCTTAGCCATCGTCAAAGAGGGATGGGAGATGCCCACTCCCCCTGTTACTACCAATGTAGTTGATTATGTGCTAGGGCTCAGAAAACGGATGGTACTTCTGATGGGTTTGACTAGTGATAAATTGAAGGCAGGGCAAGCGCTGGTGAAACATTGGTACGACCAGAAAGCTTCCCTCATCAACTTTACACTTGGTCAGCAAGTCCTAATCATGAATCTCATAAGGCCTCGAGCTTTACAGGACAAATGGTCAGGCCCTTACCCAGTGGTGGAGCCCCTGGGTGAGGTTAACTATTCAGTGGACCTTGGAAGGCCTGAACAGGCTCCAAAGGTGTTTCACGTGAATAGGCTGAAGGCTTTCGTCCCAAGCGGCGAAATCGCAGCACTGCTATTGGCTTCAGACGTTGAGGAAGAGGAGTCTGAACCTCTCCCCGACCTGTTCAAAAGCAGTCCTTCAGAAAGCTCTTTTGAGGGTGTCCGAGTGGCCCCTCACCAAAATGGACAAGGCTCAGTGGTTTACCTTGGACATGAAGTAGGTGGAGGGAGGAGACAGCCTCTATCCAGTAAGGTACAAGCAGTACAAGACTGGCCTACCCCCACTACGCAAACCCAAGTGAGAGCCTTCTTAGGACTCACAGGGTATTACCGCAATTTTGTGGCAGACTATGGCACCATAGCTGCTCCTCTGACTGCCCTCACAACTCCGAAGAAACCCAAGAAGGTAACTTGGACTGACGAGTGTGAGAAGGCCTTCAATGGCTTAAAAGACTCCTTGTGCCAGGCCCCTGTCCTCAGGGCCCCTGATTATCAAAGACCTTTTATCGTGCAGACGGATGCCTCTGACACTGGGATAGGAGCTGTACTATCACAAGTAGATGAGAAGGGTAAGGAACACCCTATCGGTTTTATTAGTCGCCAGATTAAGGACAGAGAGCTCAGATGGTCCACGGTAGAGAAAGAATGTTTCTCTGTTGTGTGGGCCCTAAGGAAGCTGAGGCCCTACCTCTATGGGACCCACTTCACTGTGCAGACTGACCATAAGCCGTTAAAGTGGCTAATGAACATGAAGGGGGAGAATCCAAAGTTGCTTAGGTGGTCCATAAGTCTACAAGGCTTCGACTTCACTATTGAGCATAGGCCAGGTGTCCAACATAGCAATGCTGATGGGTTGTCCAGAATGTTTAACCGACCTGAACAAGAGACTCATCCAGGGGTGGATTAGTTCCCCCTGTCCATAGTCTGGGAGGGGCGAGTGTTAGGAAAGATTTCGTAATTGTAGGTAATTTTCCTTCCATGTGGCAACCCCTAAACTTTTTGCTGTTGTTTTCACCTTGTTCTTGACTTTGCCAGAGAAGTGCAGCCTTCTGCCGCACTCCTCTGGGCTTTCGCTCCTTTCTTACGGGGAAACTGACATGCCCTTAAGACAGTCAGTACCGGGGAACGCTGTTTCCCATAGTTTCTTTTATCATGTTGCGGCTTTAGTGCAACATGACACAAGAGGGCACTGTAAGCTAAGTTACCGCTCTCTTGGGTCTCTAGCCTTCTACAGGCCCTAGCTACTCGTTTAGGATGGTATTTGATCGGTGCAAGTCATTCAGGGACTCGAATGGTGGCAGCGATCGTTTTGCGTATTTTGAGCTCCTTTTGGCGTTCTGAGCGCGTTTTTCGCACTGAACCCAAAATGGTGGCCTGGCTCCCAAAATGGCCAGACCACGAGGCTCCTTTGTCTTGTCCACTGACCGTCTTGCTCCCTTCACCTTCCCCAGGTCGAGAGACCCGGGGCCTTCCTTATTTGGGCATGTACTTTCCCGCGAAACGTGGTTGCTTTCGCGGGCTTCTACATGTCTTTTGTGTGCCTCCAGGGTGTGGGCTGGGATGTCTGGTCCCAATACACATCCTGGGTGCCAGAGAGTCTAGGGTAGTGTGAATGCCTGGGACCACCGTGGTCCGTGATTGGTCCACGTATGGTATGTGTGTTGATGAGCGGATCTCCCATTGGCTCCCCTCCGTTTTGGCGCGAAGGGAACCGTGGATAAGAGGGAGCTGGAAACACCACTACCATGTCGATCTCCTGAGTTCTCACGAACGAAGGAATACAGGAGCCAAGTATCCTGCAACCACGAGGCTGGACCGAGGAATCGCTGGTGACCCGCTGAAGGAATCCTCCTTGGCACTGCTGTCGTCCTGTGAAACCCTTTCCTCCTTTGATCGAACCAGAAGGCCGGTACTGGTGCTTCGACCTTTGGAATAGCAGGAACAGCTATTCCCGGCGACTTCATCATCTCCTGCCAAGTAAGCCTTCGGAAGTGTCTCTGGGCCATCCAGTTGACTGACCAGCTTACAAGGGAGTCCTGCTCTGTAACCGCCGCCAGGTTGTGTTGTATTTCGAGTCCTGGTCACTCTCCCACGCTTCGTACACTTGGCGTTCCCAAGTCTGAAGGGAGGAGTGTACATTTGGCTCGGATACACACGGCCGCTCCGTTGTCCTGCTGCGGCAACAAACTGTGCTGGTTTCGTCGATTGGGACGTCTTTTTGCTCTACACGACTACGAGGCGTTCCCTGCTCTTCTGAACCTGCCAGCTGCTGAAACTAACGTGGAGAAGCCTGGGTCTGCTTGCTTCGGGGACCGGTGAGTAGTTTAGCTAGGATCTGGTCGCCCTCCTGCAGTAGCCCATTGCTTTTCCCCGCTGTGTAAAAACAGCACCCTTTTGTCCGTACTCGCGCTCTGCTTCTGCTCGCTGTGGAGGCTGCGCTTGAGTTGCGGAACCTGTTCTCCTTCTGCTGGGCACTAACCCGAACTGCCTGACTTCCTCCGAAGAGCTTCCCCTTTTGCCCGTTGGCACTGGCGTGGCAGGTACTTTGAGCACAAGGCTCCACTCTTCGCAGGGCTCGGACTTCCATCTAGTTAGGTGCCTCTGAAGGCGAACTGAGTCTAAAGCGTTATCGCACTGCCTGTTTTCCTTCCCTTGCAGGTGGACTACACATTTCGTGCTTATAACGCTAGCGACTGTTGTATTTGTATATATATTGTGTTGATATGGTATGTGTTGGTTTAATATTGTGATATTGTGATTTTCTCGCTACGGTCATTGTTTTAAAGGCCTTAAAATAAATGTGTATATATTTTTTGATATAACAACTGTTTGAAGTAGTTTGTAAGCGCTCTTGCTTTGTGTGCTCATTGCGGGCTTTCAGTCACCCTCACCCCTCTTGAGACCTAGTCTTGACCGCCGCGATCGCTACCTTGATTGGTCTGGCTCGTCCAGAGGTTACCCTGTTCCAAGTAATTAGGTTGGCCTTCTGAACTTCTGCGCCACCAGGACAGAGTTCAGAAATCCGTCTTAACACTTGCCAAGCTGTCCAGGGTGTCCAGGGATCCACCTGGCTGTCCAGAATCCCAAACCAAGGGGAGTGCAGAGACCAGACCCCTTGGCTAGCTGTCCAGAGTGTCCTTAGGTCCAGCTGGCTGTCCAGAATCCCAAATCAAGGCTTACTCTGTAAGTAGCGAATAACCCCTGCCCTAAATTCAATAAGCCCTTCCTTTTTGTAGCATTGTCCCATTGAAAACCACATTGAAAACCTCACATTGCTAGTGTAGTTCAGCCACCTTCCCATAGAAGAATCTGTGTTTAGCCTGTGCATGTTAGCCTATTCCCTTGATAAACCTCTCAGTGTCTGTAAATCCTTAGCATATTTTTAAGTAATTCAATTAATTTCCCCATTGAAATTCACGGTACAGGGTGGTTAAAATTTGAAATTAACCGCCTTGTTACTTGTGTCTTTCTTTAATAATTATAGTCATTTAAGTATTGCCTTAAAGAGAGTTAGTCTCCTTGTAACTGAAAAACGAATTTGCCTGTGTATTGTGTGCATTATCGCACACATTTCTAGTTGTATCTGTCCTATTAAAACCCCAAACCATAGTCCCATTGACAGCAATCCCTTTGGCCTACAAGATTATCTGTTATGTGTCTCTGTCCATGTCAATGAAAACCGATTTTCCTCTTTTGAGCTATACCCCTTCCCTGAGCTACCTGTCATTGTAAATCCAGTGTAAAACGAAGTTCCATTTGTTGTCTGTATTTCTCCTTTTGCATTTGCTTTCTCCCCAAAACCGATTTCCTACTTTATTTCCATGTTGCCCTGGTGTGCTGATTAGTAGCCTCTAAGCTTCCCCATCTCCTCAAGTGTAAGCAACACACATTTCCTTTCATTCTGTCCCATAGCCGAGTGAGTAATAATCTAAATCCGATTCTGCCATTTTGCTCCAAAATCAGGTTTTCATTTTCTTTGCTGGCTTCCCACCCTGGGGTGGTGGGCTTTACCCAAAATCTGATTTCGCTCTCTATCCTTACTCTTTGCCACTGACTTCCATTCAAAAGAATCAAGTTAACTAATGTTTGGGGGGGAGTGTTAAACCATTGAGGTTATTTATTTCTAAAGTTGCATTTTTTTCTATATTGCCATTAAAGATTGTGAGAATTGTAACAGTATATATTCACTGAATTGTTTTGTAGAGATTAGTGCAATTGTGTACCACAACAGTAGTGGCTGTAAAATAGTTTTTACTTTCCTTTTTTATTAAATTAAAAATTAATAAATATATTATTGATACACACCGGCCTGATTCCTGGTCCATTGTGACATGGACTGTTTGTGGAGGTTGAGTGCGAGACGGGTTGGAGGCCTACTCAAATAGAAAAGAACCTGTGGTTTATTAAAAATAAAAAGTGCTTTATTGTACGTGGCATTCATTGTCAGGGAAGGAGTCGCTGGAGTCCCTGGCTGGAGTGTGCCGTGCAATAAAACCTGTGATAGGTTCCTTATCTGCATTCAGAGTGATTGAGAGAACTGGGCACATTAAGGCTTGATGTGGTCTGTCCTATTGTGTATAGGTGTTGGACCCTGAAAGAAGGAAAGTAGTCTTGTTTAAAACATTGGCTCCAGTGCAGTGTGTAAGTGTTCCCTGTGGTAGGGCATTCTGTTTCCATGGTACTTTAATTAGCTGTGTCAGAGCTTGCTGTGTGACATTCTGAATTGCATTAGGTGTGGGATTCTATATAGATGGTCCTTGCCTTGTGTGGGAGTGATCATTTGTATTTGACCTTTATTCTGGGGCCACACAGATCCTGGGGGCAAACTTTGGCATTGGAGCTGTAGCTTGCTGTGTGACATAATAGTCTGCACCTTGTGCATAGTACAGGGCTGGGGGTGCTCCTGGGTGATAGTGCATGGGGGGCCTACTGTGACAATCGTTAGACATGTGTCCCATCTTTCTGCAGGTACAACATGCCCCCCCAACTCGTGGCCTTAGTCCTCCAAATCCTACCCTTCCTGTGAGTTATCTCTTGCTCCTTGGACTCCCCCTATCTCGCTGGCTATTGTCATGTGAATATGCCCAGTCCTGTGATGATCATGCCTGTTGTTGTTGTTGTACATCTGTGGCTCTTGTCACTACTGCTCCCATCATGCTACCCTACGCTAGTTTCTTCTGATCTAGTTTAGCTTCTGGTTGCTGTGATTTCTCGTCGGATGTTCTTTCACCCTCATGATTGCGCTTGCAGAAATGCACTATGTGGGCCTGTATTCCTCCCCATCCCTTTGCTTCCATACCTATGATTCTTTCTAGTTCTGCTTGCACTTCAGTGGGTAGACTCTTCATTAATATGTGGTAGAAGAATGGTATGTTCAGTTCCCACTGTTCCCCTGTCTCTTGTCGGCACATTGACTAAATAGACTGAATATACAATGCAGGGTCTTCATCATGTTTCACTATGCGTGCCATTATGGCACCTACATCAGGTCTTCCGGGTATGTCCTTCTCAATGATATGATATGATATGATATGGCATTTATAACGCATCCCATACACAAGCTCAGCAGTTATGAAATGGAGCACCGTCATGTGCACCGCTCTCTAATCAGATTCCTGGGTATCCTTCTTGCTCCCATATTCTGTTTGTCTGATCTATTATGCTAGCTAGTAAGCTTTTCATGTCCCCAATCACTGAAGTAGCCCCTGCTGTGTGCTTTTCTATTGCACTAATCCATTTACCCTCCCCTCCTGTAAGAGGTGGTAGCATCTTAATCAAATGATTCTTATCCAAATGTGGCCATGGTATGTATTGTGATCTGCCCACTCCTTTTTGTATTAATGGGAACTGCCTTAACCACTTTCAGCTATGCTGTGTTCAAGCCTTCTTCTTTCCTCTGACCACAGCCACTGTTCTGGGGTGAGGTCTCATTCGTCTCCTCCATGGCGTTCTCTCTTCCTGGTCCTCCCCTGTTTCCCAAATCTCCTTACCTTCTTCTTGCTTATCTTCACTTTCTGTTTCATCTGACCCATAATCTACATACTGCGGCTCTAGTTCTGCAGGTTCTACTTTCACATCCTTTATTACCACCTTGTGCAATTTCAGAAATATTTCTCCCGCTGAACAGGTTTCTGCATCTATCGTTTGACATGGCCCCTCCCTTTTCCTGGTCGTGCTTCGCAATTCTTCCTCAGTCCTACGTATTGCTGCTTCTAGATCTTTATGCTCTTTATTCTCTAATTTTACGATTTCTGGATTTCTCCTGTCACAAGGTGCACTTACTCCCTTTATGGGGTTCATTGCAGAGTAGGCAGGGGGTTGCATTTGGGGTTTGTGTATCCTGCAGCTGCCTTTAAAGGATAATTGCCTACTATATATAGGGTTGTCGGCTGTGGGGGCGCTAAATCTTTTGCCTGCTGTGTGCCTTTCTCTAAATTTGTCTGAGGCATCGACAGTGCAGGCATTTAAGCCAGGTGCAGGGCAGATGTGCCCTCAGCATTCTCCTTTTCTTTAAAGTTACTAGCATCTTCCTATTAGAGCTTTCAAAGCTCTAATGTACTCTGTCTCTTCTTTAATGTTTTCCCGTTATGTGTGGATAGTAAACGGGTGTACATGTGCTCAATAATATTTGTATCATGGGTGCCCTCAGTTGGCCAGGCTCTGAACATTTTTCCTTCTGTTCCTACCACCCACTCCTTATTATACTTCATAATAGTCTCCTTGTAAGTGGGCAGCTCCCTGCACATATGTTCTAAGGGAGTGCTCATTTTTCATCTTATACAACAACACACAACATAACTGATTGGTATACCTTTTTGTGCCACAGAACAAAAATCCAAACAATGCCTTTGACAATATCTCTAAGTGCCACCCCCTTATTACCCTCATGTGACCCTCATTAAGTTACATTTGGTCGATCTGCCTAGGGACATACATTTTTATAACTCTCTGGAATATGGATATGGGAACTCAGCAGACCTGACGTGTTTTGACCAATCAGTGTACAATGTCTTGTCCTTAAACTCTGGGGTCTGGTATCGTTTCTATAGCTCTTTCAGAGCTGTCTCTCTCTTTGAAGGACTGCTCTCCCATGTGTGGACACGGATGCAGCACAACAGTGTAGATGAGCAGTGACTCGCGTGGCTCTAAACAGATAGAGATTGGACCAAGTTGGACCGGACATCGGTTCAGGGTTCATATCCACCTGAACCTAAGTGGATCTTTGGATTTTTGGCATCTTCAAGACTGGCTATCACCCTTATATTATTATAAGGGAGCTGAGGAATCCCTTAATAGAATAACGATTGGCATTGGTTTAAGAACAACAGGTGCAATTTACAAACTAAGACATCATCATTCTGTGATGTGATGGATGGCTCTGGATGAATATTGACAAGAAAGCCACCTGGTTTGGGAGCCTGGACTATAAAGACAAGACAGACCTAACACTGGCCCAATAGATTCCACACCTACTATTGTGATCAGAAATGACAACACTTGTATATGTCCTGATGAGGGTATGGGCAGTGAAAGCACATATTACACCATGCTCGAAACTCGAGTAGACATTATATCAACTCAAGTTCTATGTTTTTTGCATCTTCATTGTTCTCTTTGGTTTATAAAAATAATCTTTGGCAGTTGGAAATATCAGAATAAAATTGTTAATATATGCTGGACACAATTGAATATTGATGCATTAATAGAAAACAAACAATATGTTGCATCAGAGGTCTAATGGATGGGCCTTTTGGTTTTAGATATTGTTAGGATTGTGTGTTGTTTTCACATGTATGAATGGATATTGAATGGATATGTATGAAATTGATATAAATTAGTAAGTATGTTTGATCATAATATGGTGCTAGGTTAACATGATATGAATTGTTTAAATAGAAAATTCATGGTATGTTTTGTAATGAAATTTGAATGACCGTCGTTTTTGTACACTGTCTTGATAATATGATGACTGAAAAAGAAAGCAATAAGAATAACATAAGAAATAATTGCAAAAATAAACCCTTGGAATTCTTTTTAAGAGAAGGTATTGCATTTAGAATTGTTGAATAAATTGAATTCCATGAGTGTCAGTACATGTTTTTTTGACAACTGTACTTTTGTGCTGTCTTCCATAAACTAAACCCTCAGAATGCATTTGCCCCCTTGTTTCAAACAATCATTGCATGGCATTCAGCCTTTGGCTATGTGAATTGTTGCAACTTGGAATACGTGTGTCTTTATGCAAGAGTCTGGCTAATGTTCTCTAAAGCGGGGTGATGGGGAATTTTCATGCTTCATGAAAATCTAAGTATTTTTGGTGACCTACAAGTATCATGCATTCAGCTAATGCTGAACAGAGGTGATCATTTATTCATCATTATCAACGCTTCCTCTTTATTTCTCTGACTGATGTTAGATGCTGTTGGATCTGGTTAAGGATACATGGTAATATTTGCCTACAAGAGGTGTGCAATGACCTATTTAAAGAATGGCTACCTGTGCCTAGCTGGGCCTATGCAGGAAACCCTTCATTACGTAGGGCAGCATACTTCTTTGCTGCATGACTTTTCATTGTGACTTTTGCAGCTTGTATTTCTGTGCATACTTAGGACATTTAATACTCTCCAATATTTTCATATTCCCCTATACACTCCATCTGGATAAGGGCAGCTACCTCTGCCACAGTGATAGGACTAGGAACTGTGTACATGAAAAATATCAAATTTTGGAAATTCAATTGCTACCAACATTGCATAGGTTATTACATAGGAAAAAGGAGACTAGTGGAAACATATGGTTCATTAAATATGTCTAACATAGTATGTCATTTAAGGAGATGATGTGCTGCTGCCTGGTGTAGTTCACTGAGCATTCCTTTGTGAAGAGAGCCATGTGGAGGATGCTGGGATGCATGGAAATAGCAGCATCAAGATGCTGACTGCTTTTTTCAACTGGACACAGAAGAATAGATTTAACTTGTTGCGAAATTGGAAAAGTTTGAACTTCGAGAGCCATACCACTGACGGGGGGTGAACACATCATCATCGTCATTTCTGTCACTTCTGCAAATTGCTACAAATATTACAATATTTATGGTATTGGGAAAAAATTGGTACATTTAGGTTACTTTGTGTTATTTTGTGTAGAGGCATTACAGTTGTAGATGTGCACGTGTGCAGACCATAACAATGAAACATTGTTGAACGGGGGGTCCTTCTCCACTAAGGTAAAGCAGGCAATCAATATGTGCACATAGAGTTTAGCTGTATGAATGGCGCTCATGATAGGATATCATAATAGGAATAAAATGCACACATAATGCTATACATGTATGGGAAGTGTTTTTCGAATTTAGTAAAAGAATTGAAATATATGAGGTCGGATTGCTCTGTGTGTCATGGGTCTCCGCATTGTGGATTAATCAGAATGGTTTTTTCACCATCATGGCAAAGGTTTTCAAAGGCTTCATCTGCAGTTGGGGAACAGGATTTTCACGTTGATCAATTGGGTAGCTGCAGTCAATTTGCAGATGGCACAAGTGCTGGAGGGCAAGGGAAGATATGATCTCTGGTGAACTGGAGAGCTAATTGTTGTAAGAGATAGGCATCTTGTGAATTCATAGGGTGTTTGAAGCAGGTGGATCCTCCTAGGGCACTTGCGGAGAAAAGTAGGAATACATTTTAGGAGAACGATTGTGTTGTCAGAGAAGGGGCAGAACTCATGTGAATTGAAAAGGGTAAGCCACGTAGAAGTCATAAAAAGTGGCCACCGAACAGGTCTGGACAATGCGATTAGCAAACAGGAATAGGTCAAAAGGGAATCTACATGTCTTTCTCTCGTCTTCATGTGCTTTGGTATTTTTGGGGTAGGTCTGTGTGTGTCATTAATAGGAATTCTGTTGTTGTGTAACTAAGAGGCAACACTGCCACCAAATATGAAGAGGCTGTTGGTAAGGGGCGTGTTGAAACTGTAAACCTTTTAATTATAGGTTTTTAGGGTATTGTGTTATAATGTCTGTGTCCAATGAATGGATGGGATTTAGATTTCTCTGTACAGGACAACCAATCATGTTTTTGGGGATGACTTTGTAATGCTATCTGGGCGAGTGTATTGACTGTTGCAAATTGTATATAATGTGTGTTCTTTGTGTGGATCAGGGAGACCAGGTTTAGTTTGACTCTTAGATGTCATCTAAGCCCCCTCCTGGCCATTGTACAAGAAACTTGCTTTATTGACAAAAGGCACACTTACACATTTTAGAGGTGGGCCTAATTTGGGGAAAGGGGCGGAGCTAAAGGTCCACGCCTACAAAGTGTGTCCTGAAATCACAGAGGCTCATGAAAAAATATATTTTAGCAGTTGACCATTTCATTACACTTTTGGGTGGTAATGATTTGAAAGATCTCGGAAATCACAGCATTTGTGAAAACATAATCGGAGAGCC
This sequence comes from Ambystoma mexicanum, assembly GCF_040938575.1. NCBI lineage: Eukaryota > Metazoa > Chordata > Amphibia > Caudata > Ambystomatidae > Ambystoma > Ambystoma mexicanum. The sequence continues at coordinate 878,580,954 of NC_090928.1, read as the reverse complement.
GGCATGCATGATGTGGCATTTTCTTGATGTAATTATAGTACAGTCACATATAATCACAAGAAAATGTTGAGGAAAAGAAATATTAGCAAGGACATTCTATGTGTCAGCACAAAAGCTAAACAAGTATGTCCCAGTTGTCATCGAGTCTCTGGCATTTAAGGTATGTTGTGCATGGATGAATTAGAGGGCAGCATATGTAGCATACAGATGGTGTACATTTATCCACTATTGGTTATACATATTTATTGACAAGATTATGTAATTTACAATATCATATTTATAAAATTAGAAGCAGAGACTATTAAGAGTACACTTGGAAGGTCATAGGTAGAGGGGATAAAGAGGGTGACAGGCATAGGATAATCCTGAGCCGGTCAGGTGACAACTTTTTTGGTATTTCATTTTCTTTTTCTCTTCCCTGTGAGGTCCAGTTGTGCCCCCTACCCCTACTAATCCTTCTTTATCTCCTTTTACTCTCTTTTCCACCCTCTATCTCCAACCATCACCCTCAAGCCTGTGTGCCACTTTGCCATACTCTGTTACGCCAGAGACAAGTGAAAGTAGCTTGATTGCTATATTTGCGAGAGGTTACAAGGTATGACTTATGATGGGGGATCACATTATAAAATGTACATGGGACAATGATGACATTTGGTAGCATTCCATGCATGTTCAGTGTGACAGGTGTGTTGAACAAGGCAAGCCTCTTTAGTATTGCTGAATATATGTATGTTTGTTTTGGATGGTAATGAGAAGTAGTCTCCTTATTTGGAGGATTAATATCTGTGACATATGTTTTGTGAATTTTTAGTTCACTTTTGCTTTTCTGGACTTTCTGTCATTTCTACTTAGCTTAAACTCGCTTGGTGGAAGAACTAGCATGGGGAAGGGATTATTTATTTGGTTATTTATATAGCGCTCATAGCCGGAAGGCATCTAGGTGCATTTCGCGAAAGGGTAACCCACAGAGCGAGTTGCAGTGGTTACAAGGTTTCAATGTATCATAGATACAGTGTTGCAATACAGTACAATAAAATGCAGTACAAAAATGAGTTACATCATTGCCGATAGCGGACGTTGCCATGTTGTCAAATACAGTAAAGCACTGGGTCATTGCATAGTTACAACTGGTGGGGTTACATAGTTGCCAAAATTAATGTCAATTCAAGGTGAAAGATACAGGTGGAAATATAATGCTAGGTTAATTTGCTAGGTGGAACGGGTGGGAGGGGGTGTTATTTATCAAGTTCATGTGTGAATATAGCCAGGTTTTGAGGTGTTTGCGGAAAAGCCCTGCAGGAGCTTTCGGATCTCAGTGTTACAGGTAGGTTATTCCACTGTTTGGCAGTCATCATCGGGAAGCTGCAACCACCGGCCTTCTGGCGCTTAAATCTGGGTATGGCGAGGCAGTGCGTGTATGCAGAGCATGTGGGTCTTGAGGAATGGTTAGAAATGAATTTATCTGTAAGATATTTCGGTGCTCGCTTGTGTATGCATTTATATGTCAAGGCAAGTGTTTTGAATTGGATGCACTCTGAGATAGGGAAATTAACAAGGGGGCCCTGGGAGTGCCTCTGCCAGACATTAGTCCTGGTTACGAGAGACTTACCCAGAGTCTTTAGCTCACTATTTTTCACGGAAAAGAAATATCCCAAACATATCAGTCTTTGTCCTGCACTGGTGCAGTCCAGCACTGAAAAGCTAGGCGATTCTTCTCTGAACAAGAGTACCAACATCAACCCCAGACATGTGTTTCTGTCTGGTTGGACCTCATCAGTAGGGTGGAGCTGTGCCTCTCTAAGAATAGTGAGCAAGTGGTCCACATCTGGATTCCCCTAGTAACTGTCTGGGGTTGCTGTTGGTATTCTTGTTCAGATGAGAATTGCCTAGCATTTTGGTGGTGGACTGCCCCAGGGGAGGACAAAGACTGATATGTTTGGGATATTTCTTCTCTGTGACAGATAGTGAACTAAAGACTCTGGGTAAGTCTCTCGTAACCAGGACTAATGTCTGGCAGAAGGACTCTCAGGACCCCCCCTTGTTAATTTGCATATTTAAGTAACTTTGGGTCTCACCCTAAGTTACTAGGGGAATCCAGACGTGGACCCCGTGCTCACTATTCTTAGAGAGGCACAGCTCCACCCTTTTGATGAGGTCCAACCAGACCGAAATGCATGTCTGGGGTTGCTGTTGATACTCTTGTTCAGAGGAGAATTGCCTAGCATTTCGGTGCTGGACTGCCCCAGGGCAGGACAAAGACTGATATGTTTGGGATATTTCTTCTCTGTGAAAGATAGTAAGCTAAAGACTCTGGGTAAGTCTCTCCTAACCAGGACTAATGTCTGTCAGAGGGACTCCCAGAACCCCCCTCTTGTTAATTTGCACTCTAAGATGGGGAGCCAATTAGTGTTTCTTCTAGTTGCTGAGATGTGTGGTTTCTTAGAAATGTTTAATGCTGCTCTAAGAGCATTATTTTGAATCACTTGGAGCTTGCTAATATTTTGGGTCTTGGTGCCTGAGTAAAGGGCATTGCAATAGTCTAGTCTAGACAATATTAGCGCACTTGCTAAAGTAATGCATCTGTCGGGTGATAAGAATGGTCTGCAGGCTGTGATGAGAATAGATGTGCAGGCAGCCATAGATGCAGTGGCGTTGACTTGCTGTGTCAGAGTTAAAGCTGAGTCCAGGTAGAAGCCTAGTGTTTTGATTTCATTAGATACTTTAATAATGTTGTCATCTATGTTGAATGATTTGAAGGAGTTCGGTAGTTTTTGGTGGTGGTGTTGGGAGCCTATGAGGAGAAGTTCCATCTTGTCATCATTGAGGCATAGTCCATGTAAGGCTTTCCAAGCTTGGATTGTCTGGTAAATTTTGTTTAGTGACTCAGAGTCAGTGTCATGGGAGCCAGTGATTGGTATGAGGATCTGAGTGTCATCAGCATAGTTAGTCTAGGTGACACCCAGCTTGTCCAGTCTGTTCAATAGAGGTTTTGTGAATATGTTGTAGAAGGTCAGGGAGACACAAGAGCCTTGGTGTACTCCACAGGTGATGGGGCAAGTGCTGCCGCTGAGAGGTACAAGAAGACTCTCATGGTTCTGTCTGTGAGGAATATGTATCTAACCTGCCGAAGTCTCTGTTTTTCACATTTGAAAGAAAGGGAGAAGCTACTATAGTTCAGCGTTCTGTTTGAGTGTGTTCACTGAGGGGGGCATTGCTTTAAGCATAAGCAGTTAAGGCACATGCATTTAAATGTTCCTTGAATTTGCATGCAACTCAATTTAATTAATTGTGCATGCATGTTTCATGTAACTTATAGCAGAGCCATACACTGTAGACAGTTGCCCTAGATATTCATGCATGTTAATTCATGCTGCCTTTCCTCATTTAGTGCTGTACCCCACAGAATACAGCTGAGTCCCACAATAAATTCTGCCCAGCTGTCATGTAGTTTCTACCATATCAGGTCACTCTGCCCATTTTCCCTATCCAATAATGTGCGTACAATTTCTCCACACTAGACATCACTGCTACTTTGAACAGTTCCTTAAACTACAGTTACTGATGCATGCACTGTGATGCTTTTTTCTCTCCTCTTTTGAGACTATATTCTGCTGAAGCATCATCCTACCTACAACCATAACATATGGCATGAGGTGCTCTACAAATATAAGATAGCATAACATATATATTAGGAGTAGCTTTCTGGATTAATGTGTGTATCCATAGCTATACTGCTTTAGAAGCTATATTCATTTGAGTCTCATGCTCTTTGTATTTGTATTTATTTTTAAAGTGTTTACACCTAAGAGCTGGACACTAAAATAACAGCGGTACAATAAATAATGTTGGTTAGAATTCAGAACAAACATACATTAGGCAGAAGATATAAGATAGGACTTTAGATGAGCACAAAATAGTGGAAGAGAACAAGAGGAGTGATAGAGAAAGAGAGTTCCATTGATTTGTGTCAGAAAGAAAGAAAGAAAGAAAGAAAGAAAGAAAGAAAGAAAGAAAGAAAGAAAGAAAGAAAGAAAGAAAGAAAGAAAGAAAGAAAGAAAGAAAGAAAGAAAGAACAACTGTGTGCCATGTGGTTTAGGCCCATCAAGCAAGAAGAGCGATTGGCAGCAGAAGGACCGCGGTGGGGAAGGGAATGAGATGAGTGATGATAGATATGGTGAAGCAAGGCCATAAAGGTATTGAAAGATCAAGTAATTAAAGTGCAAAAGGATATGGGATTCAACAGTGAGTCAGGATAAGGAGTGCAGAGCAGAGAAGATGGATGGCCGAGAGAAAAAGGACAGGATAACATGGATCAAATTGTTGTAAATAGATCAAAGAGCAGTTAATCAATAAGCTGGAAGACCAATGTGCAGAGAAGAACATCAGATGAATCGAGAACAAACAAGAGCAAGATAAGAATTTCGGTGGGAGAGATGGAGAGCAAGGATCAAATATTGCAGATGTTAAATAGTTGGAATCGACAGCACCAAGGGATAGTGGATATACGAGGGGAGAAAGTGAGAGAAGAGTCAAAGAAGACTCCAAGTTTATGAGGGGTGTCAGAAAAGGACAGGTGTACAAGGGTGGAGAAAGAGACGGAAAGGGGAGAGAAGAGGAGATAGAAGAGGATGGGAAGAAAAGAACTTCAGTTTCACTGGGATTCAGGTGAAGATAGCGAAGTACATCCATTGTTCAATAACCAGTAGACATGTAGATAGAGAGGAGTGAAGGTTTTCTGAGAAGTTGGAGAAGGAAAGAATGATTTAAGAGTCATCTGCACAAAAGTGGAATGAGAAATCCAATTTGGCTATAATAGTAGAGGGTGGGGAAGAGTAGAGGAAGAAAAGAAAGGTGCTGAGAATGGAGCCCTGGGGAACACTGAATTGAAGAGAAAGCAGAGCTCAGTGAGTGCCAGCCCAGGAAACAGAGAAGGACTGATCCGAGAGGAAACAGGAGAACCAATGTAGCACAATGCTTGAAAATCCCAAAGTGGAAAGTGTAGTTAGGAGAGACAGGTTATCTACAGTGTCAGGTGGACAAGAACTAAGATTGATTAATGTTTAAGATGGTGAGCATAGAGTCGGGAGTTGGAGACACAGAGTAGCACAGTTTCTGTTGAGTGCACAGGGCAAAGATCAGACTCTTGAAGTGGAAGCAGTGAGTGATGGTGAAGGAAATCAGACACATGAGAATAGCCTCCTGTAATGCGTGTGCGAAAATGAGCTGAAAGACTTGGTGCCGGTGCACTGCCATATTGGACAATCACTTCCAAACCGGAATGAAAGTCTACGTCTCTGTGGGCTCAGTTAGCAGGCATGCATCCTGCCATGACTGTGACATTATATTTTGAAGAAGCAGATGAGCTCACTATGGAGGATAGCTGGTGTATTGTTCAAATCAATGACGAGCCAAGAAGGGAGTCAGAGATGTTCAGGTGCAGTGATAAGGGGTGCTGTGAACGAGCGAGCGGGAGACAAACTGTGTTTTTCCACTACTAACTTGATTTTTCTGCTCTATGCTCCACATGCTTGCTGTCTCTCCTTTGGCTGGGGACGGTTGGCAACCTGAGGTGGGTGTGGATTTTTCCTCCAGAAGGGAAGAGGTACCCTGGTGGTAGAGAGAGAATTGGAACCCCGGGTGATGAAGTCTCGCTGAGAGGGAGGACGCTCTGCTCCAGACCCTGTTAGCATGTGTGATCTCTCTGCCTACATGTTGTGGGGCTGGGTAGTGTTGTAGTGGCCGAGATGAAGCTTTCTGCTTCAGCTGCACTAACAGTGATGTCATTTTTGTTTGTAGCTATTCTTGTGCGTCTGTCCGTGTATAACCACTTATATTTACTCCAAGAGTCAGAGTAATGTGTATGTTTATATTTTGTATGAATAAAAAGGGACTGTAAAGAGCCGATCATATTCCAATTATAAGTCTAAGTGTGTATCATTGCCTCCCTGAGTCCAAGAACTTTTGGTCCGTGTAACAAGGTAATTGGTTGTGGGGCCATTACAAGTGATAGAAAAGCAAGATATTATGGTGCTGTGAGCAGGGTCTTGGTACTGTTATTGATGCCAATGAACCCGACAAATCTGGGGCTTGGACTCAGAAAGGCAATATTCTGTTTGCTTGGGAAAAAATTGGGTGTGTTTAAGGTATTGTTGAAAGGGACGTGAAACATTTATTGACACCATGAGTCCCCTATTTAGGAAAAAAGGAAGTTCTGCAGGTTGAGACTGTCCTGAGGTGACGATCCCAGGGTGGACAAAGAGTCCATATGATAAATTAGCACAGACTTGGGCATGTGGCGCCGGTTTGAGTGAGACCTGTGATATGAGTATAGGAGAGGCGAGTCCGGCGCAAGTGGCGGGTTGCCTGAAACAAGTACCTGTGGAAAAGGGAAAAGAGTGTTTAGGTTAACGTGGCTGGATTCTCTTGCATACATTCAGAAGGCTGCATCAACAGAATGTAGAGTTGCAGGCGAGTGTTCACAGACTGGAAAAGGAGCTGGCTGGCGAGAAACAGATTGTGTTAATGCAGCAGCTTCAAATGAAATTGTATCATGACAAGGCAGATAAATATTAAGCAGTGGCCTAACGAGCTGCTGTGAGAGTCATCTGATCCAAATATCAAAAGAGAAGAGGGAGCTTGAATACCCAAAAGGTAGCAACATTAACGCCTCCGCAGGGGTTGATTGGGAACCCAACCAATGGGAGAGAGATGTGTTCGACAGTACTAGTTAAGAAAGTGGGTCGGAAAGGGAAGTACTGTCCAAACCAGACCCAGGTCCGAAAGAGGTGACTGTTAAACCAGTCATGCTTAGGCGGGCAGGGCCAACTCCGAATAGTACGGGCAGTGGTTTAGTGGATTTGATAACATTAAAGGATCCTTCTCAACAGGAGGTTGGAGAAATAATCAACCGATTGAAACAGGTCTTTTTGAGCCTCTGTTGACATGGATGGTCCAATTATTCGATGGAGGTGCAGTGGGTCTTCTTATGGACACGACAGATGCCACAGGGTTTATGCCATTGTCACAGGAAACACACATTCAGGAGGTGTTGCAAGCAGTACCACCTCATGTTGAGGATGGGAGAGAACCGCAAATGTTGTTATTACAGTTAGCTGCAAAAGGTTGTAATCTCAAGTATTGCATTACATCGATTGGCCTAGTGAGAAGAAGAAATGGTACACATTGAGAGAGGCAATTCAAAAGCTTAGAGAGCATGCCATGAAAGAAGCCACCCATGTTGAGACTCCCGAACATATGGGATTAGTCACATTATTGTTATCAGCCCGAAATACAATCATTCGAACTGCTCCTCCGGCATACAAAAATGTCATTATGACTCTGCTGGTGGGCATGACCGGTAAAATAAAGGATGAGGTGGTGAATACTATCAGACAGTTCCTAGCGGAATGGGACAAGATAGAATAAAGACGCTGTGAGAGAGAGAGTGGGGCGCAGTGACAGACAGACCCCTCGTAAGAGGTTCAATAGCCAGGATTTGCAGGTATCCAGAATGGATATGTTTTTGGCGCTATTGAAAGATGGAGTGCCACGAGAAGACATTGATGCAATCGAAACCCAAGAAATGTATCAGCTATATAAAAAGAGAGGGCTCAAAGGCAAAGAACGGTACAAGCAAATGAAAAGGCAAGATGTTAATAAACCAAATAGGGCAAGGTCCCTTCTGCACCACCTGAGGAGGAGACGGATGAGGAGTCCATGAGGACATCTTCGCCATATCAGCCGACCTATGCTGAGTTATGGAAAGTTGTGAGCAGGATGTTGGAGACTGAGTCCAAATACGTGCATGAAAAATATGAATAGGATTGTGGTCAAACTCCGGTAGTGGCTGCACGAATTAAGGTAGACAGATGGCCTAATGTGAATGTGAAGTTATTTTTGCAATTGGGAAATACGCAAGAGGTTTGCACCTTAATTGATACCGGGGTGGAGCCCACATTGATTAATGGGAATCCTTCAAGATTTAATGGCAGGCATTTTACCATTACTGGATTGGGAGGTAAAGAGACCCCCGCCGTCCAAACCCGAGTTGACATGAAAATTGGTAATCTGAAAAGGAATAGATACCAAGTGTTGATTTTTCCAGTACCCGAATACATTATCGGCTTTGATATTCTGGAGGGGTTGACATTAGGACTGGGAGGTAAGACATATCAGTTTGGGGTGAGCGCATTGATGTGTACTCCTGTCCTTGAGGGAAAATAAATTGAAAATGCCCCCCGTGCAGGTTCCTTTAGCCACAAAACAAGCATCTGTGAAACAATATTGTATTCCTGGTGTGCAGAAGGAGATTTCAGACACCATTAAAGAATATGTTGAAGCAGGTGTTCTACGACCTGTAACCACGGCTTGGAATAATCCGGTCTGGCCGGTTAAGAAGCTGGACAGAAGCTACATTATGACGGTGGATTATCGTGAGTAGAATAAGTACACTCCTCCGTTAATACCTGCCGCTCCACATGCAGTTGCTTTGATTGAAAATGTGCAGAAGTTCGAAGGAACTTGGTGCGCGGTAATAGATTTGGCAAATGCATTTTTCACTGTACTGATTGCAGAAGTATGTCAAGAGCAGTTTTCATTTTCTTGGAATGGGAGGCAGTATACGTTTCAACTCTTGCCCATGGGGTACATGCATAGTCCGACCATCTGTCAATGGCTGGTCGTACGAAATTTGGATAAAATCCTGTGTAAACCTGATGTGCAGATTTTGCACTACAGCAATGACAATTTAATACTGGGGAAGGGTGAGCAGAGGGTGCAGATGCACCTAGACATCATTATCGAGTGACGGAGAAAGAAACAATGGGAAATTAATGAGAATTAATGAGACCAAAACCCAACATCCTGCAGAGACTGTGATTTTTCTGGGAATTCAGTAGCATAATAGGCATAGAGAAATGGTGCCAAAGGCTAAACAAAAGATCCTCAAGTTTCCCACACCTATGAATAAGAAACAAGCTCAACAGTTTCATTGGGTTGTTTGGGATCTGGAGACAGCATATACCACATTTGGGGCAGATTTTTGCACCCCTCTACAAAGTGACACAGAAAGAATCTAGCTTTGAGTGGGGAGAGGGGCAAGAGAACATGTTTCAGTTAGCAAAATATACTATACAGAGAGTGCTTCATTTATGGCCATTGGGGGCAGAGGAAGTGGAACTAAATCTGACTGTACAGGTAAACTATGCCATTGGAGTTTGTGGCAGAAGCAGGACCAAAAGCGTGTTCCATTGGGGTTCTGAAGTCATAAGTTACCAGACTCTGGTGACCGATATACTCCTTTTCACAAGCAGTTGCTGGATTATTATTGGGCTCTTGTGGATATGATATGATAAGATATGGCATTTATAACGTGCCTATACACGAGTGTCATACAGAGCAAATGACGGTGGGACACGATGTATTGATCCGACCAGAAATTCCAATCATGCAGTGGGTACTGAGCTCTCCTAAAACACATCAAATAGGACATGCTCAAGAGGCTTGCACCATTAGGGGAAAGTGGTACATTCAAGATCGTGCCAAAACTGGAAAGGGTGGAATTGCACGAGCAAGTGGCTGGTGTTCCGTTGGTTGATTTGGAACCTTCGGAGGAGGCCCAGGTCAGGGAGTCTCCTGTAAAATGGGGAGTCCTGTATGGAGAGTTTACAAGAGAACAAACTGAACATGCGTGGTTCACTGATGGTTCTGTCAAATGTGTGGGGACTGAGCGACACTGGAAAGCAGTGGCATATAATCCCAAAATGAAGAAGGTATTGGCAACATCAGGGAAAGGGAAGAGTAGTCAATTTGCAGAGTTGTATGCAGTGTACCAGGCATTGAACAGGAAGCGCCTGGTTGTTGCTATGTATACGTGGACTCACGGTTTGTGGCGTATGGACTAGCTGTTTGGCTGCCAACATGGCAGAGGAATGGATGGAAAATTCATGCCAAAGAGGTGTGGGGAAAGAGTTGTGGGAAGATATTGCCGAAATGTTGATGCATAGTACAGTAACCGTGTATCAAGTAGATGCCCATTGTGCAACAGACTCATTGGAATGTTGGTTCAATTCTGTTGCACATGAACATGCCAAAATTTCAGTCATGGACACAAGGTCTGAGGAAGATGATCCAGAAGGGATTGCTAAGTGGGCACACCAGAAAAGAGGGCATCTCAGAGAAAAGGCTACTATCAGGTGGGCACAAGATCGAGGAATAAGCACTCCTTTAGAGATCATGAAAACTGGGATTTTACAATGTCTGGTGTGCCAACATCAAAAACAGGGATCTATTCTGCATATAATTCAGGGTACATTGAAACAAGGTAAATTACCTGGACAAATCTGACAGATCTATTATATCGGTCCGATGCTGATTAGCAGAGGATGTCAGTATGCATGTACAATTGTGGACATGTACTCTGGATACTTGATGGTGATGCCATGCAAGAGAGTCACACAATTGAATATGATTAAATTGTTAGATCAAGTGGCACTGTATTATGGAGTACATTTGCAAATTCAAAGTGACAATGGGTCACATTTTACAGGAAAACTGATACCAGACTATGGTCAGGAAAAGGGCGTGGAATGTATCTTTCACATCCCCTATCACCCTGAGGCCTCGGGGTTGATTGAGAGAATGAATGGATTATTGAAAGAACAGATGCAAAAATCTGATGAAGGAAATCTGAAAGGGTCGCGTGAGCGTGTTTTGGATGCGGTGAAAATATTGATTAACAGACCGATTGCCAATGATGAGACTCCATTAATGCGTATGTTAAAACGGGCCTTACAAATGAAGCCGAACAGGGCATGTGAAACCTTAATGTACTGGGAAATGTCAGCTGGAGCATTACCTCCTTATTGAGCCTTCACCAGAGTCTGCAGGGGTGGATTTACATGCAAGGGAGGAGATTTGTCCTGAGCCCAGAGGAATCAGTGTTATTGATACAGGGATTGAGGAAAATTCCATCAGAGCATATGGGATTCATTGCCCTTAGATCTGGATTAGCATTGAGGGGAATCCAAGTCTTGGGAGAGATTGTGGATCCATACTACCAAGGGGAAATAAAGATGATCCTCATTTATAGTGAGGAAAGCATGTTACCTATCCATAAAGGATGATAGGTTGGCACAGCTAATTATTGTACCTGTGAAATTGTCAATGGTGAGAACAGGGGAGCCACCCACTGTGATAGCTACAGATGGGGGATAAAGGTTTTGACTCACCAGGCAGAATGTTTCAGGAGCAAAGGTTTGGGTTGAGAAGCTGAGTGGTCCGCCGGTTCTGGCGGATGTAATTGCAGCAGGAGAGGATCAGGTGGTTCTTGTAATGGAACCAAGGAAAAGGAAATGGACTCATGTTCCTGCTGACAAATGTTATTTATATGAATGATGTACTCCACTGATATATTGTTTTTTGTTAAAAAAAAATTCAGATCCTGTGTGTGATGTTTGCACTTGTGGATATGTGTGGAGTGCATTCAGGAGGGTCCAGGGACATACGGAAAGAGGTGGAAAATGCCTCCATCCTGCAACTGGAGTCGAGAATCTGGATGACGGCCAACAAATTGTATGTCACCACAGCGCCGAAATATGCATCAGTTGTCTTGTATTGTGGCTTCGTGAGGAAACTCTGTGGACATGGGCGTGATGTTTTGTCCCCTTCCGTGGCTTCCGTGTCTTTTGTACAGCATGGCTATGCTGCAATTTTCAAGCAACCGAGAATATATGGGTCTTTCTGACATGTTAAACATCTCACACTTCTGCTTGGCTGATGTTCATGATGCTGCATCTTTGATTTCAACGTGCCTTGTGGTTGTGCCAATGCTGACCCCTGTGTTGCAGCATGTTTTCGGAGTATGTCATGAAGAATTTCTAGTGGAAGGGTCTGATGTCAGAAGCTCTTTTTCTGTCTATAAGTACTGCAAGTTCTGTGCTGATAACGATCGCAAATGGAGGAATATGACATGTATTATCACCTACAATATTGCTCCTGCTGACGTTTGTTATGTAATGACTTGTGATCTCAAGCAGATTGGCAAATGTCAGCAATTGGACTTAAATGATGATTGAGGAAGCACTGATTTTGAGAGACGTTTGTGTACTCGATCCATGAATGTTTGTGTTGATGTCTCTAATACCATGTTCTGTAATTTTACTGTTTTGACTGCCAGTCACCTGAGTCATGTGAAACTTTCTACGGGTTGTTTATTCTCCTACAGGAACTTTACATATTCATATATTCCTACTAACATTTCTGGTGGTCCTCGTGCCTAGACGCGCCTTAGCTTAATGATGTTTCTTTTGCAACCTGCTGTTCATCGATCTATGCATGCTGTTCATAATATTGGTTTATCCTCTGCAATTCTAATGTGCGTTTCTTATTTGAAACTGAGGTGTTGGCCCTTGCGATTTCCTTGGTGTGGGTTTTTGGTTTAGCGGCTGGGGGCTATAAATCCTTGATTAAGCTGGCTTGTGTGCTAGTGAAAGGACTTAATGAGACCTCTCAAGCTTTGACTGAGCTATTGTTAGGCAACAACAATTTTAGAAAAGCTATTCTGCAGAACAGAGATGCTATTGATTATTTGTTTTTTAGGCATAATTTGGGTTGCAGTGCTGTGAAATGGATGTGCTGTTTTGATTTGGAAGATTTCTCCCATTCTATTGAGAAACACATTGGTGGGTTGAGGGACCACATTTCTCAAGTCACTCAAGATCAGGACGGGAGCTGGTGGGATCAGGTGTTCTCATGGATTCCAGGGGCGTTGTGTTGTATTTTTGTTTGGGTTTTTGCTATGCTGATTGTTTTAATTATTTGTTGTGGTTGCATTTCTTGCATTCCGAATTTGATGGGTGTGTTTCGTCAGAGTCAGAAACTGGCTTTTCTTCCATTGGAATATGGCAGTTGATTGTCCAAAGGGTTGAGTGTAAGGGGTGTGCGAAAATGAGCTAAACAACATGGCATGGCCATTTTAGACAATCACTTCCAAACCACAATGAAAGTCTACGTTTCTGTGGGCTCAGTTAGCAACCATGAATCCTGCTACGACTGCGATATTATATTTTGAAGCAGATGAACTCAATATGGAGGGTAGCTGGTGTATTGTTCAAATCAAGGACGAGCCAAGAAGGGGGTCAGAGGTGTGCAGGTGCAGTGCTAATGGGTGCCGGTAACGAGCACACAGGAGACAAACTGCGTTTTTCCACTACTAACTGGATTTTCCTGCTCTATGCTCCCCATGCTTGCTGTCAGTCCTTTGGTTGGGGACGGTTGGCAACCTGAGGTGGGCGGGGATTTTTTCCCCATAAGAGAAGAGGTATCCTGGTGGTAGAGAGAGAATTGGAACCCCGGGTGATGAAGTCTCACTGAGAGGGAGGACGCTCTGCTCCAGACCCCATCAGCATGTGTGATCTCTCTGCCTACCTGCCTTTGGATTGGGTAGTGTCGTAGTGGCTGTGATGAAGCTTTCTCCTTCAGCTGCACTAATGGTGATGTAGTTTTTGTTTCTATCTATTCTTGTGTGTCTGTGCATGTAGAACCACTAATATCTACTCCAAGAGTTATTTGTATGCTTATATTTTGTATGAATGAAAAGGGTCTGTAAAGAGACTATTATATTCCAATTATTGGTCTAAGTGTATATCAATGCCTCCCTAAATCCAAGAACTTTTGGTCCATGTATCAAGGTACATGTGACAGAAAAGCAAGACAAATGCATGTTTAGGAGCATTGATAGAAAAGGGAGAAAAGAAAAAGTATGATGGTTAAAACAAAGAGATGGGTAAAGAGAAATTATTTTTTAAAGATATTGGAACAATAGTAGTGTGTTTATAGGCAGAATAGAATATGGCAATATGGTAGAGCAAATGGGAGAGTTTAGGAACACAGTCAGATAAGGGATGAGAGAGGGAAAGATTTTGGGGATCAGACCGGAGGGAAAGGTGTAATTGGGAGAAGATTGTGGGTGGCCATGATTAAGAAAGACTGGTGTATCAGAATCAGAAAGAATAGGGAATGAGGATAGGATAGTGTCTTGTCTGGGTGCAGGAATTAACTGGAGAGAATACAAGAGGTGGGAAATGGGTTAAAGGAGACAGAGAGGAGCACAGTTGAATAACTTTATTGGTAAAGAAATAGGCAACCTCAGTGGAGGAGAGGGAAGACGTAAAGGCTGGGGCAGGGGAGAGAAGAGAGAGTAGACGGTCTGCAAGTTGAAAGAGTCGATGAGGATGAGGGGAGTGGGATCAGATAAGCTTCAAGGGTGGAATCATAGGAAGAGTGGATGGGTGAGTGTAGAAGGTTATCAGAGACAGACTGAGATGTCCTCCATCGGCACTCTGCACACCGAAGAGAAGAGAGCAAAGAGTGAATCTGTGACAAAAGGCAAGACTGTGATGGTTAATGGAGGGTGTGAAAGGTAGAAGGATAGAAACAATGGAGAATGAAGGTAAGTGAAGGCTTTAGAGGATTAAGAGCATCATTTGGGTGGTAGAAGGGAGAAAGAGGGAAGAGAGGTTGTGATGAGAAAAGCTGGGAGAACGGGAGAAAGGGGAGGGGGGAAAGGAGGTAGGGAAGGTGAGAGAGCAAGAATAGAGTTTGGAAGATTGAAAGGGGGATGCAGAGATGGGTGATGGGGAAGAGATGGCAGAAAAGATGAAATCAAGAGAGAAAATAGAAATGTGTGAAGGGATGAGGGGAAAGTGTAAGATCATAGGACTGAAAGAGAAGAAGAAAGAGACTGGATGCATGTGTAGAGAAGAGGTAATAGTTGAAGTCACCAAGAAGAAACAAAGAAAATGGATGGGAAGAATTGAAGAAAGAATAGTGTGGTGATCAGCATAAAAGGAGGGCAAGGACCCTGAGGGCAGTAGATGATGAGAAATGTGATACATTACATTCTAGTGAATGCCGCTTAGTGGTACTCAAAGGATAGAAATGCAGGGCGTGGACGTAGAAGCCAGAGGGGGGTAAAGGACTAATGAAAAACAATAGCAGTGCCACGGCCAGAGATAAGTGTGTGGGGGAAGTGATAGAAACTGGTAGGGTTCTCCAACTTCTCAAAAAGCCCTCCCATTACTCAATAAACCCTCTCTTGACTGGCCTGACTCCTATGATTTTCATCCTATCTTGCTCCTCCCATACTTATCTGAACTCTTTGAATGCTTAGTCCACTCTCAACTTTTCTCTTTTCTTAACTCTAATAATTTACTTCTCAACAACCTAGCTTTAGATTTGGCTTTTATATGGAAACTATACTTCTTTGTGTATCCTATTCTATTTGTCATGCATGCCACCTTAAACATTCCTCCCTATTGATTCGTCTTGCCCTCAGAGGTGCCTTTGACACTGTTGATCACCCCACTCTGCTCTCTACCATGTCTTCCCTTGATCTCTCTGGGACGATGTTCAACTGGCTCTTTACCTACCTCTCTGACGGCGCTTTCTGTTTCTTGGAAAGGTTCCTCTTCTCCTTCCTTTCCTCTCCCTTATGGTGCCCTCCAATGGTCTGTTCTTGGTCTGGTCCTTTTCTTTCTTTACACTTCATCCCTCCCTGCTCTGATTTCCTACCTTTTCTGACTCTATTCATCATAGTCATTCTGCTATATCTGCCTGCACGAATTCTCATTTCGTGGGCCACTACTCAATGAAAACCGAAATCATGTTCTTTCCTACTTCTTCTAAGATTCTTCTCCCTCTATTTTTTTCCTCTGTTGCACCTTCCTTTCTCTTCTCAAGCACAGAACCTTGGAGTCATCTTTGAGCCCAACTTTGTCTTTCAAATTCAAATCACATCTATATCTCGCTGATGCCATTTTCATTTGTTTAAGATCAGGAAAATGTGACATTTGCTCACTTTCACTTACACCAAACTGTTGCTCCAATCCCTGGTTCTTTCTCGTCTCTACTATTGTTCTTCACTTTATAGTTGACTACCCAACTATGCCCGTCTTTCCCTATGCTCTTCTATCTTGCACTCTGTGGTTAGGACCCTATTTGGTCTTCATCCCTTTGTGCACATTGCCCCTTACCTTGCCTGCCTTAAATGGCTCCCCGTCCACCATTGTTATGAATTTAATTTTCTTTGCCCTAAATTTAAATGTATCCACGCTCTCGCTCTGATCTACATCTGCTCTTTGATTTCCCTTTATCAACCTACTCGGAATCTCTGGTCTTCTTCTCAGTTCCTCCTTGCTGTTCCCTATCTGCCTTGTGTTGCATCTTGTTTTTTTTTCATTCCAGCTTCTTGCCCCTAAAACTTGGAACTCTCTCCCCTTTCAAATCCGCTCTTGCGCCTCTCTCTCTTTAAAAAATGTCTCAAGTCTCATCTACTTCTTCTCTCTTTTTCTTGCTAACTAGTCTTTTATCCTCACCCCCTATTGTGAATGATTTTTCATTTTATTGCACTGTCTATCGTATCCCAAACCGCATTGGGTAAAAGCATCATATAAGCACTGCAAATAAATAAGTAAAATAAATAAGGAGCAGAAAAAGGAGCTCGGGGAACCGTGTCAGTAGGAGGACTCCGAGTGTCAGTAAAGCGTAGACATTAAAGGTTAATGTGTAAAACTAATTGTCAAGAAGTTAATTATTTGTATTACAGACAGAAAGTGCATGAATGAGACCGATAGAGTTGGAGAACAGTCAGTAGAGGAAAGAATGATGTGAATGTTTGGGTTGCAAATAGGGGGAATGAAGAAGTGGAGAGAGATAGGAAGACATGAGAATATTAATAGACATAGACAGGTATCTAGACAATTCATCTAAACCCATTTAATTTTATACCATTCCATCGAAATGTTTCCTTTTAAAAGAATTTCATCGAATGCATGTTTTTGGGGGTTAACAGGTTAATTTTTGTTCAGGTGCATTTTAAAGGGTAAAAAAAAGTGGTTGGGAGGGGGGGCTCAAAAAAAAAGAAAAGGAAAATAAAAGCATTAGATGTCCATTATTTCGATGGAAACATTGTGATGAAATGGCATTAGATGTAATGGTTTTAGATGAAATGACCATAAACCAAATAGACATAGTGGAGAAAAGATAGGCGATCAGAAGCAAGCCTAAGTAATGTGTCAATTATGTGCTACCCCTGTGGTCTCCCTTGCTACCCCTAAAAAAACTTTCACAAAAACTTTATTTTTTTAAATGCAACCTTCTGCTCTGTGGCCAGCGCCATGTGGCTCTTTCCTTCTGGAGAGGCTGTCTTTCTTGATCAGGCCTCTTAAACAAACAAAAAAAACACAGGGTTCCACAAGTTTAGCACTATCATCAGTGACCATAAATAAGAAAGAATAGGAAAAACAAAACATTTGTCTTTCTGGAATTCTATACAATAATTGCTAAACTCATTAAATGTTTATTTCAGACACACTTCAGGGGGTGAGTCATGGATTTAGTCTGCTCTTAAACACCTCAACTCAGCCTTTCATTTTTCTGAAGTCAATAAATGAGTAACAACACAGGTTAGGTGATATTGTATGTATATTTGATCTATATAAAACG
The DNA here is from genome assembly GCF_040938575.1 of Ambystoma mexicanum. Taxonomy (NCBI): domain Eukaryota; kingdom Metazoa; phylum Chordata; class Amphibia; order Caudata; family Ambystomatidae; genus Ambystoma; species Ambystoma mexicanum. The sequence continues at coordinate 878,563,452 of NC_090928.1, read as the reverse complement.
CTTACGCGTAAATGCTATATGTCTGCTTGCATTCACAGTAATTTTAGTATGAGCCTATACACACTGATCTTAATGTCTTAATGATACATATGGTGATCCATTCTTGTATGAAATGTATATCACATTATAGTGATATTGTAACCAGATTTTTCATAGTTCACTTAGGAACAATGCTGTGTGATGCAACTTCCTGTTTTGTCAAGGGGTGAAAGGTCGCGTTCCATCACTTCCCGTGATATCACTTCGGGGTGGGGTCAAATGACATCACTTTCTGTGATGTCATCCGAGGTCAAGGGTTGTGTGATGTCATGCCTGTCCGCTACCCCTGGCATTTTGGTGAAATCACATCCCTACACATGATCCAAATGGAAGCAGGAGGGAGGAGCAACACTGATTCCCATGGCCCTGTGTAGAGGGGCAGTTAGTGGGGGAACAAGGGGTGCAAATATCTATCTGCAGTGGCAGCAGCAACACTGGAAGTGAGAACCTCAGTTCTAAACTGGAGATGGACAGGATTTCTTGGTATGCACCGATGGGGTCACGTGATCAGTCACACAACCAAAATGGAAGTCAGCTACAGGGCCTGGCCGTGCTAATTGCATTGTTGAGTCCCTTAACCTGTCTCAGAGATTTCCTCATTTGCCTTCGCATTGTGGCCTGAGAAACCGTGCATGGGATATGTTAGGATATGATATGATATGGCATTTGTAACGCGCCTATAAACAAGTGTTTCGCCTATGGGGGTGATGCCAGATCTCAAGTCGAGTGTATTATTGGGCTGACAGTGTGCCCACACTTTTTTTATAAGGGTGGAAACCATCCCTGGGATATTTTAGAGGCTGTGCGTGAAACAAGACAATTTGATTGAAACTACAATTTTAAGCACGACCTGGTGATTCAAATCGCATCACAGAGGCTCCCAGGTCGGCACCTCACCACTAAACCTTATAACCTGGTGAAAAATCACAAGCAACTAAAGGTGAAATGTCACATTTCTGGACTGCACTGTCTGGGGAAAACATTGGCATTGATTCTTGGGGTTTAGAACGTGCACTTTTTAACATTTTCAAATCCTATTAGATAATATCCTCTCTTGGTTTTTTGCGTATGTTAGATTTATGAAAGGCAAATGCCCCTTTGTCCTGTGCAATGTGTATGGTTATGCAACACCAATTGAATGAAATGTGCATATTTTAGCTTAATATGCTAATTTCATGTGATGTCACATCCCATCACGTATGTTAATGAGTCCCCCACCGTTTTTAAGGACTTGGCGCGTGACTTAGCTGTTGCAATGGGTGTGATTACTGATTAGTAAGGAGTGGGGGGACACAGGTCTGGGAGTTTGGTTTGTTCGTTCATGACAGGTGACTTTATGTCACCCAAGACCATTCAGAGAGCATCGAGGGGTGCATAGCGGTACGCACCGCTGCCCCCCTGTCCATCAGTGTGCAATTTGTTAGGACGATTGCCAGGGGTCTAGAGCTTGTAATAATAGAAATATAATTAAATATGCAATTTTGACTCAGAAATATATAATACATGTATTATTTTGTTAATTAATTGTTGCATCATTATAATATTACATTTTGCAGAATACCTATATATTACATGGCCTGCGGTAGCGGCCATGTAGTTATGCTTAAGTTGCTAAACCCATAGGAAGAGCACTTTTTGGGTGGCTTATAACTTCACGCCCCCTGGATGAATCCTCTCCAAACTTTGCAAAGTTTGGAGAGGTTTGGTCAAGGGGGGGCAAAGTTATATGGGGGATCCCAAAATTTCTTTTTTTCCCATAGACATAATGGGAAAAAATCTTTGCTCACGCCTACAGCCCAAACCGCTGGACGGATTTCCACCAAATTTGCGGCAGGAGCGGCAGCTTGGTCCCAAAAGCGTGCTTTTGTTAATTTGGTGTAAATCTGTCCAGTATTTTGTTTGTTAAACAACTAAAATGTAAGGCAAAAACATTTGTGATATCTATGTCCGCTCCGCGGACTCACTTCCCTGTTCGGTCTGTGGACTGGCCTCTGATTGGCTGTTCTGTCTGCGGAAAATTTGCTAACTTTTGTGTGGTCCGCGGACATCGGGACACGCTCGCTGATTGGCTGATGGGAAAACGTGAAATGCGTTGGTTTCCCTGAAATACCCGCCATCTTGGATTCACTGATTTTTTTGGGTCTGCGGACAGCGCGGTGAAAACATCCAAAAAAGCAGCATTTCACTTGTCAAACTCAACAAACAATCTCTGGGGATGTGGGGGATGAGGACTGGATTGGATATGGCCATAAGAAGCCAAAAAATGAGTTGTTTCACCCCCCCCTGAAAGTCTGCGGACACTTCAGATGTCCTAGGACATTTGTACCTATTTCTGCATTATTGGGGGAAATCAGTTTTTGGATGGCTTATAACTTTTGCGCCACTCAGTGAAATTGCATGTAATTTAGCAATTTTATTCTAGGACTAATCCTGAATGTTTTTGCAAAATTTTGTGGGATTCTGTCAAGAGGGGGCAAAATTAGAGGGGGTCCCAAAATATTGTAAAGGCATATAAATGTGGTGTCATTTGATGAATCTGCACTATATTTGTCAAAACGATTTTGGATCTAGAGATAAATGGTTTTCTAAAGTTTAGTCGGATTTTCTCAAGAGGGGCGAAATTAGAGGCGCGGTCTCAACATTTCTGGATGGCTTCTAACTTTGTTGCTATTTGACGAATGTGGAAAAAAGTTTTGAGAAAGATTATAGACCCAACCTGCAATGTTTGTGTAAAGACTGAATGGATTTTGTCAAGTGGGTGCTCAGTTATATGACTATTGTATGTACATACATTTTTACACTTTTTTAAATAAATAAAACATGGGCGGATTTTGAGTAAACTCGTGAGGAGCATTGGTAAGATATTAAAGCATGGTTTTGCAAATGTGCCCGTGTTTTATTTTTTGACAAGTGTAATAATGTAGGTACAAAAAATAGTCATATACCTTTGGTGACTGAGGTGTAGCCTGTGGACGTGGGCAGTTGTCAGATTGTCTGGGTCATGGCATAAGGTCATGACGCAGACAATCTGGCTACTGGCCATGACCGCTAGGGACGAAAAATTGTGTTAAAGTGGCTATGTCTACCTGGGACATAAATGCTATGTGGTAAAGTTATTCAAAGGTAGGATAGGTTTGAACGGGAAAAAAAGTGCTTGTGGTAATATGTTCATAGGGTTTTGCAGGCTGCCATGGCAAGGGAAGAGGGGCTGTGTACGGAGCCCCGCCTTCTCTTTCCATGATTGCTGTCTTGGAAAAGGATTTTCCTTACACAGCGGGACACCGGGACCCGCTATAGGAAGAAAAATCTATGTTTTTCCAGCTTTGGGAACCAGGGGTGCTAATGGCCTTTATCCCCAATTTCAGGGGCTGCAATGGACGTTAATGGTCCATAGCCCTCCTTATTTATTTGTTTATTTATTTATTTATTTATAACTCACCAATGCCCGCAGACACCAGGCTCTGTGGTTACACTATTTGTTAAAGAAGATGAGGTGGAGGAAGACAGCTTACTACTTTCTGAGAAAGTAATAACCTTTCTGAGAGCATTGTGCTTATTGGATTTGGTGTGGCGGTGCATGGAGGTGGTCCCGTAGCGGTACTATCCAGGTAGTCTCGACTGAGTACAAAATTGCATTTCACTTTGGAAGCTTTAGCCTTTGGTACACTCCCAACAGTAGCAAAGAGCTGGCACACCCATGATTCGATCTTGGTGCTAGAAGTAGGCACTTCCTCTGCCTCATCTTCTTGGTCCTCTTCATTTTCTTTGAAAGTACTGTGCTTTTTTTGTTGTGAAGGTCCTCCAGCTGGTGGTGGTGGTGGCTCTTGGGGTGGAGGGATGGCGATAACTGATGCCATTTTTAAGATAAATAGCATTTTTGATAAAATTCTTCCGAGTATGTACTGTGTGCTAGATTGGTAATGTATAATGAGTACGAAAAGGTGTAGGAGGTGTGCAGGGGAAATTTTGAAGTTGAAAGTTCCTAGATCAGTAGAAAATGCAGTTCCGAACTGTCTGCGAAGGACAGATCTTATTGTAAAGTGTGGACGGGTTCTCGGACATGTCATCTTGCCGCTTGCCAGCGGATTGTCATGTGGCGTTGTCCGGAAGGTCCGCAATGAAGTCAGATGTTCGTAGACGTCTACGGATGCAAAACTAGTTGAAATAGTTGCAAAAAGTGTATAGAAGTGTTAAAAATGATTCTAGAAGGTGGGAAATGACTGAGGAGTTTTAAGGTGACACTTTGTAAATTGGACACAAATATTTCTATATTGGGTAAGTATGATAATAGTAAGTTGTAGGAAAATAGCATGCACTTGTAAAAACCCATGAAATTCACAGAAAGAAACGTTGTTAAAGGGACATTATGGTTAAGTTGGACTCATAAAAACCTATGAAATTCAATGAAAAAACTTTGTTAAAGGGACGTTATGGTTAAGTTGCACTAATAAAAACCTATGAAATTCAATGGAAAAACTTTGTTACGGGGATGTTATGGTTAAGTTGCACTAATAAAACCTATGAAATTCACTGAAAAAAACTTTGTTAAAGGGACGTTATGGTTAAGTTGGATTAATAAAAATCTATGAAATTCAGTAAATAAACATTGTTAAAAGGACGTTATGGTTACAAGTAAAATCGAAAACGCCCTGAAATTCGCCAGTTATGGTAAGCTAAGCAACCATGACTCGCGCCACCACCGTGCACTGCTAAGTCTAACAGCCAGGACATCAAAGATGACATCGCAAATATCATTGATGACATCACTGATGATATCACATGTCTAGCCCCTTCTTTTTTGTTCACTGCCATATCTAGGCCAGGTGGTTTTATTTACTGACAGTCAGAAACTTGACTTTCAAAAGGTATTACATTTATAGATATTGCTATTCTTACATGTTCTTACACTACTTTCCTTAGAATTTAATCGCATCTTATGATGTACATATATAGAGGAAGAAGCAGGCCTGAAACACTGCAATCATTTTTGTGCGTGAATACAATCATGTAGATTATACACAGTTGCTAATGATACTGCCTCTTGTTTGCTTACTTTACTCTGCATATATAAGCCCCATATTTGTATGCATTGTAGTCTATTTATGTTTTGTGTGTATTAGTAGAAATATGTAGTACTTGATGCATTATTAGCTACTTAGTACATGTTTCACAGTACGGAAAAGTCTGATACAGAAGCATTCACCTTTTTTTATATAACTTTGGAAAATTACAAATATAGCACCTCTTTGGTGTATGCTGCAGCCAATACCTACATTTCTGTATGAGTAGGTTCCTGTACTAGAAAGAACACTGCAATGGAATGTTCTTTAGAACACTACATTGCGTGATGAAGTATGTAGTTTATTACACATCTCCCGATAATCCCTGATACTTTTTTGCCAACATTACATTCACAACCCCATGAATGAAAAGTAAATGCACATGTGATGTCATCAGGGATGTCATCAATGATATTTGTGATGTCATCTTTGATGTCCTGGGTGTTAGTCTTAGCAGTGCATGGTGGTGGCGCGAGTTATGGTTGCTTACCTTACCATAACTGGCACATTTCAGGAGTTTTTTTGATTTTACTTGTAACCATAACGTCCTTTTACCAACGTTTTTTTTACTGAATTTCATAGGTTTTCATTGGTGCAACTTAACCATAACGTCCCTTTAACACAGTTTTTTCATTGACTATATATATGTGTGTGTTTTCGCTATCCTCGCTTCGCCTTCTGTCCACCTGGGCGTCTCGAGTATTTGCTGTATCTGCCCTGTTTGTTCTTGTGGGAAACGGTGATTTCATTAATATTCAGACCACTGACTCTGCAATCCATGCGCTGAGAGCTCCCCTACTGCTGGGGGCGATGCATATTATTTTTGCGTCCGCATGGCCGGGATGAATGTGGCCTTAGAGAGAGTGAGTGAGAGTGAGAGTGAGAGTGAGAGAGAGAGAGCCTACGTGCGTGCACGTGTGTGTGCGTGTGTCCGTCCTCCGAGGTCTTGCACTCGGGGACCACTGCCAGCCCTGGTACTGTATGCGGGTGACGACCGGCAGGTGCCAATTAGTGCGCCTGGTACCTCGGCACCCGCTTTGGGGGAGTCTGGCTGGGTTGCAGCTCACGTGGCTGGCTGGCAACTTTTGACAGCCCAAAAAACGCCCCGTGGCTAAATGTTGCAACAAAATGCGAAGCCTGCTGCCGTTGCTGGTTTATTTTTAAACAAAAGTAAATAAAAAGAAAGCGTGCGATTGCACTAGGTAGGCAACCTGAGAAAGCAGAGCGACGGAAGAAAGAGAAGATGTATTTTTCCAGAATCATAAATACCTGAAAATTGTCTTCGTCGTGTAAGAACTCTGGCGACCCTCCTTCAGAGCCGGGGTCGGCCAATCCCCGCCCCGCACAGAATGCAGCAGAAGAGTCGCGGCCCCGAGCATTCACTGCATCCCTTCCTCCTCACCTCTGCGCCCGGACGCTACCCCTATCTATCTATCCGTTCCTCCACCCACCCACCCTTCTCTACACAGCGCCTTGAAGTCATGCTTCTTTCGCATTTGTTGGCGCTGTATATAAATCGTTGCTCGCCGACTAAAGTGTGTCAACACATGTTTTTGCTTGAGCTCCGTTTCTTTTAAGCCACAACGTACCTCATTTCAATTGAACGACTTGAAAAGCTCCGCTTAATTCATTTCTATGTTTTATTATAAAATAAAGGCAGACATATTTCGAAAGAATGTATTCACAAAATATAAACAACGAACAAAACATGAAGTGACTCGTGGACGCGGTGCTGGGCATTGGGCGCGTGGGGGGCTGCGTGCCCATTGCGACCCCTGTAATAGAGTCTTGGGGGTAGCGGACGGTGTCCGGTAAGGTCCAGGCGGTTACAGCGTCTGGCAGGGGCTGCCACTGGGCTCGTGGGACCTCTGTAACGCGCTGCCTTTTCTGTAAACGTATAGCATATACCTGACGTCCGTATAGAATGCGAGGATGTCTTCTGACCCACGTGTCCATCGCATTCCGTGTTTGGCCTCGGTGTGTTGTGCATCAGACAAATTGGCAACTTACATTTGCAACAATAAAGTGACTGGGCGCTACCTGTGCTCTGACTGCGGTGAGTGGCCAGAGCCAACTTTGTAAAAAAAAGTTATGACCTGTCTTCGCACGTGACAACCTACACATCCATCCAGCCAGCCCGGGAGTGGCATTGTACAGTCAGGTTGCTGTCCTCCCCTTGCAGTTCTTGATACTGTAAAAGAGTCTCTCGGCGAGGATTTCAGGGTCCAAGGTCCACCAGGTTGGAGGACATGGGGTTGAGGATGGAGTCCTGTAGGGTGTGGTGGTGCATGGGGTCCGGCCCGGACACGGGGATGGCGCTGGGCCCCTGCGGGTGCCCCATACCGTGCAGGGGGTGCAGGCCTGGGTTCGAGGACAGCATCATCACCGGGCTTGAGGACCGATGCTCCGGGGTCCCCATAGGCGTCTTATCGTCGTCGGAGCTCCCCAAAACTGTCTTATTTTTGGCGTTCATGGAGGATGACAGGGTGTTGTGGTTGTTGGAGTTCTCGCTGTTTTCTCTGCGGAAACAAGACGGTAGAAACATCATTATCAGCTATAGTGAGGGTGAGGGTCTCAGGTGCAAATGAAGCGTGGGGGGGGCTGGAAAAAAGAGAGTGCTGGGGATAGACGGGGCGGAGGAGGCTGAAGACAGGAGTGAGATGGAGAACTCCGGAAGAAGGCACAGCAGGAAAAGTGACAGGAAGCAAGCAGCTGCCCCCACAGCACGAAGGTGGGTGCTGTGGGGTAGCAGAGGGCAGCGAGGGGGAAAAAGTGACGTAAAACAATGTGGGTATAGTGCCCGAAAGAAAATGGCGAGAGGGAAAGGGAGATTGAGAGAGAGCGAGAGAGAGAGAGAGAGAGAGAGAGGCGAAGGAATGCTTGTGGACAGGACTGCGGGCAAAGTGGGGGGAAACTCGGGTAAAGTACAGCATTTCACGGGACGAGTCGGGGGATCCAGGCGGAGTTACCGGGAAAGCACTAAAGACGAGTCTGCACAGAGCGTAACATAACATCATGGAAGACAGGAGACTGAAACCACAGCAGAGAAGCCAGCGGGGAACATCGAGAGCAAAACAGGAGATCTGCATCGAAATTACCGATTCATGGAATTTTTGGCACGGTTCAAAGTGACTTTGCACTGCTGAAAAAAGTGACGTTGCACTGCAAAAATACAGCGTGCACAGTTCCTTGAATCGGGGTTTGTGTCAACAGTGCAAAGTCACTTTTCAGCAGTGCAAATTCACTTTGAACCGTGCAAACAATTCCATGAATCGGGCACACAATTCAGAGGAGGGAAAGGAGGGCAGTGGGCGTAACAGGTAAAAATAAAATTACGGGAGAAGCAAGAACTGCAATCACAAGAGGGAACTCGGAGAAAGAAACAGAGAGAAAAAGAAGTAAAGAAAATAAAAACACAGCCGAGGCGGCAGCGCGGGACACCGATAACAAAACATGGGCCCAGGCCGGAAATTACTAAATGTAGAAGAGGGAAAGAAAGCAGTGGGAAAAATAGGTCGAAATAAAATGACTGGTGCGCGACTGAGCAGGACGAGCTGAACTCACAAGCGGTGATTCGTCAAACGACTGAAAGTAATAACACAGAGAAAGAGGTGAACACATTAGACACGCTGCAGTGGAACACGACAATCACGACAGAGCAATGGCCAGTGAAAGCGAACAAGCGCAGGGCAGAGGATACGGCAGCTGGCAATACAACACAACCGAGATATACACACACACACACACACACACACAGGAATTCAAAGCAAATACAGTAGAAACTTGGACGCGAATCGCAAGAACACGCTGCAGAGAAGCAGGCGCCATTTAACTGGAAAGACAGCACATGCAAGCGTGGGTTAGCCGAGGAGAGATGAGGGTTAAATGCGGGGATTTACAGAACACACAGCGGTGAAAATAGAAGGACGTTACTGAAAATACAGCAGCAAAACAGACACGAACTGTCAGAAGTATAGTCGGAGACCTAGCCATGAAATAACAGGAAAGCACAACAACAGAAAGGCAACAACTTGCTGAAAAATGGAGAAGCGGAAGGGGCGGGAATGAAATGAATAGGCAACGGAGAGAGAAAGAAGAATGCTTGAAAATACAGCAACGCACTGAATACACAGTCGGAGGAACTAGAGCAAAGCATTGGAATTACAGTACAGAAATAAGCAGGAGAGCACTGAAATGAGGAACATTAAGAAGGAACGATTTCGTGAACGCGTTATAAAGAGGAATTTAGCGTGAAAACACGGGAGAGGGCGGGACTCGTATTTACGGAAAGCTCCCTTGCAATAGGGACAGGGTGACAGTGAAGCACGATAAGGGGATGCGTCCCAGAAAATGACTAAACACAGAGCAACAGGAAGCCACAGGGAACATAAAGAGGCATTGGGAAAACACGTGGATCCTGGCAGAGGAAGAGCGCACATACTCACCAAAATGGCGCACCCTCGGCTTCGGCGCGCTTTACAAATGTCACATAAATAAATTAAAAAAAATAACGCCCAACAGGGGAAGAAGGGGAAACGTTCAGAAAGTGGGGAGGGGGGAAGTTGCAGTGGATTGTTTCGTACACTCGGTAAGCATCACTCAAAGGGGGTAAGGCGAGGCGGGCGGGCACGGCTTCTGGAGAGCACTAACGCCATGCCTGCCATTTGGATGGACACGTATTTCCCGCTCCCAAATGTGAACATATTTTAAGAATCGCTATTTTTGAAACGCATGCGGAAAATAGTGTCTTACTCAAGAGAGTTTGCTAGACGTGAAGCGCAAAACCAGAGTTATGGAGCATGTAGCCACTGTGAGACGTCAGACCCGCACGGAGGGGACTCCCGCAGGACGCGCTCTCACAACCACCGCAACCTCAGGGGGGCATGCGTGCAACTCTGGGTAGCGAGGCGCTTAGAAGCCACGGAAGTTCAGTGTTATTATTTGAGGCAATTATGCATTGACACTGGTTGCTGATTTTAAACACGGTAAATGAAAGAGAGGGAGAGAGAGACAGTTCTGAGCGGCGGTGCAGCGGCCAGTGCCGGGACTGGGCACCCCGGCTCCCGCTGCACGGACGCACATTCACCTCCGCCGTGCGCCCCTGCGCTTCGCTAACTGACAGCTCTGTGGCCTTGACCAGTAATTGAGCAGTTAAGTAATTACCCACTTTCAAAAGCACACTTCCGGTAACTGGTGATAAGTGCGCACAATGCCGCCCGCGCGCCGCTGGCTCGACAGTTTACCGAAAATAAGGACACCTCGTGAAAAAGTGGCATTAACGCACACACATAAATGCAATACCCCGACAACTCTACGCATTGCCGTCTTCCGGGCGGTGTGTAGTGGCGTCCTGGAAACACCCCCCCCCCGTACGCTTAGCGTGGTTTCCGCTTTGATGTTTACAATAAAATACCAATAGGCGCACATTGCGCAGACCCGAGCGTTTTCAGTTGCGCGTGGACTTAAACCCCAGACTTGCCCCCGTTAGCATTCCCTAAGCTGCCTCTACTATCACGCGGGGCTTGTGGGGTCTTTGGTGTCCTGCTCTAGTGTTAGGGTGAAAGCGGATCAGGCGAACGCTTCCTCTGTGCCTCCTCTAAGACACCGGTACCACTGTTCCTTCAGAAACAAAACTAAAACGAAACCTTACGTTTAATTCAGTGCAACTCTCGCCCACAGGGGGCTCTGCGCAAAAGGGCTGCCCTGGAACCAAGTCACCCACACCATTTCCAACCGGAAGCGCCTTCGGTGACATCTTAGATCACGCCTTGGAAGAAATCGACACACGCTCAGTACCCGCGGACACACGCATGCATCCAACCCAAACCCCTCATTACCTGAAGGCCGCGGCATTGTCCCGCATCCAGTGCAGTGACTACGGCGTGGCATCTGCATTCAGGTGGACTGTACCCCATTCTGTGCAGCCGCTGATGGCAGATGCTTGCAGTCAGAGGCACTGTCCCCCCCATTCAGTGCAGTCTCTGTGGGGTGGCACATGCATTCAGTGGGACTGTACCCCATTCTGTGCAGCCGCTGATGGCAGAAGCTTGCAGTCAGAGGCACTGTCCCCCCATTCAGTGCAGTCTCTGTGGGGTGGCACATGCATTCAGTGGGACTGTACCCCATTCTGTGCAGCCGCTGATGGCAGATGCTTGCAGTCAGAGGCACTGTCCCCCCCATTCAGTGCAGTCTCTGTGGGGTGGCACATGCATTCAGTGGGACTGTACCCCATTCTGTGCAGCCGCTGATGGCAGATGCTTGCAGTCAGAGGCACTGTCCCCCCCATTCAGTGCAGTCTCTGTGGGGTGGCACATGCATTCAGTGGGACTGTACCCCATTCTGTGCAGTCTCTAATGGTAGATGCTTGCAGTATGTGGGGTGGCACCTACAATCAGTGGGATTGTACCCCATTAAGTGCACTCTCTGTGGGGTGAGTGACACCTTCAATGAAGGACACTATCCTGCATTCGGTGGAGTCACTGATGCGTGACTTCTGCATTCAGAGGCTCTGTTCTCCATTCAGTGCAGTCTCTGTGGGGTGGCACATGCATTCAGTGGGACTGTACCCCATTCTGTGCAGCCGCTGATGCAGATGCTTGCAGTCAGAGGCACTGTCCCCCCCATTCAGTGCAGTCTCTGTGGGGTGGCACATGCATTCAGTGGGACTGTACCCCATTCTGTGCAGCCGCTGATGGCAGATGCTTGCAGTCAGAGGCACTGTCCCCCCCATTCAGTGCAGTCTCTGTGGGGTGGCACATGCATTCAGTGGGACTGTACCCCATTCTGTGCAGCCGCTGATGGCAGATGCTTGCAGTCAGAGGCACTGTCCCCCCCATTCAGTGCAGTCTCTGTGGGGTGGCACATGCATTCAGTGGGACTGTACCCCATTCTGTGCAGTCTCTAATGGTAGATGCTTGCAGTATGTGGGGTGGCACCTACAATCAGTGGGATTGTACCCCATTAAGTGCACTCTCTGTGGGGTGAGTGACACCTTCAATGAAGGACACTATCCTGCATTCGGTGGAGTCACTGATGCGTGACTTCTGCATTCAGAGGCTCTGTTCTCCATTCAGTGCAGTCTCTGTGGGGTGGCACCTACAATCAGTGGGATTGTACCCCATTAAGTGCACTCTCTGTGGGGTGAGTGACACCTTCAATGAAGGACACTATCCGGCATTCGGTGGAGTCACTGATGCGTGACCTCTGCATTCAGAGGCACTGTCCTCCATTAAGTGCAGTCTTTGTGGGGTGGCACCTGCAATCAGTGGGACTGTACCCCATTCAGTGCAGTCACTGAGGGCGGATGCCTACAGTCAGAGTCATTATCCCGCATTCAGTTCAGTCACTATGGCCTGACATCTGCATTCAGTGTGATTGTACCCCCCATTCAGTGCAGTCACTGAGGGCTGACACCTGCATTCAGAGGCACTGTTCTCCATTCAGTGCAGTCTCTGTGGGGTGGCACCTGCATTCAGTGGGACTGTACCCCATTCAGTGCAGTCATTGAGAGGTGACCTCTGCCATCAAAGGCGCAAACCCAGATTCAATGCAGTCACTGCGGGATGACACTTGCAATCAGGTGAGCCGTCCGGCATTAAGTGCAGTCACTAAGGGTTGACATCTGCAATCAGGGTCTCTGTCCTCAGAGACTATTTAGTGTAGTCTCTGAGGAATAACAAATCAGAGGCTCTCTCCCGCATTTAGGGCAGTCATTGAGTGGTGACACCTGTAATCAGCAATACTGTCCCACATTCATTACATTAAACGAGGGGTGACAACTGCAATCAGGGGCACTGTCCCACATTCCCTGCAGTCACTGAGGGGTGACACCTGCAGTCAGGGGCACTGTCCCGCATTTCCTGCAGTGACCGAGGAGTGACACCTGCAATCAGGGGCACTGACCCGCATTCCCTGCAGTCACCGAGGGGTGACACCTGCAATCAGGGGCACTGTCCCGCATTCCCTGCAGTAACCGAGGAGTGACACCTGCAATCAGGAGCACTGACCCGCATTCCCTGCAGTCACTGAGGGGTGACACCTGCAATCAGGGGCACTGTCCCACATTCCCTGCAATCACTGAGGGGTGACACCTGCAGTCAGGAGCACTGTCCCGCATTCCCTGCAGTAACCGAGGAGTGACACCTGCAATCAGGGGCACTGACCCGCATTCCCTGCAGTCACTGAGGGGTGACACCTGCAATCAGGGGCACTGTCCCACATTCCCTGCAGTCACTGAGGGGTGACACCTGCAGTCAGGGGCACTGTCCCGCATTTCCTGCAGTGACCGAGGAGTGACACCTGCAATCAGGGGCACTGACCCGCATTCCCTGCAGTCACCGAGGAGTGACACCTGCAATCAGGGGCACTGACCCGCATTCCCTGCAGTCACTGAGGGGTGACACCTGCAATCAGGGGCACTGTCCCGCATTCATTACAGTAATTGCTGGCTGCATTACCACTGTTTCTTGCCTTTATTATTTATTTATTGTTATTTATCTGTTTTCTCCTCTGCTTCGCACTTTCCACCTCTCCCCCCTTCCATGCACTTTTCCCCTCCCCCTCTCCCATGTACTTGCGCATTCTCAATGTCACTGGGCCTAGTAAGATCGCTGTATTGTTCTCCCCTGTTCCCCTCCCTTGCCTTGTCGCGCTCTGAAACACGTGTGTACGAGCGCGATAGAAATAAAATATCAATCAATCAATCAATCATAACTGAGGAGTGACACCTGCAATCAAGGGTACTGTCCCACATTCCCTGCAGTCACCGAGGGGTGACACCTGCAATCAGGGGCACTGTCCCACATTCCCTGCAGTCACCGAGGGGTGACACCTGCAATCAGGGGCTCTGTCCTGCATTCCCTGCAGTCACCAAGGGGTGACACCTGCAATCAGTGGCACTGTCCCGCATTCATTACAGTGACTGAGGAATGACACCTGGACTGTCCCCCATTCGCTGCAGTTACCGAGGGGTGACACCTGCGATCAGGGGCACTGTCCCGCATTCATTACAGTAACTGAGGAGTGACACCTGCAATCAGGTGCATTGCCCCACATTCCGTGCAGTCACTGAGGGGTGACACCTGCGATCAGGGGCACTGTCCCGCATTCAGTGCAGTCACTGAGAAGTGGCACATGCAATCAGCGGCACTGTCCTGCATTCCCAGCAGTCGCCAAGGGGTGACACCTGCATTCAGGGGCACTGTCCCGCATTCATTACAGTGACTGAGGAATGACACCTGCACTGTCCCCCATTCGCTGCAGTCACCGAGGGGTGACACCTGCAATCAGGGGCACTGTCCCGCATTCATTACAGTAACTGAGAAGTGACACCTGCAATCAGGTGCATTGCCCCACATTCCGTGCAGTCACCGAGGGGTGACACCTGCGATCAGGGGCACTGTCCCGCATTCAGTGCAGTCACTGAGAAGTGGCACATGCAATCAGCGGCACTGTCCCGCATTCCCAGCAGTCACCGAGGGGTGACACCTGCAATCAAGGGCACTGTTCCGCATTCCGTGCAGTCACCGAGGGGTGACACCCGCATTCAGTGCAGTCACTGAGAAGTGGCACATGCAGTCAGGGGCACTGTCCCACATTCCCTGCAGTCACCGAGGGGTCACTCCTGCAATCAGGGGCACTGTCCCACATTCATTACAGTAACTGAGGAGTGACACCTGCACTATCCCGCATTCACTGCAGTCGCCGAGAGCTGACACCTGCAATCAGGGGCACTGTCCCGCATTCATTACAGTAACTGAGGAGTAACACTTGCACTGTCCCGCATTCCATGCAGTCACCGAGAAGTGACACCTGCAATCAGGGGCACTGCTCCACTTTCCGTGCAGTCACTGGGAAGTGGCACGTGCAATCAGCGGCACTGTCATTAGTTATTTATGTGCAAACACTCCTTGCTCCTGCTGGCCTCTGTCGGCCACAGTGGCCCCAGAAATATTTTACAAAGTGTCAAACGGCACGTGCCCGATACTTGTAATCAATTCCGCACACGCCTTCCAGCTGCACTTTCTTTTAATTGACCCTAGCCGCAGTGCACATGTCAAAGCCCTTGGTTTCCTTCTCTGGTGGAGGGGCACCACCTCTGCTCTTGCCTTTACCCCAAATATGTGCGTGCGTTCAGCTGTAGAACACCATAGGGCCTGATTCATGAAATTATTTGCACGGTTCAAAGTGACTTTGCACTGCTGAGAAGTGACTGTGATCTGCCTACACATAGCCCGATTCATGGAACTGTGTAAGGTTTATTTTTGCAGTGCACAGTGATATTGTACTGCAAATATGACCACTTGCACTGATTTTGCACTGCAAAAGTACACTTTGCACTGTTACGAGTCAAGGTTTGTGTCGGCAGTGCAAAGTCAATTTTCAGCAGTGCAAAATCACTTTGAACCGTGCAGAAATTCCACGAATCGTGTCCAAAGGCTGAGTTTGAGGCTAGGTGGGGAGGTCTTCAGCGGGGGTCTTTGCGGGGTGCGGTCTGCAGGATAGCAACTCGGGGGTATAGGCTAGTGTCGGGGCAGGGATGTTTGGCGGGGTTGAGCTTGGTGCGAAGGTTTGTGGGCCAGTGGAAGGGCAACGTTGTGGCACGGATGAGGAGGGAGTGTGGGTTCAGGCATTAGTATAAGCACGGGCCAGAGGTGGCAATGATCCGCGTTCAGGGGGGTCGGTGGGTCATATTTGCAAACAGTGTGACCTCTGCAATCTCTACTGCATGTGTGTTTGACTCAGACTGTGGGCGCGAGCTCATTGCATGCTTGCTCTGGGTGCGTGTGGCTGAGGAGTGCATATAGCAGGTGTTCACCTCATACTCTCTAGGAGGATCTTGTCGTGGGATCAGAAGGGGAAGCGCCAAATTCACGACCACGGTTATGGGCTCAGAAATTGTCGTGCCCATATAACAGCCCCCCTCTTGCTGTGGGTTGAGAAAGTGAAGCACCCACGAAGCAATGCTCATTGCTGTTGTGGGGTCAGGGGGTGAGATGTGGGCATGACTGCTATGGGATATCGAGGCGCATGCGTGTCCCAATAACTCTCCTCCCTCTCTCACACACACACTTGTGGGCCTAATGCACAGAAGTGTTTTATAAAGGTGTAATCCTATTAAAAACGCTCTGTGAATCTCTCACACAGGGGTATTATAGTTTGTGGAAACAGGGGATCTCCTTAATGGGTATGCGCACATCTATACTGAAGCAAAGTCTTGTACACAAGTGAGTTATAGACTGGCTGCAGCTGTGTGGTGAGTTAGGCGATTTTCCACTACCGCCTATAACAATTACAGATGAGGGAAATACCGACCTCACAGACTGCGCACTTTCCCCACATATACATGTAGTCATCCATGTGATTCATGGAATAATATCTCAAAATAAAGAATGAAAATGGACACTTGAGTCACGGTAAGTATAAGTGACTCTGCGTAATCATACAGAGACACGTATACTTACCGTGACTCAAGTGTCCATTTTCATTCTTTATTTTGAGATATTATTCCATGAATCACACGAATGACTACATGTATGTGTGAGGAAAGTGTGCAGTCTGTTAGGTCAGTATTTCCCTCATCTCTCACACAGGAGGTCACATGCCCATATGGCAGTGTCCCTTTCTGCTGAAGGCCTGGGGACATTACCCCTGCGCATTTCGAGATAAATATATAGCTCTCGCTGTCGGACATACTCATTCCTATCACGACCCGGCTCAGAGGCAATATGTTGGTCAGGACAGTTCACTTCTGAAAGTGAGCGTATATCTGCGTTGTCCTTAGGAGCGTCGCCACAACTGCACCGTGGAACCAAACCCTGACGTCTTAACTACTGATGTTAGAAACAAAGATGCAACGGTACTTTGAGAGAGCGGACGTGCTTGCAAACGTTGCGTGCTTTGAAGCAGTGCGTGCATGCGCGGGAACGCCACTGGCTGCCCTGGAAAGACCGCTGCAAGCCACTGCTCTGCGGGGCATTGCCCGCAGCCACTAACACAGTTTTACAGGGGCTATGTTTTCACGGACCTGTTGATTTTATTGGCCACTTTCCCTATTGCATGAAAGTTGATGGCCGCAAAACAGCCGGGGGCAGCCGCACGCGCAGGTCTTTAATGGAACACGGGGAAATCAGAAGTGAGCTCCAATAAACGAAGGCCGCCATCTTGCGCCCGAAATTTAAGCTCCCGCTGACCACTTCCGGGTCACTGAAAGCATGGCCGTCTCTGAAGAGTTTCGTTCCTTGGTGTTATTTGGCAGTTGCAGTTCAATGCACAGCAGAAGTAAACACTTAATAATGCACGTTATATGTTCGTGTAAGGTGCAGAAGTCCTTGAAGAACGGGAGGCCTTCACACACTCCCTTTCAGTTATTCGGTTCACCGGTTGCTTGGTTTGCTGTTGATTATGTTTTGAGTGTTGTGCTTTCAAGGAGCCACAATTAGCGTCCCTGAAAGTTCAGGCTCAATTTCTGCCCGTATATGTTTAATTTGCCTTACATGACTTGTATAATGGTGGGTTCTCGGTGAATTGACCGCTAAGAGAATACTTTACATGACGTATTAGACTCAGTGTCGGCATGGAGACTGCATTCCGGCTCTCATTCCCTCTGTGTAACATCGACACATGTGTAACATCTGGCTACTCTACACGGGAGTTTCTTCTCCCTTTGACCTGACGTGCAATGAGCAGTTCGGCCGTGGCACCAGATCCCTGTTCTAAAAAAATAGTGACTGCATTCGGGCGACCGAACACCCCATGCCTTTAATACTAAGTGACGGGAAGTGGAGTTGTGATGTCCCGGTGTATTGTTGAAGTGGTATCATCTCGCCTGGTGTGCGTTTGTTTGTGCACTGTGTTATGTTCTGCTTGATCTCAACATCCTCGTCTTCTTATGTTGCCAGCAGACGTATTACAGGATCCTTTGGCTTCCAGGCCGGGCACTGCCACGATGTATTGCCCTGTTATTTTCCAGTTTCCACGGCTGCCCGTTCGTCTCCGCGCCCCGGTAATTCCACCCTGTGTCGACTAGGCTTGGGTCGGCATGCCTTGATTGGGCGAGGTGGCGTGGCCTATTTCTCGGGGGTTGGCATGTGTGAGTTCTGGGCCCTCCAGTGTCACTGGAGATCAGGCACTGGAGAGCCCATAGGTCTGATCGGAAACATCTACAGGGCACCTAAAGCCGTGTGCGCGTCCAGGCCCTGGCCGCTGGTTCATTCAACAATGAGGGTGCTCGGGGACCGCCCGCAATCTTGAAGGACATCCGTCACAAGCGCCGGTGGGAACTTCTAGAAGCTCCGCGCCTGATGTGACAGTCGGCCGGGCAAGCGGGGCACGGGGTATCCGCACGCATTCTAGCACAGCCGTTTTCAATGCCGTTTATTTATGTTATTCGCAATGATAGGGGCCCAGGGAGAGACGAGCATCCAAAGGTAGCTTGCGATAGTACACGGATGTCGAAGAAAAAGCCACCCCCATCCAGCCCGTGGCGGCCACACTAAAGCTGAGCATCGAAATAGCCAAAAAAGAAAGGAGCTGGGGCATGGCCGTCCAGTCCACAGACATCAAAACGCGCAAAGCTGGCAGTGAAAGCAGCCGCTCTAGGCGCTGGGAAGTGTCTCGTTTCTCAGTGCTGAGTGTGCGCTCCACCCCACAGACGGTTGGGTGTCAAATGGGTTGCGGGTAGTGTGCTTGAGGTGCATGGGCCTCGAGCTGTGTTCACTGCGTGCTGTGCGGGTCGTTGCCTGCCACCCAGATTGGCAGATCAGTGGGCCAGAGCGTCGTCGGTTTGTCGTGTTATGAGGGTTAGCTGCGGTATAGTTTGGGTGCGCTGTTGTAGGGGAGCGTGCCCAATGGCACTGCCATGCGTGACTATGAATCCGGGTAGGAGAATCCCATCTCTTAAGGGGAGAGTAGCACAATGAGCACACACCAGCTCACAGGGGCGTACAGTTCAAAGGTCACCCACCACTGACGATAATGCCTGATCTTGGAAATGTACTTGTCTCCTTGAAATGGATTCAAGGGTTCACTTTTATTAGGTTGGGGGGATTGTAGGGGGGGGGGCATTAGCGACCTAGGACCGTGAAGGAGGAAGCACGTGACATACAGTTGCCATGGCCATAAGAAGAAGGGGTAGTGCGGTGACTCAGCGGGGCGTAGTGAATACAGGGCTCCCAGTTAGTCGTGCCATGGGGTCCCACAATTCTTGCGGTTTTATGCTTCCCACCACGAATATAGCACTGGTACAAGCGGCACAGTGTTACGCGAATTGGGCGTAACTACCCTCGTCACCTCAACAATTGGTGGGGAGCTTTAGAGCTCAGTAATGGGGTACGGTAGATTGTGCAGTGCCAGGGCCGCTGTAATGCAGACGGCGTCCGTCCATCTGGCACGAGCATGTCTACATGCTGTTGGAGAATATATCATTAGCAAAGTGTTCTTGTGTCAGAAGTACATCATGCGTGAAAGGGTTAAGCGGCAGACGAGTAGAAGCATCGAGAATGACAAGAGAAGTGACCAGGCCGACGTCTGCACAGAAGAAAGCGCCCCCCCCTCCCCCTCCCCTAAGGTAAGTGGGGCCCCAGTACTTACTCATACCTCTCCTTGGCCTCGGCCGCGCGGTCCCGCTGCCGCCGGTTCTTGAACCAGTTGCTGACCTGCGTGGTGGTCAGGCCGGTGGCCTCGGCCAGCTCGCGCTTCTCCCGCGGGGACGGGTAGGGGTTGTGCGCGTACCACTCGCGCAGCACGCTGCGCGACTTCTCCTTGAAGCAGTAGCTGGTCTCCTCGCCGTCCCAGATGGAGCGGGGCAGCGGGAACTTGCGGCGCACCCGGTACTTGCCCACGGCGCCCAGCGGCCGGCCGCGCAGCTTCTCGGCCTCCACGTAGTGCGCCCGCAGCCAGAGCTGCTGCAGCTTGGGGTGGTTGTGCGGGGAGAACTGGTGCGCCTCCAGGATCTTGTAGAGCTCGCGGAAGTTGCCGCGGTGGAAGGCCACCACCGCCTTGGCCTTGAGCACCGACTCGTTCTTGTGCAGGTGTTCGCAGGCGGGCAGGGACCACAGGAAGCGGCCCAGGCGCTCGATGTTGCCGCCCTGCTGGAGCACCTCGCACACGCAGGCCACCTGCTCCTGCGTGAAGCCGAACGTCGGCAGCATGGACATGGCGCCCCCTCGCCCCTTCTGTGGGTGCAGGGGAGCAGCTGCGAACCAGGGGGGATCCAGGGGAGGCGACGCCTGCTCTCGCCTCCCTGTCCTCCTTCTTGGGGTGGGCACGGGGCAGATCTGGGGGGAGATAAGGCAAATGACAGGCTTTCTCCTGCTGTACTTTCCGGAGTCTTCTTTTCAGTCACCGTTTACAAAAACAACAACAGAAAAATGCAATCCTCAAAATGCACAACTCTTCCTTTAAGTCAAAAGGCTGTAGAGGGTCTCCACTCCCCGAACCTCAGCACCATGTATACAAAGCAAAAAAAAAACAAAAAAAAAGAACCAAACATTCCCTCTTTCCTGGGCAAAACAGGGAAACTTTCCGTAACTCTTCGCAGGAACTTGACTTTGGTTGTCTATTGTCTCAGTCCCCCAGCGCCCTCCTTCCTCAACTTGAAGTTCCTTTGCTCCGTGGCTCGGACATGATGATATAGTGCCGTAGTCTGCTAGCTCTCCTTCTCGCTGTCCAAGCTGCTTTTTAATAATATTATTCTAAGCGGCCATGAGAAGGGCTCGGGCGCCCTCTGATTGGTGGGACACCTGACCCTGGGGGTGGGGGCAAGCTGACAGTGGGAGCCGAGGATGGGGTTGCCGTGGAGACGCTGTCAGTCAGCGGAACCCGATCCAGGCGGGGGCGGATCTCCCTCCCCGGGCTGACAGCTCCCTGGACGAGCCTCTGAGAGGGGAAACCTGAGCTCTGACCGGCGGGCACGTAAGAGGGAGGGCGGTAGGTGGCTGTTCTCCCTGTGACCAGCGGGGGCGCTGTGGCGCTGAATAAGCCCCAATGCAGAGTACACTTCCAGGCCTCCAACAGAACAGCAGAGGCCCGTGCCCAGGGACTCCAGGAAGCAGGGCAAATTACGGGCACCAGGACTGATTGGTGCAGCAAAAAGAGCCGCCTCTCACATCGACGGTTTCATTTCACACATAGTGAAATTAAGTGATCGTCGATGCTAAACTTTTGTTTACCATTATTATTATTGTTACCTGTATTTATTTTTTTTATTTTTTTATTTAGCATTTATAGAGCGCGCCAAACCCGAGGTTATCTGGGCGCTGGGCACCGACATTGGTAGTATTATTAAAATATTCATGTTAATGCCGTAATAATCTTAATCACACGCCCTTAATAAGCAAGATAATCATCGTGGTTTATTGATACTAGTAGGACGATTTTTTATATTGTCCTCTTTAGCGCACACATACGCGTTCTCCTTGCGGGCACTTTCGTTTCTCCACCAAGGATTTTGACAGCCTCATTTTTTTACTTGTATCTCCTTAACGAGTGTTTACCTTATTACAAGCAAATGAACACCTGCAATGACTTTATTTATTTATTTGACTTTGTATAGCGCTCATCGGCCCCGGGGCATCGTGGCGCTGTTAAAGTATGCCCACTTGGTACATAAATACATGAATACATTACAGCAGGTATTTCCAATACGTTACATACAGTCAATATGTGGAGGCAGGTGGAGAGAGGGGTTAGTTGAACAGAGTAGTTTTCAGCAATACCCCTCTGCCTGACACGGCAATGTTGGGCCTCACTAAATGCACCGACTGTGCTCTGATAGTGCATTGCAAGTGGTGGGTGGACTGATACCAGTGCTTACAGATGTTCCCAGCTGAACGACACGCGCACCTTTCCTGCCAACGTCGCTGCCCGCTAATGGGAACCTCCATTGAAGGCTGTGTGTATCTCTCTAGGATATTTTTTTTTAAATCCCAGCGCGGTTCGCATTCGGCGTCGTCTCGTGTGTCAGAAATCGATCCGTCTAGAAAAGCCCTTTGCTGCCCGCTCAGGAAGCTGGTGGCGCTGCTTCCTCGGCCCCTGCAGGCTTTCGCTGGGAGCCGCGGGAGATGGCCGCGAGCCGGCGCCGGGACTGGCCCCGCACTGACCTCAGGGACCGGAGGGGACGCGGGTGTCCCGCACCAGCGGGACCCGTGACCGGCCCGTCACCTGGAGACCGCCAGACCAGTGCCAAGGAGGGGTCCCAGATGCGGAGAGAGCTGTGGCGGAGCCCATTGCAGGGGAGGCCGGCGGTCCAGCACTGCAAGCGCTTGAGATGGAGAGGAGGGGAGCAGCGCTGCGCCGCCAAAGTGTGGACAGGGTCGAAGGCAGAGCAGCGTAAGCCTACGGAAAGGGGCACAGAGATTGGGGGCAGCCCTGCACCCCACGGAGGCACTGATAAGGGGTGGTGGGTAGGTACACCGAACCATTGTGTTGGTGAGAGTGACGAGAAAGCGACTGACCCTCAGGGTGGGGGTGCTGCGGATGGGAGAACAGCGCAGCCCCTTCCACCCCCATGGCGAAGGATAATGAGGCAGTCAAGGATAACGTGGAGCCACCTACACCAACGCGTGGGCAAGGACGACGGGCACGCGACTACATCCCGAGGAGGGAGAACAGCTCCTCACCCTATGGCCAAGGGTAGAGGTAAGGATAAGGGGAATGGGGAGTGGGGGAACTACACCCCTAAGGGTGCGCGAGGACGACGGGAGGCTGGCGAAACAGTATGGAGTGTGTGGCGGGGAATGGCGAGCGGAATACCTGCACCCCATGGCGAAAGTAAGGGCAATGGGGGTATACCGCCAAATCGTGATCAAGGACGATGGGAGAAGAGCTAAAGCCCCGGAGATGGTCACCAATTTGGGGAAATGGCCCTGCAACCCAAGGATATATGGGTAATGGGGGAACAACGCCTGGGTAAGGAGTGATGAGAACGCGACTAAACCCTCCAGAGTGGGTGCGCGTAATGGGAAGCAGCTGTGCACCTCATACCCAAGGGCGAATTTAGCGGTGATGGGGGAAGAACCCTATACCCCCAACGTTGTGGTAAGCACTATGGGAGGTTAGCGAAACCTTACCTTGGCTGCGGTGGAGAAGGGCCCGCGGATGATGGGAGGGCAGCGGAACCCGCGATGGCAGTCAGGGAGGTGGCGGGGAGCAACAGTGGAGACCCCACTGGGTGGGAAAGTGGGTTTGGGGGCCGGGTCCTGCAAACGCAGGGCTGAGGCCCATGGGCGAGTCTTCGGGTGTCACCCCGCATGGCTGAATGCGGCACTCGGTAGTCATTAAGGGTTCCCTTCCACAGCCCAAGACTTCACCCGTGACAGCGCCAAGAGTCGCGCCGGAGCGTGACACCCAGAGACTGCGGTGAGTGCAAGTAGGGGCGCAAGAGAGGACAGTTGGCGGTACCCTCTCTCGTCGTGTCCGCCATACGGGCCTCACTTTTTCCACTCTTCCCGGACTGGAGCGTCTGGTGACTGCGGACGGAGTCCCATGCAAAGGCAGGAGACGTCACGCTGGCCCGCGGAAAGCGGCAAAAACAGGCGGACACCAGAGCGTGACACTGGGACCCCACACGGCCTCACAAAATGCCCGCATCTCTTGGGCACAATCACTCAAATGTTCAAATGATCTGAAGTGTGTTTAATCAAGTATTGTTTCATTATTTATTTTTTATTGGCTATTTTATGGTTATACAACAAGAACACCTTTAAGCCATATTGTCAAATAATTTTTAAAACACAATCTTTCGGCAAAACCTTCAACGTGAGCGTCACAACGCGACTCATGAGAACAACCCCAGCTCATGGAAATAACTGCCAGACGAATGAATATTCAATTCATAAAATAGTCGAACTGTACAAGTTGACGAGAGGTACAACACATTCTGTTAGTGTTGAGCTGTACTTAAAGGGAGAGAAAGCAGGCAAGCAAACAGACTACCTAATTGACACAACGCCCTCATGCCTGCTAAAATGCGAATTTAATGAAATTGTAAATGTTGTTAATACAAACAGCGGTACCTATTAAAGCTACTCGTGTGTGTCTCGGCTTGTGTATTCGGTTGAGCGAAGCCACTGCCCGTGTCCTCCTGTTGGTGTGCAGTCCTGCTGGGCCCTTGTCTCCGAGTTTGTGTTTAGGTGTACAATCCTGCACGGACCGTGTTGTTGTGCTTTAGTGTGCACCCTCGAAGGACCATTTTCCCTGTACAGTTGTGTTTTGGTGTGTAGTCACGAAGGGTCTGTGCTCCCGTATTTGTGTGCTACGGTGTGCGTTCTCGAAGTGTTCCTTGTCCCGTGCTGATGTGTTCTTTGTGTGCAGGTCCGAAGCGCCCGTGTCCCAGTGTTCTTGTGTTTTGGTGTGTTTTCTTGAAGGTCCCGTTTCCCCGTGTTGTTGTAATTTGATGTGCAACCCTGAAGTGTTCGTCTGCCCGTGTTGTTGTGTTTTGGTGTGCAGTCCAGAAAGGCTAGTTTCCCCGTTGTGTTTTGCGTGCAGTCCTGAAAAGCTTGTATCCCTGCGCCGTTGTGTTTTGGTGGGCACACCTGAAGTGACCATGTTGTTGTGTGTTGACCTGCAGTCCTGCAGTGATCGTTTCCCGGTTTTGTTGTGTTTTTATTTGCAGCCCCAAAAATCCGTGTTTTCTTGTTTTGCTGTGCAGTTATGAAGGGCCTGTGTCCCCGTGGTTTTGTGTTTTAGTGTGCTGTCCCAAAGGCCTGTGTCCCTACATCGCTGTGTGTATCGCAGTGTTTGTGTGTGCTGTCCCGAAGGCATGTGTCCCTACATGCCTGAGTGTGTGTATCGCTATGTTCTGGTGTGCTGTCCCGAAGGCTTGTGTCCCTACATCACTGAGTGTGTGGATCGCTATGTTTTGGTGTGCTGTCCCGAAGGCTTGTGTTCCTACATCGCTGTGTGTGTGGATCGCTGTAGTTTGGTGTGCTATCCTGAAGGGCCTGTGTCCCCGTGGTTTTGTGTTTTAGTGTGCTGTGTCCCTACATCACTTTGTGTGTGGTTCGCTGTAGTTTAGTGTGTTGTCCGCAAGGGCCTGTGTCCCCGTGTTGTTGTGTTTTCATGTGCTTCACTGAAGAGCCCGTGGCCCCGTGTTGTTGTGTGTTGTTGTGCACTTCTTAAGGGCCTGTGTCCCCGTGTTGTTGTGTTTTCATGTGCTTCACTGAAGAGCCCGTGGCCCCGTGTTGTTGTGTGTTGTTGTGCACTTCTTAAGGGCCTGTGTCCCCGTGTTGTTGAATATTACTGGGCCGTTCTGGAGGGCCCGAACTGTTGTGTTTTAGTATGCATTCATTCCTAAAGTGCCTGTGTCCTCGTATTGTTGGTGTTGGTGTGAAGTCCTGTTGGGGACACACTCACGAGTTCATCTACTCCCAGTAAGGACTCCTGCTTATTATAAACGTTGTGTTTTATTTTCAAAGAACCCTGTGTACTTCCCATCTGACGCGTGCGGGATCCCAGCACCCCCTTTCCATATCATGCTTGAATGGCGGGACCCGCATCCAGTGCCTGTGACGCAGGAAGGTCCCAGCTGTTCAACCGGAAGCAGGATGTCAACATCCCTTGTCCAAACAGCCCTGTGCATATGAGGTCCGTTCTTATCACGTCTCTTGCCGGCGGCCGCCGCACTGAAGAGACCGAGGCGTGTGATTGTGCACCGGCCGATTGCTGGCTGGGGCTGACCTATAGGGAAATAGACCAATGCCCGAACCAAAAAACACAAAATGCTAGTGTGGGCCAGTTTATTTTTGTTGGTCAAAGTGGGCCAGTTTGTTGAGTTTCTTGATGACTTAATTGACTATGCGCTAGTGTGTTGACCAGTGTTGCTGAATAAATATTCTTGAAATTCCACAATTTGCATTACATTTTATCAAAAAACTCCCCCATGGGTACTATTGAAACAGTTTGTTGCAAAAGGAATGAATTGCCACTGGCAACCTTGGGACAGATTTTCATTGGCGAAAGAGACAATTGTATGCCCAGTCCGATCCTGGCCCTTGTGACCACTGAGA
The DNA here is from genome assembly GCF_040938575.1 of Ambystoma mexicanum. Taxonomy (NCBI): domain Eukaryota; kingdom Metazoa; phylum Chordata; class Amphibia; order Caudata; family Ambystomatidae; genus Ambystoma; species Ambystoma mexicanum. Next base: position 878,537,348 of record NC_090928.1, on the reverse strand, counting down.
AGTGCACAGACTGGCATTGCATTTGCAAGAAGCCTTCTTTTTCAAACCGAGGTAGGTAATGCTCCAGGGCCTAAACAAAATGGCCGCCCTGACGGTCTGTCGCAGATTGGGAGTGGACGCACTTGAAACATAAGTGTTTCCGGTGGGTCCGCTCCCAAAGAGGGGCAAAAATGCAGGTACGTAGAGGGAGTGGGGGACACATCTGTGGAAGGGGAGGAGGGGAGAAGAGCCCTTACCTGAATCCCCAGCGGGGAAGATGGCAGCCTCCAAATGGCCGCCTTGGCGGTCTGTCGCAGATTGGGAGCGGACTCACTGGAAACAGAGGTGTTTCCGGTGCATCCACTCACAAAGAGGGGCAAAAAAATCAGGTACGTGGAGGGAAGGGGAGAGGGAAAGCAAATCTGTGGAAGGGGAGGAGGGGATCGGAGCCCTTAGCAGAATCCCCAGTGGGGAAGATGGCGGCCTCCAGCCGTGAGGAGGTTGGGGGGTATTACCATGTGGTAATTCCCCGTTCTGAGCCCCCTCATTGGCTGGGAGACTGACCCCCACGCTCCGCCGTCGGGTACTCAATATCCATAATGCACCCATTATCCATAATGCACCCACCATACATCCCCTATTTATCATGGTCCATCCATCTATCCACCCATCTTGTAGCAGCTGTTCCATCCATTTACACAATCCTCACCACCCCATCCAATCCTCTCACTATCTTCATTCATTCATTCACTCATTGGCCCATCCATATGTATTCACTGTGCTATTGGCGTTGTTTTCTTTTCAGTGTCCTCATCCAAGTGCATCTAAACAAAGTATCCTACTGGTGATTCTCGCATGTGTTTGGGGGGGGGGGGGGGGAGTTGAGGAGGGCACGGCATTGATTTGCTAGTGACGGAAGTAAGGTCATACGTTGCGCTACATTTTACCGTATTTTAGGCCACTTGACGCTTTAGTCGGGCTAAAAAAAAGTCATCGCATTTTACGGCCATGGTAGGAAATACGCTTGAGTCCTGACAACCTTAGTTACGAATCCGGCCCGTAGTACAGTATTCCCATGCACTTTGCACACATGCATCGAACGGGATCCAGGATTCTGCACTTGAAAGCTCCACACAGCATAAAGTCACCCAACCCCGCTAACGTGCATTCTGCAGTGCACGGTGCGTGCAGTGGCAGCCCCGGCTTCCGGCCACTGCCGAGGAAAAGCTCCTGGAGACCGGGCTTCGCAGCAGCAGCCCGAGACCTGTCTAAGATGTGCAGCGTCGCCACGGTTAGGAGACCTATACTCCACGATCCAGTGGCAGTAACGCGAGTATCATTAGAGCGAAACTGTGATATTCTTACTGCTGCCACGTTGTGTCCAGTAACTTCTTGTGTTGTGTTCTTTGTGTTGACAGCGCGCGGGGGCCATAGAGGGCGACGGGAGGGGAAAGTAGTTCATTTTTAAAGAATCCACACGGAAACCGTGGAGACCTGTGGATCAAAACAAATTAAACTGGCCCGTAAAAAGAACCAGCCTGGGTCTGGGAAAAGAACATGCAGGGTTAGACATTATCTGTGTGCTCTCGTTGAGCTGCTCGGTGGGCTGAGACGCTGCGGGTTTGCAGTGAAAGGCGTGCACCCTACTTTGAAGCCATTGGCAGGGTAAGGAATTTACCCCTTTCGCCCAACATTTAGCTCTTGTTGATACGGGAACAGAAACGTCCTCAATTGAAACCGGATGCGGCGAAGGACGGATGCGAAAGGTGCATTGCAGGGGGTCCACCTTCACGGCTATATCACATGTGCCCTGTGCTTCACATATGCGCGCATGTACCCCGCCGAGCCCCGGCCGATAGGGCCCCGCGTGGGAATCGCACAGTTCCCTCCAGGACCCAAGAACACGGTATTCATATAAACTCGTAGCACCTTGTATTCTCACCCTCTCCTTTACGTTAACAGCTGACACATTTAAAATCTGTATCACAGAATACATAGCGCATCGAGTCGTCATGACAGTTCACATAGTGGCCAGACGTATGTGCAGCCCGTGTCCATTAAAGTCCAGCGATCAAGCTGTGGACACGGAGAATGCACTTGCATTCTGCATCATGCCTCTGTCTTTCTGTGCCCCTCGCCCCCCACACACACACGATCACAGGAAGAAGGGCGGGCGGGGGGAGGTGTGGGGGGGGGCTGTGCTGCATATGTCTCCGATGCAGCTTGTGTGCTTTTACCAGTGCAAATCCCACTACACCAAAGTAACCCCTTTTGCAGTGTTCAGTGGCAAACATGGGTGCCCATCGTCCACCCGGCGAGTTCCTTTGGGTGGCTTGACATGTAAAGGCTGTTCCCCTCCGCTCCGTGGGTTCGAGCCCAGTGCCACCTTCTTCAGTGCTAAACGCGAAACCTTCTGTGTGTTGCGTGCGAACGCCGCTCTCAGGGCGACGTTACATTTGAAGGCGGTGTCTGCACTCGTTAAGGGCGAGACCGCAGTGTCACACACACTATGTGCAATATTGAATATAAAATATTGTAGCTCTTTTTTTTATTCATATACAGTGTGTTGCAGGGTTATTAATAAAATGTTCACACTTTAAAACATGTACTCCTCATAACAATGAATTCGTTGAGCATTTTAAATAGCGTGCCATCATTTACGTGTAAGAGATCTGTGCCACCTCGATCTCACAAGGGGCAGCCTCTGGCGGTGTTTATACCCCAGTCTGTTATTAACGACACTGTGGCCCAGGCACACGCGCACACGTGTGATGAGACAGAAGGTGTCGCTTGTCTAGAGGGGGCGGGAGTGGGAGCGCACCAGTGAGCGACGCCTCTGTGCGGCGATCGTGTCCCCCCAGGGAGGGGGTCCGCTTTCGGAGTGGCACCACACACTAGGCCCGCTGAGCGTATCTGCATTTCGGAACAGGTCTCCTATATCATGGATTGGCCGGGCTGGCGGGAGAGCCCGCACCGCCCCCACTTCCCCACCAGCCTGATGAATAAGGATCGGGTTCCCTTTAATGGCTGCCCCCTATTTTCACAGCCTGCCCCAACTAACCCGCCAGGCCGCTTCCTCGACCTCGCTTAATGCTGCTGATTGCTCCAAGATGACGGGACTCCGTGTTCAGTGCATGCTCCTGTCCCGCAGAAGCAGAACCCGGGAGCCCGCACTGGACACCCCCCCCACAGAACCCCACGCTTTAGAATGTATTATTCCGCCTTTCATACATTCTCTATGGACTTCAGAAACCATTTTCAGTAGCAATGTCAAACCGCGGGGAAAGAGGTTTGATGTATTGGTTATTGTAACTATAGTCATGGTTTTACCAACCCCCCCCCCACACACACACCCTCAGAAATCCCCGTCTCCCTCCCCGTCGTCCTCTCTTCTCTCGCACCAACGGTGCCTCTTTCACTATGTTGTGTCTAGTGCTCCCCTCTCTCGCTCTCTCCCTTTTTCTCTCTGCCCTCTGCGTCCCCCTTCCCGTCACTTTTTTTCCTCCCCGGAGTCTCCCCACCTCTCTGTTTTCCCTCCCCCCTCTCACGTTCTAGCTCTTTCTACTTCTTCAAAAGTTGTATTTCTCCCCCTGTCCCTTTAGCAGCTGTCCTCTCCTCGCTCTCATTTTGTCTGCCTCCCTCTCCCTATATCGACCGATTTGTGTGCATTATATGTCTCTGTGGTTGGGACTTTACTCTCCTTTTCCCACCTCTCTCTGTTTATCTCCCTCTCTTCTCTCTCCAACGGTGCCTCTTTCACTGTGCTCTTCCCATTTGCTCTGTCTCTCTCTACCCAACGCCACTCCCTCCTTCCCTCTCTCTTTTATCTCCCGAAGATTGCTCCCTCTCCCCTCCCTGGATCTTTATTTCTCCCCGTCTCTCTTTCTGCCTCTCACACACACTCTCTGTTTCTGCTTCTTTCCGTTTTTCTATATGTCTCATTTTGCATCGTCTCTGCTGTCTTAGCTCCTTCTGGTTCTTTAAAGACGCTCTTCTCTCTTTCGCACTTTTTAATTTCGCTCTTTCGGTCAATATGTGTTCTCTCTCACACACGTTTCTCTCGCCAATCCCTTTCATACCCTGGTCGGGATTTACTGCTCCGTTTCCTTCTTGTGCACGCCACCTCTGCCCCCTCTGCTTGCCTATACTGCCCCCCACACACGCGTTATTGGTCCGCGGACTCACACATACCCATGCAATAACCAACTTTTCGTTTTAAACAAGTCGATTTGCGTGCACTAGTAGAACACACACCGACTACGGGAAGTTATTAATGGTGGGGTTGTGTTGTTGACGTTACAGGGCGGTGTGTGTCCTTTCGACTTTTCGCAGTTTACAGTGTCGCCATTCATTGTTTCAAAGGTTACCTACGAGACCGCGTTAGGCAACTCGAAGGCAGTGTTAGAGAGCTCGCCCAGGCGTCACTAGACACACTCCGGCCTATAAGCCGTTAAACGGTGAGACTGAGGATTGAAAGGAACGTGTACTTGGTGTGCAGGGCTCTTTCTCATCTCGTCGCAGTTGTCCGACCTCGCCAATGCGGGCCACTAGATCCATACACCATTAAACCCCTGGTGATCGAAAGCAAACCAGGAGTGCGGGAGACCACTGTGAACGCAGGCTCGCTGTAAAGGACGGGTCCTCTGGGCTGGGGGCTCGCGGATAGATTCAGAATGTGTGCTCGAATGCTCATGTGTGGCTCCACCGCGTGTACCCCAGAACCCTCCCACAAACACCCCAGCAGACTCCATGGAAGTGGTGCGCTTCTGCAGACGATGGCATTTTGCTGCGCTAGGGAGATTTGCTGTGTTTTGATTTGTATGGATCGAACCAATCCAGCGAGGTCCATCTTTCACACAAGGAGGACTAAAGCGCATATGTGATTTCATCCTCCATGGAGAATAACTCAACTCACAACTCTCTCCAAGCCTCGCTTCCCACCAGTGACTTTCCAAAGGATCAGTTAGACAATTTTTGTGCAGAGTGTTGTGCGGGACGACTTTTGGCATCACGCCGGCCCCAGGGGTGCTATGGGACACAAGCATCCTGGAGGCCCAGTGCCTCAGGGGGTTACCAGGGAACACCCGGTCTTCGGTGGGGGCAGGGTGGGCCATACCCAGAGTCTGGGGACCCTAGCCACGTTGCTGGCATGAGGGTGCAACAGCATCATGGCCTGCAGGCTCGTGCTCACAGGTGTGGGGCTAGGCATACATGAGAGACAGACTAATCTTAAAAGGGCAATACACGTTGGGAGTGACCCACATTTTAAAGGGGCAATACATGTGGGAGGGTCACACATCACATTCCTCCTTTATCATAAGGAGCAAACAAATGTTGCTGACACATAAATGATTCCACCCCCACGCCCGCTACAGAATGAGAATACATACACCTGGGAATGATGGGGTAGACAGATAGTAGGATATACCTCTGCTACATACATAGGGACTCACATAGTTACAGACATAAAACACATATCAATAAACAGGGTCGGTCTGGGGCGGGCATAAAATTGTCTCGGGCACAAACGAAAAAGTGGCCCTCAGTTGCAAATGTGAATTCATTCCTTTTGTGACACTGTTTAAATAGTTCCCAAGGGGGAGGTTTTTGATAAAATGTGATGCAAATTGTACATATTAAAGATTATTTATTCAGCAACATTGGTCAAAACTACTAGCCGCATAGTGAAGTAACTTGTCAAACTGGCCCACTGTGATCCCATAAACTGGCCCACATGAGCATTTTGCATATTTGCATCGCCCATGGGCCTATTGCCCTACAGGCCAATCCGTGCATGTCAACACACTCTAAACATAATCCGTGGGTGACAGTCTTGGTTGGTGAACCGCCAGTGGAATCTTGGCAGTTCTACCAATTCTCATAAGACCCTTTATTAACCTAGGGTAAATGCAGCTTCCACCACTGAATGACACCCTTGCTAGCTGCTGGCACCATTTAGAGCATAACTACAAACTACGGGAGCACAGCTTGACATCCCTTTAACTGGGAACACTTTAAGCACGTAATCTACATGCAGGCTCACAGTATCTAAACACAGGTTTTCTGCGTCTTCTCCAAGCACTTGCAGGATTGCAGGAGACCAGTTCACTTTGCTTCCGGGTCCATTCCGGATAGTCACTCCCACGGGTATCGGTCTGTTGATGGTACATTTCAAAAAGACACAGCAAAGCTGCTCCTGGAGACACCGAGGGGAACATCAGCTTAGTCCCTTGATGTTGGGGCAGGTAGCGAGACACTAGTAGAAGGGCGTCTAGACTGTGCCACATGATGTTGACAGGGCATGGAGTGACAGCATGTTACTCACCCCCCTTATTCTTGGCCACGCCCCCCCAGGCAGGAGTGTCACTTTATTGGCGTTGCACAAGAAGGTGCACAGACACTTGTGCAGAGCTGCAACCCTTCTCGCTTGTTACCCCTCTTCCTGGTGGCGAGTGCCAGGGCAGCAAGATGTTTGTTGGCTGGACACAGCTGACAAGGTGTCTGGGCCACATCTTTTACTCCCCCGGGCAGGAGTTACTGCTGTTGATGGGGCAGACATCCTGGCCGGACCTCTTGTACTCAGGAGACCCACGGCCGGCCCATAGAGCCGAGGTTTGCTCCTAGAGTACTTTAAGATGAGATAGCTGCACCTTGAGATGGATGGGGGTGCAGATTAATACTCCAACACCAATCAATAAAGAGAACTCAATGGTTTGGCAAAGGGAGTCAGTTTAATGACAAGTACAAAAAACAGGGAGTCATGGCAATCAGCAGTGATGCGATAGTCCGTCTTGCTTGAACTCCAATGAACTTCATAAAAAAACATCAGTTATATTGAAAATTCATCATAAGTGACGTGTAACACTCAAAAGTTAATAAGCATTTCTTTGGTTCAGAAAAGGTAACTTTAATATAGGTGCTATATTTGTATATGGTAATGGAGTGAGGGGATTGGGTGAATACTGTCAGGTGGGCGTCTAAGCCCTTCCTTCAAAATGACTACTGTAGACGTCACTAAAAGTACGACGTCCCATTGGTTCTACTAACTATAGGACTCTAGATTATTTGGTCCATTGTGATTGGGTTGGCACCAACCCCATGCATACATTTCCACTTTGCTTAGCAGTACACAGAATGGTCAGCCAGGTGCAGGGTGCCCCCTAAGATTTCCGGCCTTGCTCCAATTAAGGTTATAATCAATCATCACTTCAACAACAATGTGTCAATTATGTTACTGTGGTTGGCCTCAAAACTGCATCTTCTGTCTGGGAAAGTTCTGATATCTCTTCCTGGGCTGACCCAAGCGTAGGTGTGAACTCGTGCTTCTCCTCGCTCGGATGGTCACGTGATGCAGACACCGTGAATTTGCCTAGTTTCTCTCAATTTGTGCATTTAATTCTTATTCGGCTTGCCACTTGCCTAAGCTTCTTTACCCTGACCTTTCAAAGACAGGCTATTCTGTTCTTAAGTTTCAATTAGATGTAGCTACTGTTTGGACCTTTGCTCTCCTGGCTCGAGTTGCATCTGCTGAGTTTTGATTCAGCTGTCTCTTCTCATTTTGCTAGAACATGAATCTTGTCTTGTTTGGCGGCCTCTAGTAACCTGAGTTGATTCTGCTTTTCATGCAAAGTGGAATCGCACTTATAATACTGTGCTTTGTTTTGAGGTAGATTATGTATAATGGTGCTTGCCGTGCTATTCTTCTACTTAACATAGCAAGCCGCACTGCTTTCTTAGCTTTCTTGTGGTTTCAAGCATATGTACAGGCGTAAACTGTTTGACTGTATTGATTTTGCTTACAGCTTAACTCTCTTATGCTTTGATAGCTTTCTATCACTTTAAGCTCACAATCTCTTTTCTCGGGGCGTTTCGTCTGCTTGTGTCATTCTTGGTTCATCATGTCATTTGTTCTATCTGTGAGTCCGTCCGGGCTCTCGTGACGTCACCATTCGTCTTCCATTAAGGCCTTTTTGGTTTCTTCCGGGACAGTACCTAGGCAATCTTCATTTCATCTCATTTGTTGGTAGGGTTTTCTCAATGGATACCTTACTGTCCATGGTTGCCTGGTTATTGGTACTTCAATAGGTGTTGCTCTTCTGATGGGTACTGGGCAGAGCCCTACTACGGCTCTCTGCTGGTTTATTTGCTCATCATACGTCACATATTTTGGTGTGAATGTTCCTGGTACTTCAAAATGGGTGATGGAAGTGCAGGCTTTGTTTGGGACCTCCTCTACACTCCCCCCTCTGGGCGATTCATCAACCACTTTCCCCTCCTTCTATAGATGCAATTCACTTGATTCTTCTATATCTATCTTCACTCCATCGCCTGGGTTCATTCCTTCTTCATCTTCTGTATCTATACATGATGGTTTGAAGAAGTGTCCATACCTGAAATGCCCTTTTGGCTGTACTGTATCAATACCAGTAATATGCACCTATTCGTCGCATTATATAACATCTGGCAACAAGTTGAATTGGAACTAAAATGTGAACTGGAATTATCACAGGATGGATGAAGCCTAAGGGAGTGCATAGAGAATCCCTGTGGCAACAGTAATTAAGTGGGCAAATAGAACTATATAAAGGTTGCATGTATTGCAAGTATGATTTTATTAGTATATATGTGTATACGGTTCGAATTGAATATAATGTAATGTTTGTATTATATGTAATTGTAATATGTAAATTATATGTGTAAAGTTTGAATTTATTTCATACTGTATCACATTAAAGAATTTGATTTGATTTGATTTGAAGAAGTGTCTCTTCGGAGTCCATACCTCTATAACTCCCTTCAGGCTTACTGTTGTTCTTACATGTTCGTCTTTATTCCATGTCACGAGTTGACATTGTCCATTTGGGCTACAGTAAACCCATCTTCCCACATAGTTTCTGTGCTCCCTGGGATAGAGAATCTTTGTACCTTCTGAGGCGTGAGTGCTAGATTTCACAAAGTCTCTTATATCTTGATCAGTCAGGTCTTTGGGCTTCCATCCTGGCTTGACATCAATCATGATCTTCATCCCTATGGCTTTCTTTGCAGTTTTCTGGCATTGCGAGATTATTATCTTGATAATACAAAATCCTAGTAATATCATCACTAGCAGGTCTCCTAGGAACTTGAATATGTCTGCCATCCATTGTGGGACCCAAGAGAATAGTGATCCAAACCAGCTGTCATCATCAAATTTGTCAGTTTCGTCAATCATCTGGTTCTGTAGCTTCATCAACATACCTATGGCTTCTGTGAAAGTTCCATTTTCCTCGTTGTGAGACGGTGTAAATGTGCAACATGATTCTCCTATTTTTGTACAAACTCCTCCATCCATAGCTGTGATCATGTCAAGGACATATCTGTTCTGGAGGGTCATCAGTCGGATGGCTCTTAGCTCTTCCTTGATTGCATTGAATTCTTTTATGGTCCTGTTGATGGTCTGTAGTAACTCCCATCTGGTTATCTGCAACCATTTAGTATTTACTCCAACTTGGATTCTTGGAGAAAAAAAAATATTGTGAACACTGATGAGGTGAGGCTGAACAGCCTGTGTTCATATGGGATTGCATGAAAAGCTTCTTCTGATTTAGCAAAGAAGTGATTCTCTCTCTTCATTCGAGTTATTAGTTCCTTTTTTATTTTTTTTAATTTGGTTTTTTACAAACCTTTAAAAGGACAGCAGCAAAATAAACAAATAAAAAACAATACAGAATACATCTCTTTGCATTCAGTTTGTCATCTGAGTCACATCTTTCGTCGTCAGGGTGCACATAGGTCCGGTACATCAATTAGTGGATAGGCTTTGCATCCAGACTCTCCTTTAGAACCCAGAGAAAAGTAACCAATGCATATAGCACAGATCTATTTGAACCGTCAAACAGAGCTCTCCATCAATCCTCCCGAGATAAAAACTGAAATTTCTTTGTTACTGGGCCAAAAATGGTATTTCTTTGATGTACTAGGCCAGAGCACATCATTGTCAAGTGTTTGAGAGTTTCATTCGTGGTTTCACAGAATCGACACGATAAGTCTGAGTCGTCCGACTGGGACCAAAAACGTAATCGCTTCTTGGTAGACAGTGCGTTGAGCCTAAACTGCATATATAAGGTTCTTGATCGCTGATCAGGGAAACGAGTTAAGTATTCCGGAAGCTGGCCATATGCTCTCACCTCTGCAGGAACTTCTTTCATTGTTCGTGAGTCAGATCTTAGTTTGCATGTGTTGATCCAATCGGTTCTCCACATTTTCAATTTTGCACAGTCAGGGTTTTCAATCAATGTTTGTACCGTGATGTCGAATATGTCTAATACCTCACGACACAACACATTCCATTGATGCAAGATTGTTTGAGTTTTTTCCGACTCTGAGTTGTGGAGTATAGCAATTTGAGGTGGCGGATTCATTTGTATTGTTTTCCTGAAAAGACTTAAAAGATTCCAGGCTACTCTTGCTTGGATTGAGATGTACCCAAGCTTGTATCTTACGCAAGCTGTTGCAATCTCCTTTGGGAGGTGTAGAACTTTTGACCAAAAGATGTTTTCGAGTGAGTTCCACACCTGGTGCCCACAGCCAAAGGCATTTTCTCCACCATATATCAAGGCTGGCACCACTTTTTGTTGGAAAAAGATTACCGTGGGTTTTAAAGAAAATTTACCAAATTTTCTATTGATCAGAGACGCCTGGCATGCCAACTGCCGGCATTTGCTCTTTGCTGAGTCTACCCAGGGTGCATCATTTCTACTGGCACTGATTCTCATCCCCAAATAGGAGGTTTCTTCACAATCCTAATTGGCTCTTTATCCAGATACCATTTGAATTTCTTCATATTTCCTTTGCTGCCCTGCAATTTTTCAAATACCATAATTTCACATTTTCCCTTGTTGATGTTAAGGCCATTCTCTGTCAAGTACTTTTCAACGATGGTAAGTTTACGTTGGAGGCCTATGGGTGTTAAATCCAGAAGAATGAGATTGTCTGCATAGACAAGATAGTCAATATGGGTTCCGTGAAGGTTGGGTGGAAACGTGGTCAACTCTTTAAAAATATCTTTAATGTCAGATATTAACAAGTTGAAAATGCTGGCTGCTAAGGGGCAGCCTTGTTTCACGCCCCTAAACGTGTCAATTGGGGATGATAGATTGCCCCCAAGGTCTAGTCTGACCCTAATAGAAGTGTTTGTATGTAATTCACGTATGGCAGCCAGCAGACTAGATGGACAATTCCACTCACTCAGCTTTCCCAAGAGTAGGTCTCTGTTTATACTGTCAAATGCTTGTGATAAATCTATGTCATGATCTCTGCTTCCAAAAGGTCAGGGTTTTCCCAACTCTCTTGGAAGCAGATCCATAACCCAGGTTCCGAGTGCCAACCAGTCCCAATTGGGACCTTTTGGACCCAGTCCTGGCGCCAGTGGCACCAGGCTCATAAATATGCCCAGTCCCAGCGCTGGAAGCGCCGGGCTCATAATGCTTGGGTGGACTTACCTGCAGCAGACCATGCTGCTTACTTGCCTGCCAGTTGGCGTTGAGCCTCTGATCCTCTTCTGTTTGGAACTACTTTTCCTGTTGGGTGGGGCAGGAGCCACTCCCTAGGTTCAGAACACTGGAACTCTTCTGGAAAGCAGGAACTCTTTTCTTACCTAGGCGTGGCTGTGGAAGGAGACACCTAAGCACTACAGGAGGCTATTTAAACCACACCCGATGGATGAATCTTGCTTTGCGTTATTCTGCATCCAGCCCAAAGAGCCAGCCGTGTGTTACACATCACCTTTGAAGATACGGTATACGCCCAGTCAAGACCGGCGCCTCTACGGGAATCAGGTGAGCGTTACATCTATTAGGGCCAAATAGATCTTAGAGTTTGACCGATGAGCTTCCATCTCCAATAGATTTAACAACAGGAGATTGACAGAAACACCCTACACCCTTGAGAAATCCTGTCTGTCTCGGGTCTACTCGATTACTTTTAGTAGACCACTCCAGGAGTTGCTATTGTAGGAGGATGGCATGCACTTTCCCCAGCATTGCAATAGATCTGTAGTTCTTTGGATTTCTACGGTCTCCTTTTTTAAAAATTGGTACAAATCAGCAGATTTCCATGATTTGGGGTGTTATAGCACTTGACAATTCTATTAAACAAAATTTCACAAAAATCTGACCATTCTTCTGGGTGACGTTTAATGGAGAAATTCGTAAGCTCATCCGGGCCAGGTGGTCTAGAGTCATGCACGTTCTTAATAACTCGCAAGATGTCTTCTTTGTCAAACACAATCTCCCATTGCGTTAGTTTAGGAGGTTCCCATTCTTTAATGAGCATGTCTTTGTGAAAGAGATCGGAGTAGAAAGATATCCACTCCGTCTCTAGGACCAAGTTTGCCTGCATAGCATGTTGTGGTGCATGGTTATTATTTATTAGTCTCCAGTAGTCTGCTGAGTTAGTACTTGCCATTTTCTGCAACATAAACTCAGCATCGTTTTGCAACATGATGGCCTTGTGAGACTTGAGCCAGTTCTTGTAGGCTTGTTTAAGCTTTCATCTTTGTTCGCAGGCATCTACAGAGGGGGATTTTTGTACCTTTCTCAGTTGCCAACGCAGGAATCTTTTTCGTTGAGAGATGTTTAGACCGAATTTATGTTTGAAAGTAAATTCAGCATTTCTTAAGTTGTTCTTCCGTTCCAAGTATTGCGTCAGAAGGTGATCATATTCCAAGGATCCAGAATTCTGAAATTCAGCCGAAATAACAGATAAGTCATCAGTATCAAGATATAACCGAATTCGGCAAGCTCCAGTTCTTACTGAGTGCGCCCAGCGCTCCTGATTATGTCGCATGCTAGAGCTGAATTTTAAAATCACCATATCGTGGTCACTATGCATCGTTTTTATGACTTCAAAGGCATTAGTTCTCGTATGGATGTTTCCTGATACGAATATGTAGTCAAGTGTGGAGCTTAGGTCACCTCTTCTCCACGTCGGAGCAGCCGGGATATCCCCCGGTGTTTGGCCATTTAACATCATTATCCCCGTATGTCCATTTCCAAGCACCACTGAGTTGTCAATTGTTCTTCGAAGTTGCTTAAGCTCTTCTTGCCACTGATTAGATTTAGGTGACTGACACAATCGATGTTAAGGTCACCACAAATGATTAAGTCATTTGAGTTGCCCGTTTCCATTAAGTCGTCGATAACAGTTGTTACTTGGTCGACAAAAAACTTTGCACCAATAGCCCCATGATTCCAATAAAGATTGATGATATAGAGTCTGCAGTCTTGAGCTTGTGTTGCCCCTGAGCATCTGACCGTCACCACCTGAATAAAGGGAGAGGTGTTTACACAGTTCACAATCCTGAAACCAGAGGCTATCTTAACTGCCACCAACAGCCCTGCCATTGGTCTCCCCTTGGCCGGTTTAATGGCTGGGTTGAGAACTGTTTCAAACCCATCCAGTATTGGATTTTCGGTCAGCCACTTCTCTTGCAGGCAAATGAGATCTAAGTCAGCAGTCCAAGCTGTGTTGAACAAATGACTAAAGCCCCTGGTATTCCAGGATCCCAATTTGCAGTTTGTACGTGGTTCATGGGCCTGGCATTTTTTCGACTGTTCTGTGTTCAGTGTTCTGGCAACCCATGACCAGTCAATTTCTTTAGCAACCTTAGGGGCGGTCTCTTCTATAGTGTCCACATTAAGCGTAGCACTGTCCGCTCCTTGAATTGTTATCCTTATACAGTCATTTCGTTGCATCTCAGACGGCAGTTCAGAGTCAGGAAGAACAGATCGTGGTGAAATTACAGGGGATGTTCACAGATCTCTTCTTCCTCAGGTGAGAATCTACTTTTGGGAAACTGTCAATAATCAGGTCACTTTTTGGGATTGCCAATGCTGGAACGTGGACATTCACTATTGTGCATATACCTCCTCAGTCTCTTGGCACTCTGATGTATGCTTTGGATCCACATGCCCAATAACGATCCATAATCACTGCAGTCCCATGTACCATTCCTGGAGGGTCAAAAACTCGTCCACAGTTCTGATTTTCCTCCATCTTTCTTGTGCCATTATTCCTGAAGCCGAATTTTGGGCTTTCTAGTGGCACTATCTGTAAGGGTCCTCCTCTGTTTTCAACCCATGTCAGTAGTTTTGCAAGTTTTGGCCACAACGGCTTGCATCCATTTTGCACTATGTTGATGGTGGGCTCGTAGTGATCAAAGACCATCCATGCTTGGCATATCACTACTCCTTTCACACATCCATCTGGTGAAAGCACTGTTCCCCAAATTTGCATTTGGCCTCGATTCTTCCATCTCTGAGCTTCTTCTGGAGTTTTTTCCTTGGACATTTAGCTTCTCTTCTGATCTCTGCTCCTTTAACCCCAGGATTCTCATATCTGATCACAATGTGTTTCGTCTTTCCATTGTTTCTTGTCTTTATGTCCTCGACATAATCGTCTTCATTTGGATCAGTTGCTTCAGTTGCCCATTTCAGAGAGCCATCGCTACCAATGAACTGGCCTCTGGTTTTGCACATTGCTACGTGTGACATACAGTGTGCTGTCTGGACATCGATTTCTACAGCTACGAAGATCTTGGACTTCCCCATGCTGTGTGGTAGGAGTGTGCAAACAAAGCATTCCCCTTCTGAATTTCGTCTTCCAACTTCTTTCATGTGCTGGTACCAAATGTTGTTTCCCAGATGTGCTGTGCTGTCCAGGTAGTTGTTTAGTTCATTGTCATCTCCATGCATGCTTTTTTTGATTCTTAATATTTCCTGTAGTTGGCTATGACTACATCCCTGAATGCATCTGTATGGCTTTTTCTTGCTGGAGGATTCTCAGGTATCCTGGTCCATGGTGCAATCCTCCTCATCTGCGCCATTTGAGTGGACAAGAGTCTGGCTGTTCTTTCCTTCTTCTCATACATCTTTCTCCTGCTGGTTACAAATGCTCATGCCAACCAGCCTGACACTGGTACGGTGTATGGTTGTATTGTACAACTGATACTTGTCCCTTGCGTTGGAACATATGTGCTTGGTAATACAGTCTCTACGATTTTGTTCTTCAGTTCCTCTTGCAGTTCCCTTGCTCTGGCTATGTGCAGAACTAATCAGTCTACTATCAGTCGTGTCTATGCAGAGAGTTTCTCAGAGTTGGCTCTTGTTTTCATAAGAGTTTATGATTTAACTGCTTCTGTTGGTTTTTGCTTTAATTCCTGTTTTCTCACAACATCTGCTGTGGAGTTTCTTATGGCAGGCAGTCTCTCCTTCTCTACTGCTTTGGTTTGTGGTTCTGCAGTCATTGACACTAGGCCAGTTTTGTGTGCATTCAGTGTTTGCATGCGTGTAGTTGTCAGTGATATTATTTCATTCATTCCTTGCCGACCCTGTCTCCGGCTTTCCTTTCCGTTCGTTACCATAAGTGTGTGTGTATCATTGCTAATCACATCCATTTCAAGTTCATTCACTCCACCGTCAGATATTCTAGGGACTGGAATGACAATGTAAGGTCTGGGTGCCTTTATAGGTGTCATGCGTGCATCATTGGCTGGGTGCACTGAAATTGGGACGCTTGGTGCACCAATAAAGAATGCTGTTCTGATCGTTAATGACAGTAAAACAATAATGAATATGATACAACTGTACATTATGCCCCTGTAGGTCAAGCGGTAGCATTTTCTTCCAGAGAACTGGGTCTTCTCTCCTCCTGTGGTAGGACCAGATTGCTGCTCTGAACCCCCATCTCGATCATTTATCAAATGTCAATTTTATTGCATTCCCTTAACCAATATCGTCCTTCGAGTTCTGTGTTTTCTCCACAAGTGTTAGGTGCTCCACAAGTGTCCCCCCCTCTCGCGCGTGACAAATTGTCTCTTATGTCAGGATTCACTTCCTTTGCTAGACTATGGGAAAAATCCAAATAAAATAACACTTTAATGTGTCCCTTTACTGTGCATGTTCAAAATAGGTAAGCTCCCAATCTACTCCCCTGATTTGTTTCAATCCTGAGGACATGGTGTATGCTGGTCAATACGAAGAGTATGGACAGAAAAATATCAAATTCCAATGAAGTTCTTGAAACTGCTTCCTCGATCTGTCCCTCGGCGAAAGCTTTTTTAGAATCTCCTCAGATAGTTCTGTTGATGGTTCGAAAGCTCTATTAGCAGTACCATTCCATGCAAAAGCATGCCCATCTGTGCAACATTAGCTGGATTTCTGATGAATGTGAGGACGTCAACATCGATTGGTCTCCCCACTAGCTCTGGAAAGTCAGTGACTAGATGAAAAAGGACATTATGAGCCAACCTGCATCCTTCCAGTGATAGGGACATTCGTCCTGTCTTGCTGAGGTTTGGAATTATATGTTTTCTCCTAAATGCGAACAATGTCTGCACTGTCTGGTCACGTGGAGTGCAACTAGAATTATGATTTTATTTAAAACATGGCTTAAATGTTCTGTATTTGCTGGGTCTCGAAGGAAAGTGAGTGTATCTGTTGTTCCCCCGTTAAGAGTTGGACAGTCTTCGATTATGCGAAAGAACAGTGTGTTGATGAGCTCATCTATTTCTGCCTTTGTTGGGAACATTTGATTCTTTCTCACTGTACTCAGGGAGTAGGATACATTGTTCGGCAATGACAGTGAGGAGTTGTCTTATTGTCTTTTTTGTTTTCAGGATCTTGTAGGAAGTCAGTGACACTGGTGAGCCTCCCTACCAATGACGGGTATGATCTAAGCATTAGATCAAAATGGGTGACCACATCCTTGGTGATGTCTCTACTGCGGGACACCATAAGTGACTCCGAATAGGGTCTCGGTGTGGAGCGAGTCGGGATACTGTGTTTGCTTCCAATGTAAGTGTCCTCGGTCAAAATTCGGCATGTTCTTTTCTCAAAGCTTAAGTGTGCCTCAGTCCAAGGTTCAATAGTCAATAGCCTGTGTTGTGGCTTGCACGTGCAATTTTCTTCTTCACTCTGCAACTAGGATGCACAGAGTGTCTGTTTTTTTATGTTCTTCTCCCCTTTTTTGCTTAGAGGAAGTGTCCAATTTAAGACACAATTTTCAAAAAGTTCTTTGTCTTTGTCTGGCTGGTCATGCGTCCTTCTTCCACATCATGGATCTCGTATGCACGTGCTGTGGTCCTTCCCCATCGCTCGTCGATTCCCCTCGTTGAGGTGCAGGCAGGGGGTCTTCTTCAATATAGGGTTTTATATCGCAGAGAAAAACCCAAGCTCTCCTGCCTTGTAGTTTCACTGCGGATGGAGTGCAGACCTCTACTTTAAAAGGACTGTTGAATCTTGGCTCGTCCCACTTTTCCTTGTATGATTCTTCACTAGGACGGTGTCTCCAGTAAAGACGGATGGAACGCGTAAACCTTGAACTTGGTCTGTTCTGTGTTCTGAGCTGCTCTGCACCCTTTTTGTCGCTGCAGCGGTCTGAAATCAAAGTAAGGCAAGATGTCATGCAGTTCAGATAGTTTTGCATTTCAGACACTTAAACCACTCCTGTTCACTGGGCATCATATCTAGCTCCATCTCGGGGTCTCAGAGGAGTTCTCATTCTTCTTCCTGTGGCTATCTTGTGTGGCGTAAGATGATGGTCGAACCCGGGTTGGTTCCGAAGTGCATACAGTGCCAGTGGAAGGAAGTGCAACCATCCCTTCTTTAGAGTACGCTTCAACTTCGCTATACTTTCCTTTAACAAGCCATTGAGCTTCTCACATATTCCATTACCTTGTGGATGATACGCCAACGAGAACTTGTGCTTTATACCAAGCAGCAAGCTAATCTGCTCGAACACTGCATTGACAAAATGAGGGTCATTATCTGAACTCATGACCTCGGGGAACACTTGTCTCACTAAAAATGTGGCCGCACAGGTACAGTATGGGTGTGTTCATGGACCTGCCTCAATCCATCTGGAGAATGGACACACCACAGCAATTAAGTATCTGTACCCGTTACATACTTGAATCAAGTTGATGTAATCGACATGCAAGTGTTGAAAAGGCCCATTTGGCCTTCGGATGACTCCTCTCATTATTTTTAATGTGTGCCCAGCCGTGAATTGGTGACAAATGATACAGTTTATGATAAAGAATGCAACGTGCTCTGCTGAATTCGGTATGAACCAGTCTTCTGCAAGTGTTGCTTCTAGGTTCTCTTTTGTCATGGGCGCTGGGTAATGTAACTGCTCCAGCGCTATTTTTAATAGGGCTACAGGCATTACTGGTTTACCAGTGCTGTCTTGTCACCACAAGCTGTCAGAGGGGTTTCAAGAACACCCTCGACATTTCCACAGGTTCTTCTCTTCCTGTGGTGCCTCCCCTTGGAGTTCCATCAGCTGTGTTTACCCCATGTTGCTGTAACTTTCAGGTGCAGTTTGTGTAACCATCATTCGCTCATTGGCATGGATAACTTCCACTTCCATGATTGTTTCGCTTTTGGATGCCATGCGCTTGACTTCCGTGTCTGCTGCTTGATTTCCACGTGAGATAAAATCTGTCCCTTTCGTTTGGGCGGTGCATTTCGCGACCGCTATGCCCACTGGGAGCTGTAGTGCCTTGATCAGCCTGTCCAATAAGGCTGCATGCTGCACTGGCGTGCCGTCTGCTTGGAGGTAGCCCCCTTCTTTTCCAGCACGCTAAGCCTCTGTGCACTATCGACGTCACATAGGCAGAGTCGCTGTACACCGTTTCTTCCTGGTCTGCTTGATTCTCATTGGCGAGTATTAACGCCAATAATTCTGAAACCTGTGCTGAATAATTAGATGGTATTCATGCACTAGGAACCCCTCGAAACTCTCCATTTGTTGTGTTTTCCTTCACAGCAACGCCTGTGTATCTTTGCCCATCATTTTGGTCGATCTTTGAAGACCCATCAATAAAGATGATCTCTCCTTCTGCCAAGGCATTTTATTTCACCCTGGGGAGTTCATCATAGAATTCTTCATAATTTGCACAGTCATGTATGGGATCTCCTTCAGTGACTGGCTCGGCTATGAACATAGCTGGGTTTACTATCTTATATCAGACTATTTTAATCGATGGATTTGATATGATCACTTCATAAGCAGAAGCTCTCTGGGATGTCAATGTGCCCTTTGGTTTCTCTAGATTGGCAAATAGTGAGTGCTCGACGTACAACGTCATTGAGCACCCCATCACAATGGCTGTAGCCTTCTCTATGGTGAACGCTGCGGCAGCTAAACTTTGTTCGCACAGTAAATGACCTCTCATTACTGGGTCCAAATTCCCACTGTAGTATGCCAGGGGCTTGTACCCCAACATGGTTCTTTGTATGAGTACTGCCGCCATAACGCTGCCATTTGTGTGTGAAAACAGGTAAAATTCCTCTGCATAATTGGGGATCCCTAGAACTGGTGCTGTGCAGATGGCTCTTTTGAGATCAGCAAATCCTTTCTCCATGGTCTCAGACCATTCGATCTTTTCTTTCATCACTTGGGCCTTCTTTAGGGCCTGAAGTAAAGGCTTGGTGTAAGATTTGTAGTCGAAGACCCATGCCCTGACATAGTTGCATCGGCCTAATAATCTCTGGATCTGCTTTATCGTGTGTGGCTTAGCCATGTTAAATATGGCTTCAGCCCTTTCTGGGGTTACTTTCTTTCCCTCATGTGAGATCAGCTGGTCTATGTACAGCACTTCTTGTGGACAATATTGTAACTTTTATTTGTCAACCTTATATCCTTTCTTAGCCAGTATAGTCAATAGCTGAACAGAATCGTGCCTGCATTGTTCTTCTGTTGTGCTACAAATTAAGATGTCATCCACATATTGCAGGATGACACTTTCTAGTGCGATATTGCTCAGATCCATCTGCAGGACTCTGTTAAAAATAGAAGGAGACTCACATTACCCCTGTGGCAGCCTCGTGAATTTCAGATGCATTTGTCTGAACGTGAATGACATCAGATCTTGAGAGTCACGGTGCAACGGGATTGAGAAAAATGCATTTTTCAGATCAATCACCATGAAATATTTTGTCTCAACAGGTATGTTACGTAGAATTGTAGACGGGTTCGGGACTAGAGGGAACTCGGCCTCAACAATATCATTTATTGGCCTCTGATCTTGAATTAGCCTCCACGACCCCCTTTACTTTTTTTCACAGGGTACACTGACATATTGCATGACGACTCTGACGTCACTATGATGCTTTGCTCTGTCATGGCAGAAATTGTCTTAAAAATCCCCTCATCTGCCTCTCTGGACATGGGATATTTTGGGGCTTTTGGTAGACTTGCTCCTGGTTTCAGTTTAATCTTCACTTCTCCAACCCCATTCAAGAGGCCTACGTCATAGGGGCCTATAGTCCATACTGCGACATGCACCTTGGCTATGTCATCATCAAAATATTCAGGACAATTTAGTGCCATCATCATTCTCTGAGGTACTTCTCTTTTAATCATCTTTACCCAAAAGGTGAGACTCACTTCCATCATTGTCTCTCCCATATCTGCTTGTTCTTCAAACAGTCCGTCATCGGTGACGTCATTCAATCGATATCCTTCTTCAATGGCAATCACTGTGCACCATTGTCGGCCCTCATCGTCATAACCATCAATCAAGGCCCCTCTCCCTCGCACTGCAGCTGTGTGTATCATCAAGGGAAATACTTGTCCCTTCTCCTCATGCATCGGTATTCTGGGTCTGAATAAGAACTCATCAGGGGTTCTCATGACTTTGTATGCAAGGCCTGGCAATCCTGCCATAAGCACACGCATACCATATGCAAAAAATGTCTGGCTCCAATGGTATGGCCCTCATGGCTATATGTCCTGAGTATGCTCTAATCATTTCGCATACATTTGAGTAGTGCATTCCTGGAGTGGAACATACTATGCCCTCCTCCATGAACGAGATTGTCATGTTTAATTTTGTCATTAACTCTCGACCCAAAATGTTTACTGGGTTCTGCCGAGAATATTGTAACGGCACATTCATCTCACATTCTCCTGTGGGGACTGAAAATGCATTTGTGAAGGGAACATGACTGGTAGCTCCTGTAAATCTCTGAGTATCTACGGCCTCGCCGAACAAGGAAAACTTGCCTTCACGTATGCACGAGCGTGTTGCACCCGTGTCAACTAAGAAGGAATTTTCTTTATCCCCTATAATGACATCCACCCTAGGTTCCCTGTGAGGGTCTGGTGTCACTGATAGTATAGAACACATCCGGGTTCCCAGTGAGCTGTCCTGGTTTATACACACATTTGGCCCACTGTGTGCTGGTGAATTTCCCCCATTCCCATTGTTACTTCCCATTCCAGGGTTCATGGTCTGCGATAGTTGCAGTGGTGCCTGTAGGGATTATCCTTGTGGAAAATTCCCCATGCTTTGCGGTTGCACTCCTTGTTGCGCTCCTGGCACTTGTTGCACTGTGTGGTGATTCGGTGCACCACCCTGCTGTAAAACTGCAGGTGGATTTGCCATGCCTGCTCCTGTTGCTTGGCCGTTCTGCATCATGCCTTGATTTCTGCATGTGCACGCCAAATGCCCTGTCATTCCAAACAGCCAACATACTGGCGGTGGTCGGATCATTTGCTTATCGTCTGACTTATCTGACTTATCATTTTGCATATTTTAAAAACCTCCTTGGGTATTTTGGAAACCTTCCTGATTACTCTGACAGCCTCTTCCCCTAAATCCTCTTCCCCTGGGGTAAAACCCTGCATTTCCCTGACTTTTCTGCTGTTGATTAGTCACCTGCGGCATGCTCGATTCAGCTGCACTAGTTATCATGGCTTCCTCAAGAGCATACTTTGACAATTTCTTTTGCACCAATTTCGCTTCCTCACCCTTTCGTGTTGCTTCCTTTTTGCAATTCTTTTCCTGCAGCAATCTAACATAATGTGTTATGGTCAACTGTATTTCAGCCCAAGGCTTGGCTTCAATTCCCACCAATTTCTTGAGTTCTTTCTGTACCAGCTCTGGCAACTCTAGGCACAATATATGGTAAAACACAGGTATTGATTTCGTCCAAGATTCATGAGACTCGAGTACCCACGCGTCTTGAAAATTCTGTATGTAAATTAACGGATCCTCAGACTCCTTCATTTTGCGTGTCGTTATAGCTCCCATATCGGAAGTATCTGGGTAAAGCACTTGTAGCGCTTTCCATAATGCAGCTCTACAGTTGTTAAATGGAGCTGTGCCGTGCGTGATATTAATTGTGGTTATGCCAGGGTAGTCTGCTCGTGCCCACACATCGTTTGCTCTCTCACCAAGTTTGGCGATTAGGAGACCCTTAATGTCCCCTATAGCTAACGTGTTTCCTCCTGTCATTTTTTCCTAAATCATGTATCCATTTTCTGGCTCCCGATGTCAGCATTGGCAGCTTGCTTTTCAACTTTTCTCGATCCATGTGTGGCCATGGAATATATTGCAGTCTTACTCCCCCCTTCTCGAGCAATGGAAATTGGAATGTGTAGCCCTCTCTCTCTTCTCTCATTGTTCTCCTGTCTATTGCAGGGGTAATATTCCTGCATCACCGTCTACCTGGCAATGCCCTTAGTCTGTCCACATAGGGCAGCGAAGACACCCCTCTCTGACCGTGAGATACTCCTTCATATCGGTCAGGCTGCATGGCTGACTCTGATGCTCTCGGTGCAGATTCGCTATTGTCTGACTATCTTATTCCTTTTTCCCTTAGGAGTCGTCTTTCGCTTCATCCCTCTTGCTCATTTTCCTCGCAATCCTCCCTTTCGGAGTCAGACATTGTCTGTCCCCAATGTTATGCTGACCTGATATCCCCAGGGGCGTCTGGAAGGCTCTGAGATCTGGAACCCTGGATGCGTAGTTGCCCAGTGCTGAATAATGAATATTAGTTATTTGTAGGGTGAGCTATCCGTCCTTTGTTTCTTGTGCAGGGGCGCTTGATGTTTGTTGGCGAGCTGCCCGAGTTGCTTCACTGGTGCAGTACGCCTTCCTTGGGCCGAGGGCTGCTGTGACGCCGAATCTGCTGGTAGGCAGGTTAGGTTTGTTAATTGTAAGTCTTTGTTCTGTTTATGGTGGAAATTCATTAATGTCTTTATCTCCTTCTTTTCAGGTGCGAAGGTCTTGATGCTGGCGTGCCGGATGGAGAGGCATGTTTTCTAGGTAAGAGAAAGCGCGAAGCGCAGTGCCTTTATTGTCTTTTAAAGCTAACCTGTGTTTTCTTCTCCTTTTCCTCACAGGCCACTGTGGTGCTGCGAGTGGATGAAAGCGCAATGAAAAACAGGCCCCAAGAATCCGTTAAGGCAAGTACAGCGCTGTGCGGTTGTTTAATATTGAAAGCAAACCTGAATATGTCTCTTTTCCTTTGCAGATGTTGCTGTCGTGCTATGGATGGAAGCGTGGTGCAGCACGATGGAATTCAGGTAAGACTGATGGAATTCGATGTTTTGGAAGCGTACGTTCTAATATTGTTTTTTCCCTTTCTCGTTATTGCAGGTCGCAATGTTCGAACAGCAGCTGTGGTAGCGGTTCGCCGGAAGCCCTTAAACTAGTACTCACAGGTAAGTGATGTTTCTTCTTCTCTCGGTTTCCACAGATTGCAGCCCAGTTGAGATGCTGAGTGCTGGATGGTGTTTTCTCAGGTAAAACAGAATAATCTTGTTCTTACAGGATTACAGGAAGATGCTGAAGACCAGGAGCTGGACACGGTGAGCGTCACTCTGCGGGTTGCAGAATAACACGAAGCGTGTTCTGCAGTCAGGGTGTGGTTTATATAGCCCAGGTAAAGTAATACCAGGGAAAGTAGTTCCAGGCCTGCCACACCCAAAACACTAGGCCGCATGGCTTGGTTCTTAGAACTAGACTGTGTGGGTGCTTCCATGTTGGATTTAAAGGCCCATGTACATAAATGTGACCTAGTTTGAACAGCCCTTCCTTCCAACATATGAGCCTGGTGCCAAAGGCACCAGGACTGGCTCCAGGAGCCCTTTTGTAGTGGTTTTAAGGCCCTCAGGGTTCTGGTGGGAGCCTGCTTGTGGCACAACTTGTGCCCCCTCACAGTGGTCATGACACCCAACTAGTGCGACTTCTCATATCCTCTTTGTTCCTACTTATTACTAATCTATCCAGGGAAAGCTCTCTATTCCAACTACTTCGGGTGACATCCACAGTGTCATACAGCTGAGTGCTCTCCAGGCGCTCGTCTTCCCCCTCCCCTTGGGGTATTTGTTCTAGCCCCATTTCATCATATATTCTATCGATCATTTCTCTGATGCTTCTGGTGTCTGAATTGTACTCAGGAAAAAATTCTTCGATGTCTTCCCTGGAGCAGGTTTTTTAACCTCGCTCCCCAGATATTGAAGATCGCGTGCTCTCTGTCTCCATTTACATTCTACATCATCATCAAATTCTTTGCGTTTCCTCGCCTCTTCTCTGACCCTATCTTCTTCCCTTTTCTTTTCATTTCTATGTTCATCTGCCCTTCTAATTTCCTCATCTCTTCGTCTCTTTATTCTGTTCTCACGTATCCTTTGCTCTTCCTCTAACCTCTGCTGTTTCTGTCTGTTTTGATCATTGGTTGCTCTTGGTCTGCGATTGAGCTTTTTTTCTTGATCTTCGCGAAATAGCTGTTCTTGCCTTTGTATGTCTTTCTTTCTTATCCTTTTGTGTCTCAACTCCTTCTCTTTCCCCTTTCTCTGTGTCTCATCTAACCTCTCTTTTTGTTTCGCATCATCAATGCCTTTGCCATCGAGTTTCAATAAAAATTGCCCTTCCATCCATTCGTCTCTTGCAAATGCTATGTCATCAGTTCTATCTTCGCTTCCCTTCCACCTCTTCCCTTCTCTCTCTTTGTTGAGAGATACACTTGTCTGTGCCAGATCTCTTCTTTTGTCATTATGTCTCTCCTTGTCCCTTGGGACTGTGGAGGCAATATTCTTATCCTTATCTTTCCCTTGATTTTCATCACTACTATATGTAGGTGACTCAAATGCAGGGTTGCTGTACCCCGTGGCTGCTTTGAGTTCTCTAAGTGGGTATAATCCCTCATCCTCGCTTTCTTCAATTTTTGTTTCAGGTGGGGTGGGTGGCGCTGTAGGCGTCTCACCCCCTCTGTACATACATTAAGTATCCAATCTGTCGGTGGCTCTTCCTCCTTTCCCTGCTCATACATTTTCCACAACTCGAGAACAGCAAGGTGTTTTTCCAACTTCTTGCCTGTGTATGTGGCATGCAAATTGTTAGGCAGAAACCTGTGCAGTTCCCTTGGGGAACACTGCAAAAGATTTAAGACTACAGGTATAGCAGTAAACCCACTTGGTAGCAGTCTGCACCACCCAGATTTACCTGGTAGCTGTGGCTGAGCAGTCAGACTTCCCTCAAGAAGAGTTAGGCAGTATGCAAAGTATACACAATATGTACTCAGACACAATAGCACAAGCAAACACTGACCAGAGCTTGGTTTCAAAAGTATATAGTTATTTATTTTTTTAAGAACACATAAGTTGAAAACACTCTAGCAAAGTATAGTAAAAACACTTAAAACACAGTTATAAGGAAAGCAGTTTCAACCCTTACTCCTATCTAGACAACTCTAAGTTAACCCCACATAATTAAAACAGAGGTGAGCGCTTAACGTTAGATGACACTCTAGTAGGTTTAAGGAAGGGATAAAAAGAAACAGAAATGGGTTAAACACACCACTCTAAGGTCCAGAACACTTGCAATAGGCTCAAAGAAGCACAAAGTCACAGGTGAGCAAAAGTCACTAGGCAGGGCCCACTCTTAGAGTAGCCGGAGCGAAAATGTGCCCAAGATCACACTGTTATTAGGGATTCAAAGTCTTGCAAAGAGTTAGAAAGAGTTTAGAGTGGCTTAGAAGTTTAGCCAGGGTATTCCAGGCACTCCCAGGTTCGAAAGCCGGGGGCTAAATCTACCCCGTACAGTCGGTGGCAAGGGAAGCCAGGCGGAACACGGTACCTTAAGCGGAAAGGATCCTCCAGCGGTGGCAGTTGTTCCAGGCAGTGGCAGCAAGGCTCGACGTCGGTCAGGGGAGAAGAAGTTCTCGCAGAAGAGCAGAAGAAGAAGGTCGTTGCACTGCCCGGGAAGAAACCAGCCGCGGAGTCCTCCGGTCAAAGGGTTGTACCGACTTTCGTGGTTGGGGTAAAAGTGGTGGGGTTCCGGTTGCCGGGGTGCTTGGCACTGGCAAGGCGGCCACGAGATACCTCGAGAAGCGAAAAGAAGGCGAAAACTGGTTGTCCCCACCAGTCAAGGGAAGGAGCCACTCCGTTAAGAGTTCTCCTCGGTCGTCAGGAAAAGTGGTGAGGCGGTTCAGCAGGGCTCCACCGGGTGGTGTCGTCGAAGCAGGTCGGCTCAGCTCTTCCCTCGTCGGATTCTTGGTCCTGTGGCGACTTCTAAAGTTCCAGTCCCCAAAGCCCTGCTTTTATGCAGCAAACCCCCATTCACCCAGCCTAGCTGTCACTCAAACATGCTAAGTGGTGAGCCGGCCGGCTCACCACTTGGGCCAATCAGGACGGAGTGCGACTTGAGTTACCAAGGTAACTCAGTCCAGGGTGCCTAAACCCCCCTCCACCCCTCCTAAGTACCCCAGACAGAGTGGCACCACTTTGGAGGGCTTCTGTGGAGAAGCCCGCCAAAAGTGGAACAAAGGGCTCCACATTGGGTCAGAGTTACAGAGGCGAACGCCAACGCCATTTTAGAATCAAGTTTTGGCAAAAAGTCCCAACCGGAGTTATAATAATAAATATATAAACCGGCGGTATGTTTAAGGCTACCGTAAATAAATAATTAAATGTGTTAGCCTAAAACAATGGGAAATCCCATAGGAAAATATTCGCGGTTGAATATAAAACGTAGTTTCCACTGCCACCAGCCAAAACTCGATCAGGGGGGACGGAGACGTGCCCCCTCGACTAACAGACCCTGGGGCAATCGAATTGCCTCAGCCAGTACGTCCACAATATGATGGTTTGTACTGGTTCTGTTCAGGATTCAAGACTAGCAAAGTCTTTGGTGACTTTACATGCCCTGGGAGACAGTAGTCAGTCCCAGGGTATGGAGTCTATGTTGGGGAGTCCCTAGGACACCCCTGGGTCACGGCACAGAGGGTGCTGTGTAACCCACATCACAAAAATACATGAGGCCCTATGGAGTAAAAGACCCCATAGCCCATTCAACACAAGGTTTAACCAAGAAAACACACTTCAACATGTCCAAGAGTGAGGGTAAAGGAGTCTCACTCTTGGCAGGAGAAAAAAAAGAAACCCCAGAAATCCAGCAAAGCTGCTGGGGGACTCACTAGGTAGGGAAATTCAGCCTAAACAGAGAATTCTCCCTAACACTGGCCCCCCCCAGACTAAGGGACAGGAGGATTTAATCCACTCCTGGATGAACCTCATACCTCTAGTCGATGATATACATCCTAGAGAGTCCATCAGCATTTTGATGGTGACACCCTGACCTGTGCTCAATGGTGAAATCAAACCCTTGCAGGCAGATTGACCATCTCAATAGTTTTGGATTTTCCCCTTTCATTTGCATTAACCATCTCAAGGGTTGGTGGTCAGTCTGAATAACAAAAGTAGAACCATACAAGTATGGCCTAAACTTCTTCAGTGCCCACACAATAGCAAAGCATTCTCTTTCGATAGTTGCCCACCTTGTCTCAGGATCCTTCAGTTTTTCAAAGGCCTGATTGCACTCCTCATTCCATTTTACCTTTTTAGGGAATTTGGGGGAGGAGATTACATTCAGTGGAGAAGCTATGGTCCCATAGTTCTCAATGAAATTCCTGTAATATCCAGTGAGGCCTAGAAAAGCTCTCACTTGGGTTTGAGTAGTTGGTGTTGTCCAATTTTGCACAGCTTCAATCTTGCTGGGCAAAGGCCTTATTTCTCCACCTCCTACCTCATGTCCAAGGTAGACCACTTTACTTTGACCAATCTGGCACTTACTGGCTTTGATTGTCAAATGGGCCTGTTCCAGAGCCTGCAACACATGTCCTAGGTGGGTCACATGTTCTTCCCAGGAGTGGCTGAAGACTGCAATGTCATCCAAGTATGCCATGCAGAAGTCTTCCATCCCAGCCAGAACTTGGTTCACCATCCTTTGGAATGTGGCAGGTGCATTTTTTAGTCCAAAAGGCATGACCTTAAACTGGTACAAGCCAACTGGGGTTGAAAATGCAGTTTTCTCCTTGGCATGGTCTGTCAGGGCTATTTGCCAATAGCCTGACGTCAGGTCAAATGTGCTGAGGTACTTGGCTGCACCAAGTTTATCCACCAACTCATCTGTCCTGGGCAAAGGGTGGGCATCAGTCTTGGTGACTGCATTTAGAGCTCTATAGTCCACACAGAATCTCAAGTCTTTGGATCCTGCCTTTGGTACTAACACAACTGGGCTAGACCATGGACTAGTAGAGGGCTCTATTACCCCGAGATCAAGCATCTTCTTGACCTCTCCTTTGATGTGGGTTCTGACATGTTCTGACATTCTGTATCCTCTGCTTTTGACTGGCAGACAGTCACCAGTGAGTATCTCATGCTGACCCCAAGGGGTCAAGCCTGGTGACAGTGAGAACAGGGAGGCAAACTGATTTAACATAGATTTGCACTCCTCTTGTTGCTCAGGTGTCAGGTCTGAAGAAAGATTGACTCCTTCAACTTTTTCGTCTAAAGGCACACCTCTGAGGAGATCAGGGAGAGATTCACTCTCTTCTTCCTCTGCAGCTGAAGCTAGAAGCAAGGCTCCTACATCAGGTCTGGAGATGTATGCTTTTAGTCGGTTGGTGTGGAAGACTCTAGGAGCTTCCCTGGGTCTGCCCAGATCCACCAGATAGTTGACCTCTCCAAGTTTTCCCACAATCTTGAAGGGTCCCATCCATTTGTCTTGCAAGGCCCTCTGCCTTGTTGGGAGCATAACTAGAACTAGCTGGTCTTGAGTAAACTCAACCATGTTAGCCTTCTGGTCGTGCCAATGTTTGACCAGAGCTTGACCAGCTTTCAAGTTGTCACTTGCTTCTGCCATCATGTGTGACATTCTCCTCCGGAGACCTATCACATAGTCAGTCACTTTGACTGGCTTGAGGGGAGGAGCACCTTCCAATCCCTCCTTAATCAGGGCCAATGGACCTCTGACTGGATGGCCATAGAGAAGCTCAAAGGGAGAATAACCTACTCCCTCCTGAGGGACTTCTCTATAAGCAAAGAGAAGGCATGGCAGTAGAAGGTCCCACTTTTTCTTAAGGGGTTCTTCTAAAGCACCTATCATGCTCTTCATGGTTCTGTTAAACCTTTCAACCAACCCGTTTGTCTGAGGGTGGTAAGCGGTTGAGAACTTGTAGGTAACTCCACAGGTTTTCCACATGGCTTTCATGTAGTGGGACATAAAGTTTGACCCTCTGTCAGAGATTACCTCCTTAGGAAACCCAACCCTGGTAAAAATACCGAGGAGGGCCTTAGCCACAGCCGGAGCTGTAACAGTCCTCATAGGAATTGCCTCAGGGTACCTAGTAGCATGGTCTACTACAACAAGGATAAACCTGTTGCCTGAGGAGGTTGGAGGATCAAGGGGACCAACAATATCAATCCCTACCCTCTCAAATGGGACTCCCACAACTGGGAGAGGCACTAAAGGTGCCACATTCTTGGAACCAACCTTACCAGAAGTCTGGCAGGTATGGCAGCTCTTACAATATCTATCTACTTCAGCCCCCATCTTTGGCCAATAAAAGTAGAGTGAGAGCCTTTCCTTGGTCTTCTTGAAACTCAAGTGACCAGCCAAAGGTATCTCATGGGCTAGTTGTAAGAACTGTTGTCTGTTCTCTTGTGGGACTACAAGGCGTTTGTAGTCTCCAGGTTCAGACTCAGTGGGTTCACTGTAGAAGAGGCCATCTTCCCAGTGTAACCTATACTTCCCAGGCTCTTGCCCATCAGCTTGAGAAGCTGCCTGGTGGCGGAGACCCTCCAGAGTTGGACATTCTCTTTGCCCCTTACGAAAAGCTGCCCTGCTAGGCCCACCTTCTGCCAGTAACGACTGCAGCTCAGGATGGTCCTCAGGGTCCAAATCTCCAATAAGGTTGGGGCCTCCTTCTAGCTCTTCCTCAGAGTCTAGCTCAACCACAAAGGGTTGTACCTCCCTCTCAGCCTCAGCTGGAGGTGGAGTTACAGGTGTAACTTTGGACAACCTAGGGGAAGTCCTTGTTGGAAGCACTGGGGTGCTTGCTGCTGGCTTTTTCCTAGGAGTCTTGGGTTGCCCCTTTGCTCCTGATCTGGTAGTTACTGCAGTAAGTTGCTCCAGTGGGAGAGGAGTGATTTCTGTCATCATCTCCTGAGATAACCCTCTCAGGGTTTTCTCTCTTGCAGGTTTTGTGAGTTCCTGTAACCTTTTGCTAGGGGGTCTGGGGGTATGAGATACAACTCCAAGAGCTTTGAGGTCATTACCCAACAGAACCCTACCTGGCACTTCACATTGTACACTGACAGGTATTTTTACAGCCATATCATTACATTGGATGAGAACTGGTAACTGGGGACACATCTGCACAGGCCCACCAGCTAACTTGGTGAGGCATTTGGGTGCCTTAGCAACATCCTCTGCCTTGAAAAATGATTCATCCACCACAGTTATGCTGGCTCCAGTGTCCCTAATGGCAGGAGTCTCCTGACCATTCACCTGGACACTGTCCTTATAATACTCTTTAGTATTATCTGGGATAGAGTTATAGACATCTAAATTCTGTTGTTCCCACAACCCCAGAGAGACTAAAGAAACACTAGCTGAGACTCCAGTGGGTTCATCAGCTAGTAATAGAAAGTTTCCACTTGCCATATGTACTTCCTCTTCTGGAGCGAAGGCTAAGGAGGCAAGCTGGACCCCGGAAGGTTTACCCTTACATCTGGGATCTCCTTTCACATGGTCAGTAGCCTTACAAACAAAGCATGAGCCAAAGGCTCGCTGGAATGGAGGCTTGTTCTGACCTCCTTCTGGTCTGGGACCAGGAGGTATACTAGCCTGATTCGGTTTCCCTGGTGGCTTACCCTTATAGTTTTGTTTGGGGCCCTCTTTGGAATTTGTAGTATTAGAATTCTCTTTAGAGTCCTTTTTAGACTGTTTCTCCCCATCCTTCTTCTGAGTTACCCCAGAATCCTTGTGAGGGGCCCTGTTGGCAACCCACAAGTCAGCAGCCTTAGCTAGTTTCCGGGAATCCAATTCCCTGGAATCAGCCAAGTGTTGTCTGAGCTCAGGAGAGCAGGCATCATAAATAGTCTCCAACATAAACAAATTCTTCATACCTTCATAAGTGTTCACCTTGTAACCCTTAATCCATCCCTCTAAGTTTTTCAAACATTCATTCACCCAGGTAGCCCAAGGGGTACCATCATGCTTTTTGAGGCTCCTAAACCTCTTAAGATACTGGGAAGGGGTCTTCCCAAACCTAGCTATCAAAGCTAGTTTCACACATTCATAGTCCTTCCTATCCTCCTCCCCCATCTCCATTACCACATCAGTTGCAACAGGGGGAAGCCTAGAGAACAACCAGGTGAGTAAGTCATTTCCTGTGATGTTCTGGAGCCCATGATTATATTCAAACAGAGACAACCAATCCAACACATCCAATTTAGGCTCATACATACCAACCAATTCTTTAGGCATCCGGGGTCTTTTAGGACTGGAACTTCTAGAGGAGCCGGAGAGAGAAGCATTCTCAACAGATAATTTCTTCATTTCTAAGTCATACTTGAGCTCCATTTCCCTTAGCCTTAGTTCTTTGTCAGTTTGAGCATTAAGTTTCTTATACTCCAATTCTAGCTTCATTTTCTCCAGTTCAAAGTACTGAGGACTAAATGTGGGACCTGGTAAAGGTCCAGTAGGTACAGCAGGTAGAGCAGGCAGAGGCCTAGGGGGGACAGTCACAACAGCCTCACCCTCCTCTTCTGACTCTTCCTCAGAATCATCAACATTTTGCTCCATGTTAATTTCAATACTGTCATCTACAGTTACTGGAGTGGTAGGTTCCTCTGAACCATCACCCAGGCTTTGGTTAGCTAGCAATCTTTCAATCAGCTCCATTTTCTTGCCCTTAGTCAGGAGATCCTTATGTTTACAGAGCACTCTTAAACAATCAGCAGTTTTGGCTGCAAGGGACTCTTGACTATAGCTTTCTATGACTGACATGTTAGAGGATTACTTTTACAGTGCTAAGCTTTGTGGTTAGTTGCACTAAGGTATCTAAAGCACAATAAAATGTATACTCAATACAAATCCCACCGCTGTACACCAGTGTTAGGCAGAAACCTGTGCAGTTCCCTTGGGGAACACTGCAAAAGATTTAAGACTACAGGTATAGCAGTAAACCCACTTGGTAGCAGTCTGCACCACCCAGATTTACCTGGTAGCTGTGGCTGAGCAGTCAGACTTCCCTCAAGAAGAGTTAGGCAGTATGCAAAGTATACACAATATGTACTCAGACACAATAGCACAAGCAAACACTGACCAGAGCTTGGTTTCAAAAGTATATAGTTATTTATTTTTTTAAGAACACATAAGTTGAAAACACTCTAGCAAAGTATAGTAAAAACACTTAAAACACAGTTATAAGGAAAGCAGTTTCAACCCTTACTCCTATCTAGACAACTCTAAGTTAACCCCACATAATTAAAACAGAGGTGAGCGCTTAACGTTAGATGACACTCTAGTAGGTTTAAGGAAGGGATAAAAAGAAACAGAAATGGGTTAAACACACCACTCTAAGGTCCAGAACACTTGCAATAGGCTCAAAGAAGCACAAAGTCACAGGTGAGCAAAAGTCACTAGGCAGGGCCCACTCTTAGAGTAGCCGGAGCGAAAATGTGCCCAAGATCACACTGTTATTAGGGATTCAAAGTCTTGCAAAGAGTTAGAAAGAGTTTAGAGTGGCTTAGAAGTTTAGCCAGGGTATTCCAGGCACTCCCAGGTTCGAAAGCCGGGAGCTAAATCTACCCCGTACAGTCGGTGGCAAGGGAAGCCAGGCGGAACACGGTACCTTAAGCGGAAAGGATCCTCCAGCGGTGGCAGTTGTTCCAGGCAGTGGCAGCAAGGCTCGACGTCGGTCAGGGGAGAAGAAGTTCTCGCAGAAGAGCAGAAGAAGAAGGTCGTTGCACTGCCCGGGAAGAAACCAGCCGCGGAGTCCTCCGGTCAAAGGGTTGTACCGACTTTCGTGGTTGGGGTAAAAGTGGTGGGGTTCCGGTTGCCGGGGTGCTTGGCACTGGCAAGGCGGCCACGAGATACCTCGAGAAGCGAAAAGAAGGCGAAAACTGGTTGTCCCCACCAGTCAAGGGAAGGAGCCACTCCGTTAAGAGTTCTCCTCGGTCGTCGGGAAAAGTGGTGAGGCGGTTCAGCAGGGCTCCACCGGGTGGTGTCGTCGAAGCAGGTCGGCTCAGCTCTTCCCTCGTCGGATTCTTGGTCCTGTGGCGACTTCTAAAGTTCCAGTCCCCAAAGCCCTGCTTTTATGCAGCAAACCCCCATTCACCCAGCCTAGCTGTCACTCAAACATGCTAAGTGGTGAGCCGGCCGGCTCACCACTTGGGCCAATCAGGACGGAGTGCGACTTGAGTTACCAAGGTAACTCAGTCCAGGGTGCCTAAACCCCCCTCCACCCCTCCTAAGTACCCCAGACAGAGTGGCACCACTTTGGAGGGCTTCTGTGGAGAAGGCCGCCAAAAGTGGAACAAAGGGCTCCACATTGGGTCAGAGTTACAGAGGCGAACGCCAACGCCATTTTAGAATCAAGTTTTGGCAAAAAGTCCCAACCGGAGTTATAATAATAAATATATAAACCGGCGGTATGTTTAAGGCTACCGTAAATAAATAATTAAATGTGTTAGCCTAAAACAATGGGAAATCCCATAGGAAAATATTCGCGGTTGAATATAAAACGTAGTTTCCACTGCCACCAGCCAAAACTCGATCAGGGGGGACGGAGACGTGCCCCCTCGACTAACAGACCCTGGGGCAATCGAATTGCCCCAGCCAGTACGTCCACAATATGATGGTTTGTACTGGTTCTGTTCAGGATTCAAGACTAGCAAAGTCTTTGGTGACTTTACATGCCCTGGGAGACAGTAGTCAGTCCCAGGGTATGGAGTCTATGTTGGGGAGTCCCTAGGACACCCCTGGGTCACGGCACAGAGGGTGCTGTGTAACCCACATCACAAAAATACATGAGGCCCTATGGAGTAAAAGACCCCATAGCCCATTCAACACAAGGTTTAACCAAGAAAACACACTTCAACATGTCCAAGAGTGAGGGTAAAAGAGTCTCACTCTTGGCAGGAGAAAAAAAAGAAACCCCAGAAATCCAGCAAAGCTGCTGGGGGACTCACTAGGTAGGGAAATTCAGCCTAAACAGAGAATTCTCCCTAACACAAATATGTCGTCATATGTTGAAATATGGCTTTGGATAAAGACCTATTTTGTGGCCATGGCATAAACATCTTGTGGGCGGTACCTTTAACCCACTTGGTACTGTATTCCTGTAGCTTGGGTGCGTGTTTTGGCAACTGCTTGTATAAGTGTGCCAATGGAGTCATATCTTCCATGCTTAAATCTGTTCTCTTTTCCTCTTATATAACACTTGTCAACGCTTTCGTGTGGCTCTAACAATATGAGCGAGCACCAAACACCGCAAGCTCCAATCCAAATTCTTTTCCGCACAATTTTATGCCTTCTAATTTACTCAGAAACATCAATTCATATGCGATTCTATCTTAGCTCTTCAATCGTATAAAATGTTACTCAGTTTTCTCTTTTCTTTTTTTTCATATGACGTCACAACAAAAAAACATGTAAGACAGACGCTTGACAGACTAGACGAACACCAGCTGGATACAGATATCTCTGCCTCTAATCATTACCCCTTCATGGAGTGTAAACATACCCCTTTCACAACGTCTTTAACCATTGTGGTAGTCTATTTATTCCCCATTATGTGGGACTCTGGGTACACGTTTCTTCTAACCACTATATTAAAGCGTAGGAATAAGGTGAATCCTCACACTTCTCGGGTGTCTGCCCCGGTAACCTCTCTCTTCTCGAGTGGCCTCCCCGGTAACCTTTATTTATTTAATTATTCCCCAGTCATTATCCCCTTATATATATACAGTCTTCTCTACTTCTAACTATATTTTGTTTTTTTCCAGCCTCCCTCCGTTACCTTTTCCCATTACCTGTTTCTAGAGCATGCACTTTTGTCAGAACATTAGTCTTTTTCATTCACCGTTCGCATGGTTCTTCTCTGGACCCTTGGGATCACCGCCTTTGTTACCGTCTTCTTCGGTTCTTAGCCCGTTCAGCTGCCCGTAGGAATGGGAAGGGATGCGTGGGGAACACGGGTCTCTTCAGGCCCTGTCTGCAATCTATTTACACTACCATTGTCTACTGGGAGCTTCACAGTCTACTCAACTGAATGGCAAAGGACTTGCGATATTGCCGAAGACCTAGAGTTACTTTATGTCGACGGCCATAGGTGTCTTATTCAAATCAATAATCGATAATTGATAACCATTCTCTCCTACCAAGTGTACTCAGGAGACCTCCAGCCAGCCGATAGAGCCGAGCAGTAATGGCCTAGACACTTCTTTCCCCAGCGGGGGACAGCTAACTTATCACGGCGATGGATGCCTTCTCATTTCCACTTGGGCAATTGACTACAACACAGGGTTCTTCTGCCTCATTGCCATTGTTGTGGGGGCCAGCTAATGGCATCAAGCCAGCCCCAGGGGTGCTATGGGACACCAGCACCCTGGAGGCACAGTGTCTCAGGGGGTTGCTGGGAACACTCGGTCTTCAGTGGGGGTGGGCGGACCATACTCAGACCATGCAGACCCTAGCTACCTTGCTGGCATGAGGGTCCCAAGGGATCATGGCCTACAGGCCCGTGCTCACACTGTGTGGTCCTGCAAGCCTAAATGAAAGACAGACGTTCCTCTTCGGGAGACTGCAGCCGTTGTGATGCACATGCCTGCAGGGGCTCCTTTTATTACCTTTAGCCATGACATAGTCATGGCCCATCTTAAAAGTGCAATACTCATTGGGAGGAACCCACATCTTAAAGGGCAATACACATGGGAGGTTCACACATCACACAGAGGCACATCAATTCTAGTTTCAATTCGGGAACCTTGGTTTCAGTTCAATATGCGAACATCGATGTGGTTCAAGTGGTCTTGTATGCAAGTGTCACTATCCCAGTCGTAACAACATGGGATCGGAAGCCGACCTCTGCAACGTTTAAACCAGAACTAAAACACTTAAGGGTACACATGGATTTCGGATCTTGAGAAGTGTAATTTTTCCGGATCTGGGAAAATCTGGCCAAGTGACCAGCACGGCTGTTAACAAACCAGTTGTGTCGAAACATGAGGACTGACTGCATTGTAATGGGAGTGATCATTTTGAGCTTACGCTTATGCAGAAATGTGTCGAAGAATATCCGGCAGAATTTCACACACCAGATCTGCTTTTCCATTCATACCCTTGAGCATGTACTCCTATGCTGATGGGGACTGTTATTGCCTGAATGTTGAGTCTTTTTTTTAGTGCTCACATGTTTCCTTGAGGCTCCTGCGTCCAGTGGTGGTTCAGAATATCTTACAGACATGACACAGCTCTTCCTTGCAACTAAACACAATGGGACATGTCCATGCAAACTCGGTGGTGACAACATGAACACATTTAAAACATGCCATTGGAAAGCAGAAAATAATGTTAATAATAATAAGAGGATGACAGAGGTCTATGGACATTCAAATCAGACTTAACCACCACCAAAGGCACCAGTGAAAGCTGGGAGTTGAGTTCATGCTATGAAATGTAGATGATCAAACTCACCAGAGAAGCAAATAACCCCCAACCATGCAACTGAGTACTCAAATGCCCCTCATATCTTGCTTACATTTTGAGGTCAAGTTAAAGGTTAAATAATGTTATGTTATTGGCTTTCAAGCAGTTTCTGACACTTTTATGGCCTTTTGGCTCTTGGAGTTCTGACTGGGTGGTGCTTAGAGGGGCAGTGAGAGGAGAGTTAATTTGATGTTTCCAAAATGGTGGCAGAGGACGATCAGAAGAACCATTTTAAAGTAAGGTGATGTGTGTGTTGCAGGGTGAAATCTCATGGTGTGTGGTCTGCTGCTTCCTGTGATGTGGTGCGCATTATGGTCATCTTCAAAGTATTTAAATGTGAACTAAAGAGGATTGGATGCATGTGTAAGAAGAGCCACCCAAAATATAGAACTTACATACATACACATATGGACTAGGGCCACATGCAGAAATCAATCTAGGTGACAAGCCAAATACTAGCAGAAAATGTATGTACCATGAACTCAATCACCATCAGTGCAGGAATCGGGTGGTATTCCCAGCAGTGGCTATTTGGGAAAAGGTGTCTCTCTAGAGGACTGGTCCAGAGACAGCAGATCCATTCCTGCCTAGCAGCGTACAAAATAAACTGCAAGGAGTAGGGGAGAACCTATGCTTCTGCTGGAGAGAGAAAAACAGGGCAGCACCATGCTTCAAAGCATGGGGACATCACAATTGCCTTACCTTCACCCAGGCCATCACAATGGGGATACCACTCCCATAATGTCACTGTGACCTGGTACTAACTGCATCATGGAGTCTGACCTTTCTGACAACATGGGGATACCGCTACCAGCATGTCACTCTGACCTGTTAGTTACAGTCTGACCTTTGTGACAACATGGGGACACTGCTCCCAATGTGTCACTCTGACCTGGTACTAACTGAACCATCAAGTCTGGCCTTTGTTGGGTGGGCGCCTTAATCATCTTGACCCAAACGGGCCCACCACTTGAAGAATGAGTGCATGTTTGTACATAAAGCAAGTTTATTCTACAATTATCCGGGAAGCTGTTAGATGGTGTTGCAGGACCAAACTAAACCAAGTCTCAACAAGCCACATCAGTAGACATCTTTTTTGTACATTTCTGCAACAGTTAAAACACTCCCAGATACTTTATTACAATCCACCCACCAAACATGATTGGACAAAATCCTCTTAAAAGACATACAAGCGTTCCCCAATTCCTATGTTTTCATTGGCCAGCTTTATGTTAATAGTCATTTTCAGACCATATTCATAACACACATCTTCTTAGTATTCGTTCATGGCAGGTCATGACAGCAGCACATGGTTAAACATTGGTATTGAAACATAATTGCTAGCAATAACAGGCCTAAGTTGTTTAAACCCTTCCTTGATTTGCACATGGTTCGCATGAATAGTCCCAGCGATATGAGGAAGGCTCGGTAAATGATTTGTATTTGTGTTAGTGATGCTATTTCTTTCCCCAGGTCAGTAGCCTCAGTGGAAAATGGTAATCTAAATACCCTGCCGCTTTATTGCACATAGCACATCTGACAATACAATTGAAACTCCTGGTTTCTCATTAGTCTTGGCCATTGGCTCACCCCATGTTTGACTGCTAGCTAAAACAAATAATGAAACCCTTTCTGTCACACTCCCATTCATCATGTGATCACCTTCTGCCATCTGCGATACTTATCAGACCATAAAGCTCATGGCTAGTTTCTGCAGCTGCTGATCGTGAAGCTTGCAAAGTTACTCATTCATCAATCCCCTGACTTCTCAAAACATCACAAAGTTAGTTTGAACCCTAACGGCCCATTTACTCAAGGTAACATGTCATACTATGGATGGGACAGAGAATAACATCTCAAACCAAATAATAAGACAGACTCAGAAAGTTGGCAAATCTGTTTTAATATCAATTGGCTCAAACAGGGAGTACAACGGACATTAACGGACGTCGCAAAGCATAATCTCAAAACATCTTCTAAAAAACAACACATTTATACTAAAAGTTCATCATAAATGATGTCATACTACGTGGCAAACTACGAAAACCTACTGTAGATTGTGGTTGGCTCAAGGGCAACATCTCAGTATACTTTCTATATGGGATAGGATCGTGATTGGGTCTCTACAGTTAGGTGGGCACTCATGCCCTCCCCTAGTTCAAGTCATAATGCAAGTCACAATAGTTAGAAACATAACACTTTATTGGCTCTCAAACTATAAGGCTCTTCATTATACGGCCTTCTATGATTAGTTGGCCTGCTTGTACCCTTCTGGAACATTCAATGCACTAGCAGCACGCACGCTGGTACCCCAGGTGCTGGTGGGTGAACTTGACCGTATCTCCCCACCCAATTAGCCCAACATCTTTCATCGATCCTGCCATCTGACATGCACATTGTCTTTGAACGTGGCCTTCTTGTCTCTGGGAAGATAAGTGAGTGTGAGCACTCACTATCTTCAATCTGGTGCACCATGCCCATCGTCTATTTTCATCCTCAGCTCACCTGATCAGAGACTGTGAATTTGCTCATATTATAGCCTTAATCTAATATAGAAACTTGCCACCCATGGTGTTCTCTCCTTGCAACTTATCAATGGATGACTTGGCTTCTCACATCTTACTGTTCTTCGCAGCTGATAACCCGTCCTTGGCTGCTTTCAATCCTTGACACCCAGCCAGGCAGCCTCTTTGGTCTTGCTTTGAATTTGAGCCTATTCTCTGTAGCTATCAATCTGTCTTCCTTTATGGAGACTTGCTTACTAAAATATATCATCGAATGTCCAGAACGTTTATATACATATATGTTGGCAGCACCGCCTGCAGTCTACATACTACATATAGCCAATCTTATGAATACTTAGTCTACTTGTGTTACAGTGTCTGCACAATTCTAAAATGACTTGTGTTGTCTGCAGTGCTCTTCACACATGCAATCTACATTCCACACATGAAAATCTTCTTGATTATTTACTTCACCATCAGATTCTATATCACCTATGCATTTTCTTCTCTGGTCATCCTTCCTGATGCGTCAATCTTATCTTCTGTGACATCATCAGTTTCTTCTTTCCACATCTTCACACTTTTTCAGGCACTTCTCACAGAAGACCATCAGCCTTTCAGGGGTAATTCACATAGGGCTTTCTTAGTGCATACTTCGCCTCAAAGATTCTTCGTGGTATAGGTACCATTACTGGCGTTGCACATGTCGCAATTTCCGGTTTCCAACATTTAGGAAGAATAGGGGCAGGACTTCCTGTAGAGGTACTCGGCTGCTCCAGTACAAGTTTCTTAAAAGTCAAAGTGCATTTGACAAAACAGCCCCAACTACTGTGTTTTTGATTCATTTGTAAAAGCCCACTATATTGAGGCTCATTAATTCCTCATGCATTTGTACCAATGTGCATGTATGTTTTTACATTTTGGTGAGTTTAACAGTTTATCTTTCTGCCTGCATGCAAGATGACATGTATCAATTCTAGACAACAGTAACACTAAAAATAACATCCCATCCATATTTAACTACACTTTGATACATATAAAATTTCAACATGGAGCCAAGTTTGCTTCCACCCCTAGTCATCAATATGGTGTGCGCAACATGAATCCTATGCAATCATGCAGACCCTTTCTGACCACCCCAACATTCCCCCATATAGTTCATACGACCAAATCATAATCATCTTCTTGGGGAACAACCCTACAACCATCTCTTACATCGGTTCCAATATGGGCATACTCCTCTGCAGAAAAAAACAACCACCGTTCCTGAAATCTACCTGCTGCTCCACACAAGCATGCCAAATTGGTGGAGGACACACAACAACTTCAGTTTCAGTACCCATATGGGATGAAGTTGTGGTGACTCTAGCCTTAGGCAGGGTTACAGTCATCATGGCAGCAGCTGTCAGTACGTAGGCAGAGCAACACCATACAAGCCTTAGACAAGAACAGAAAATGAAAAGAAAAAAGACAAAAGAGATAACAATATCATCACAGCGAGGCTCAACCAAGAAGGTACCCAAGAGAACATGGAGTTGATCCATGAATTGTTGGTGATCCCAGCCTCAGTCTCCATGATCACTTTCAGTTTTTTCAAGGCAGCAACGTTTCTGGTAAGGATGCCATTTTCTGGATCATTGGGAGTCACAAATGTGCAGCAGGCACTCCTGATTTTCCGTCTTACTCTGCCCTCCATAGCTGTCAGGAGGTCGAGTATATAACAGTTTTACAAATTCATAAGCCAGTGTGACCTCAAATCCTCACTAATGGCACTGAATGCTAACTCAGAAGTGTTCATGAAAATTAACAGTTCATACCAGGTCACCTGGAGCCATTGGGCATTGGCCCCTGCTTGGGTGCCAGGTGCCAGGAGGGAGGCGAAGAATGTCTTGGTGTGGCTAAACAGCCTTTATAGATCAGGAATGTCTGCTGAAGCCTGTGATGATGCTGCTGAAAGGTAGTTAGATTGTCTACTACGTTGCAATTCTTTGTGATTTTAGCCATTAAATATAGTCTTTGGTTTGTCCATATATGGCGATGAAAGGAACGTAAGGGGCACTGAAGACAAAGGGGGCACAGATGTAGCTTCATGCTTTGGATAGGCCAAAAATAGGTGTTCTTCTGGGAATACGGGGATGGGCACATAAAGGGCAGAGAAACTGCACATCCCTCGCCAGGCTCGAGGCAACTGCCTTTGCACATTCTTGGCACAGGTTCAAACATTATCTAGAACAGCAGCAGTACCTCCAGCCAGATCTGTGATGCGAAGCGTGTGGCTGCAGTTCCCATTTGTGCCAATGGGCACTATGCCATCACCTTTAAAACACAAAGAAAAATGGGTAAATGTCTATATTTTAACATGTTTCTCTGGCTCATTGAGCCATGTCAAATACTGCAAATGATTTCTCCCTATTGTCCCACATTCTGGATTTATTTGTGCCACCCCTTCTTTTGAGATTTCCCTCATTCCTTCAGCTCTGCAACTCTTCATCCCTTGCTCCCATTGGCTTTTAGAAAAAAGCCCCTTCCGACATCAATTGGGCTCTTTGAATACACATGGTGTTTTTCTGCTCTGCACCATTGACAACCGAGAACACGTCATCAATTGGTAGGATTGATGCCGTAATCAACTGTCCTTTAAACTGCCCTCAAACCCTACACAGGGCTAGATGCACTAGTTATAATGCATCTGCTACCTCTACCTCACACAGGATAAATACCATTGGAATGCCAGAAACATGGGGATGAGATGGTAGATGTTGCAGTATCCTAAGGATCTTCCTCTCCCCACTTTCCTCATATTATCTGCTGCAAAACCATGTGCATTCGTTGTGGGATCTAGTTCATCATCCCTATTATCAAAAAGATCATTATCAACATTTATTTATCCTCTTAACATAGACATTTCTACATTTTCTGTATATACACAGGGTGTCATCCTCAGACATGATGACATAAAGACCATAGAAACCATATAAAAAGCATCAAGCATTTCTTTTCCTTGACAAAATTATCTAAATTCTAGATCTCTGTTTGCACCCCACTTTGCACTGAAATGAATGGAAAATTCTTAGGGTGTACTTAACTTGTATGCCTGCTCTTGTGCCATTAGACGCTGCTGGTATCTCTACGGGTATCACTCAGGTGTATCCATTTCTTGTTGGCCTCCACTTTGCATCAGTCAGGGTTGAGAAAATCACTCTGTGCGGCCCATGGAAATGCTGCTCATTCCAGTGATGCACAAAGGTGTGAACATAGATGAGGTTCCCATGGAGAAGATGTGTCTAGTGCAGATCATTGCTTGTCTCGTCATTTTCTCCTGTTGTCTTTTGGTGAGAAGATATAACCTGTGAAGATATAATCTTAACATATTTTATTAAAGGCCTAAGGTACCTCCTAAACTCCTCTCCTAGGACTGCGGCGGTCCTGTGTGCATCTGATACCATGCATATAGGTTAGAGAGGTTTGTGTAGCTTATGCCCAGCCCCGATTTCATGCAGGCTCAAGTGGTGGTCCCTCCCTGGCTGGTTTGTTAGGTAGAATAACACCCGTGGCAGGTACACATACCAGGTCTTATTTAATTCTGCACACCGTTTGGCTAAACGGGCCTTAAGGAACCCATTTAGACTCTCCATGATCCCATTGGCCTGCAGGTGGTACACCGAACACAACCTATGCTTTATCCCTAACAGCAAAGTGATTTCTGTGAACAAGGCATTAAAGAAGTGGGTTCTGTTATCGGATTTTAGGACCTCGCAAATTCCCATTTTGGAAATACCTCCCTCACCAGAAATCTTGCTGCCGATTTACCATCAGGATGTATGCAGGGACCAACATCAAGCCATTGGGAGAATGGACACGAAACAACTACTAAATATCTGAAATGACTGCACCTTGTGGTC
Organism: Ambystoma mexicanum; assembly: GCF_040938575.1. Lineage (NCBI taxonomy): Eukaryota > Metazoa > Chordata > Amphibia > Caudata > Ambystomatidae > Ambystoma > Ambystoma mexicanum. Next base: position 878,494,134 of record NC_090928.1, on the reverse strand, counting down.
ATGTACATGAAATAGATGTGCAGCTCCTTAAATGGACCAGAGGTCCTGGGCAAGAACCCCCTCACTGACCTCATGGTATTTCTGAGATTTTACTTTTTGCACACTACACAATTCCCTATGAACCTACTTACCTGCTCTTATAAGTTGGGAATTAACCAGTCCTCCTGGATCTCTGCTGAAATTTGCCACTGAGAAGTATGCAGTGGGTAATGTAGTTGCTCAAGAGCCAAAAAAGCAGCTCTACAGGCATTACAAACTTCCCTGTCACCTCCTGACTCCAGAGTAAATCTATGGGTGTGAACACACATCTGCTCTTAGTCCGGAGCACCTGTTCTCCTGCAGTAATGCAATTTTTCTTTGTCCACTTTGTACCTCTTCTCTGCAACCAAGGCGAGGAGTGCTATTGAATCTTCTCGACACTGCTCCTCTGAAGTTCTACTGACTAATAAATCATCCACATACTGAATTACAATACTGGACACATGTAGATTCTCCATATCCATTCAAACCACCCTATTAAAGACACTCAGAGATTTGCAGTACCCTTGGGGTAACCTTGTGTGCTTGAATCTCTGACCACGATAAATAAACACAGCGAGGTACTGGGAATCAGGGTGTAAGGAAACAGAGAAAAATGCATTTTTTAAGTAAGTCACTTTGAAGTGGGTCAACCCGGTAGGGATGTTACAGAGAATGGTGGCAGGATTTGTTACCACCAGAAATTCCTCTTCAACAATATAATTGAGAGAGCACAAAACTGGACCATCTTCCAACTGGACCCCTTCATTTTCTTCACAGGGTTGATGACCATATTGCATTGCTACACAGAAGGTTGAGTTATGCGTTGCTTCAAAAGCATCATCATGGTCTCATAAATCCCTTCATCCACCCCTCTAGTCATATTGTACTGCTTAACCCATGGTAATAACACACCCAGTTTCAATTATATCCTCACTGCTCCAACACTCTTTAGCAGTCTCACATAATGAGGATTGCTGGTCCACAAATGATCCAGCAATTTTCCCAAATCCTCCTCCCAAAATGGTAATGTATTTCTAAAGATGAACATGATCTGTGGTACTTCCCTTTCCTCTATCGCTATCTAGCAAGGCACCCCAATTTCAAAGACTATCTCTCCAGTGTCTTCGGTGTCTTTGAACAATTACTAATCGGACATGTACCTTAGCGTTAGGGTTGGATCGATGCACAGAACTGTGCGCCAATCTCCACCTTTCTCATCTGTGCCTGAGAGAACCACCCGATCCTTCTTGATTACTATAGCCTCTAAGAGAATTGGAACAATGATGCCTGGTGTTACCTCCTGCGGCACATCAGGTCAAAATAAAAACTCAATCAGTACCAGCCAAGTCTGATTTCTGATCCCTGGGACCCAACTCAACAAAACCGTCACCTCATAAAGAAACAGTGTTGGATGCACAGGAACCCCTCTGACCACGCTGTCGCTACAATAGGCCTGAAAACAAGCCACTTTCTTTACCGGATTCAACCAAGATTCGAGCATACAATACCTTCCTCCTTGAAAGCAATCAAAATCTGAAACTTGCTCAGGATGTCCCTTCCCAAAATATTTGCTGGGGTGTTCATACAATACAACACATGGGGCAGATATATTTTTAGTACCTACCTTAATATGAAGATCGTCAGTATAAGGAACTGAAAGAATAGCCTCAGAGAATCCCTGTGTGTCCTTTGTTTTGCTTGAAATGGGGAATGGGGAACTCACCTTCCTTAATGCAAGATTTCATAGCTCACAGGAATAATACAGCTTGAGATGGTAAACATACTGATTTGGGGTTATGTTTTTTTAACCGCTGATTGGCACCAACAAGCATCTGCTTTGTTTTTTCCTTAGTTGTCATCATCCATGTGTCAGGTTATAAGTTGTCTCAACAAGGGAAGAACCAGATAGCTCAAGGACCAGCTCAATATCATCAGCGTCATTTGTATATCTCATGCCAGCGGTATCAAGCATTTCGAAAAGGGGACGCATATGCACGTTAAACAAAGAAGGGGACAAGCATACACCCTGTGCGACTTCACAAGAGAGGAGTTCTGGGAGGGCCTGAAATCCACCCATGGCAACGCTTGCCCTCATAGGGCTGACAAATTAGGTAAACCAAGCAATGGTAGACCTAGAACAGTTTAGCAGTTTGCCTAACCTCTTCTTTCTCTCTTTCTCATTTTCAATTCTTCATCTGCTCTTTTTACTGCCTGGCTTACTCTTCTCGCTCTCCACCCTTAATCTATCTGCTAACCTAGCAGTCGGGGGAGTTATCCCCTTCCCGCTCTCCATTTTCAACCTCTCTGTAGCCCTAACCATTGAAGGAATTATCCTTCCATTTTCCTCTAAATCCCAGTTCTTAGAAATCACAAATGGTGGAGGTGTTACCTGTGTTTGTCTTGAAACCACTTGGGGTGCCACTGGGTAAAATGGTGGTACAAACTCAAGGTCTGCGGGTGATAAAGGGTAGCATCCATATGAGGCGGTAAAGAAGGAATTCCAGCACCCTCCTTTTTTTGCCCTCCATGCGTGATTTCAACTTTATGTCTCTTCCTGGTTTTTCATACATCCATAATTCCAAGATGTTTAACTACTTTTCTAACTTCGAGCCCTTTGCAGTCAAAAGGTATGCAGGTTCTCCAATATTCCAGTATCATAGATTCCCTCATTAGGGCAAGAACTGATAATGTTCCCCTTACTTTCCCGGCAACCACTCCCTGTGGTATTTTAAAATGTTCACCTTATAGTCGGGCAACACCAGGCACAAATGATTCAATGGAGTTTCCTTACTCCTCTCCAAGATATACAAAAAATATTTCACTGAAAAAATCTCAAGCTGAACCTGAGGCACAAACAAAATGTTCACCCAAAAACCCTCTTCTTTCCCCTACCCAGTTTCTTAGTCGCTCTCCACAATCACTCAAAATAAGCATAGACGCGCTATTAATCAGCCCAGCGCAAACTCACACTACTCCCTTCACCCACAACCCCACCACCACTGCATAAAACAACACACTCAGGCCTCTCCGCATTCCAACACAAGACTTTAAAGCTCTCCCCCAGCCTGCGACCACTGCACCCCACACATCTGCAACTAACCCTCCCCTTAAAGGCACACTATTGAATATAAGATCCTTAGGTGCACACGCCATTGATGTACATGATTTAATACTAGATGCCCAACTACACTTCTTAATATTGACGGAAACCTGGCTTCACCCAGCATTAGGTCCGCTACTCACATTAGTGATTCCGAATGATTATACCATCCTCAGATCTGACACCTTAGAGACCACTGGAGGAGGGGTAGCTATCATTGCCAAAATGTCCCTGCAGTTTAGAGAATGCAAAATGGAAGCACTTGCAGGTAATGAGCTCTTAGCTCTCAAATTATCCACCAACCCTAACACTACAATCAACTTTCTAATAATATATAGAACACCAAGCACCTCCAGTAACCCTCACATAGGCATCCCAATGCTTATCACCCCTCTTATTAAACCCAATACAAAATTCAATCTCTTAGGAGAGCTTAATTTAGGATTCAATGATACAAATGACCATAAAGCCACTGCCTTCCACAATACACTTCTTGAAATGCAATTGACCCAAATTGTAAATGCCTCAATGCATACAAAATGTAGAATCCTAGATTGGATACTAACACTGAACACACCATTCACCTTAGAAGACATCCTTGAATTCTCCTGGATAGACCACGCATTAATCCAATTTTATATATCTATGGACAGTGCTCATAAGGCACCATAAACGCCCCCTATCCCTATTATGGTGAGGAACTCCCGCAAACTCACCCCAGAAAATCTGACCCCCATCCTTAACAAGCTACTCAACTCTCAGCCTCTAGCAAACCTTAACCCGGACAGTTTATCATTACTTTATCTCACATGCATGCAAACAGCCATTGGTGAAGTAGCCCCACGTAGGTGAAAACTGCCAAGAGCCAAACGCAGTAACTCTTGGTTCAATGAGGAACTCAATTAACTCAAAAGAAAAAAAAGAGCTTTAGAGCACCTCTGCAGAAAAAACCCTACTAGTGAGTTCAATAAAAAATTCCAATTACTAGCCAAAACATATAAACTCGCAGTAATCTCTCATAAGGCTATGCGACTTCAACAGCAAAGAATTATTCACAATCATCAGAGAACTAGAAACACCTGTCCTGCCTTCCAGTCCAAATTATTGAGCAAAGACTGGTGCACCACTATTCAAAACGTCTTGGCATCCAAAATCACCTCACTACAAGACAGAATCACCTTACAAAGAGAAACTCTGCCCCACACCGCTGAATTTATCCCCCAGGTAAAAACAGACAGCCCTGATACAGTAACCCAATTCCATTTCACCACAGTCACCCCAGCCCAAGTACTCTCTACAATAGCCTCACTCAAACCATCTAACTGTAAAGTCAACAGCTTCCCAGCTAAGCTAGTTAAAGCCTGTGCCCCATCCCTGACTCCTATTATCACAAACCTCATAAATGCCTCTTTCACCTCCAACTACATTCCCACTAGAATAAAAGAAGCATGGGTCACACCTCTGCTTAAAAAACCTACATTATACCCAGCCATCCCAACCAACTATAGACCCATCACCACTGTGCCCTTGCTCCTCAAAATCATAGATAAAATTGCCTATACCCAAGTTCAAACACACATAGAGAACAACTGTCATGATCTCTGCTTCCAAAAGGTCAGGGTTTTCCCAACTCCCTTGGAAGCAGATCCATAACCCAGGTTCCGAGTGCCAACCAGTCCCAATTGGGACCTTTTGGACCCAGTCCTGGCGCCAGTGGCACCAGGCTCATAAATATGCCCAGTCCCAGCGCTGGAAGCGCCGGGCTCATAATGCTTGGGTGGACTTACCTGCAGCAGACCATGCTGCTTACTTGCCTGCCAGTTGAGCCTCTGATCCTCTTCTGTTTGGAACTACTTTTCCTGTTGGGTGGGGCAGGAGCCACTCCCTAGGTTCAGAACACTGGAACTCTTCTGGAAAGCAGGAACTCTTTTCTTACCTAGGCGTGGCTGTGGAAGGAGACACCTAAGCACTACAGGAGGCTATTTAAACCACACCCGATGGATGAATCTTGCTTTGCGTTATTCTGCATCCTCTGCAGCAGAACGCTCATCGTGTCTTCTGCATCTGATCCTGGGCCTAAGGAAAAAGGCTTACCATCCTGAATCCAGTCTTCAGCAACACCTATAAAGACAAGAAAGAACAGGTTAGCATTACGGTCTTCAGTGACAGCGCTTCACTTACCTGGTCCATCGGCTGTCACCAACGCCTCGCGCTGCATTCCGGCATCTGAAAGACAAAGGCTTACCTACTCTTCGTGCGCTCCGGAGGTCTTCGCACTGCATTCCGGCATCTGAAAGACAAAAGCTTACCAACTCTTCGCACGCTCCGGAGGCCTTCGGCGCTGCATCCCGCATCTGAAAGACAAAACAAGGTGCGTTTAAAGACATTGGGGAACTTTAATACTCACGTGCCATTACTCCTTCCACATCTGACCCACTGGGTATTCCGGCACCCTGCAGCCGCTCCGAACTTGTACCTGCAAAATAAAAAGACAGTTAGAGCGCATCGTGAAGCAGGCAACAAGCGCTTACTTACGTGCTTCCAGGCGCTTCTATTCATCACACGGGCTCCATCTTCAACTCACTTCAGCCCGTCATCCGCCATCGCCGGAACCCTGCAAAACAAGAGACATCATTACTAAAGACTTTTAAAGACATTAGAATTGCTCGAAACTTACCGTTCGTGCAGTAAACGACGGACAGCAGTCCTCTGAAGTCAAGAGGCCTGCTCCCCTTATCCAGTGAAGAAACTGGTTACAGCACCCTGCCCCGAGGCAGATGGAGAGCACGGCGTTCACTTACCTAAGGTGAGAGCGTTAACCTTTGGGGTTCTACAGGAGAAGAGAAAGGGAAGAAGAGAGAGACATTCAATAACCCAGTTCATTAATCCCATATTTTCTATCTGCAGACATCTTACCCTTCGAGTCAGACATACAGTGCACAGAGGTCCAGCCCAAAGAGCCAGCCGTGTGTTACACATCACCTTTGAAGATACGGTATACGCCCAGTCAAGACCGGCGCCTCTACGGGAATCAGGTGAGCGTTACAGAACGCAAAGCCTACCGCAAAACTCCCGTCCAGGCGCTATGGAAACCTCGGATACCGACCAGCTAGCCCAGTTACTTAGGGAACTAAGGGCAGAAGTGCATGCAGCCCGTCAGGAAACGAACGCTCTAAGAAGGGAACTGATTATTTCCAAGGAGCGAACAGATGATCTCGCTAGACAATTGCTACAGTCACAAGCCGGACCGACCCCGTTACCCGCATCTGGGGGAAATCTTCCTTCTACATCCTCTATGAATCCAGTGCAGATCAACCTACCTGGGAATGTAACTCTGGCTCCACCCGAACGATTTTCTGGTGACCCAAAGAGGTTTGCAGTATTTATCAATCAGTGCCGGTTGCATTTCTTATGCCGGCCAGCAGCCTTTCCAACTGATCAAGCTAAAGTAGCTTTCGTGCTTTCGTACCTTAGTGGCAATGCGGCAGACTGGTCGATCCCTCTAGTAAATCAAGATGATCCGGTCCTCCATGATTTTCAAGCTTTTCAGCTCAGTATGGAAAAACTGTTCGCAAGACATTCACAGGGGCAGGCTTTGGACAATGTGCTTCTTTCGTTGCGACAAGGTAATCAAGACCTTTTGGCTTATATTGCGTCTTTCAACAGACTGATAGTGGAAACTCAATGGCCTGAGGACAAAAGGATTACGCTGTTTTATAGAGGTCTACGTGGAGAGCTCAAAGATGTGTTAGCCCAAGTAGTGAATCCCCCACAAGATTGTTCCGACTATTTAGACTTAGTCGTTCAAATAGATCACAGACTGCAGAACAGGAAGGCCGATCGTTCCAAGTTTGATGCTCGAGTATTTTCCAAACCGCCGACTCCTTCCAAAGGAGTAGACTCCGGGGAACCCATGCAAATAGGGGGCCTGAAAGGTCCTCTAACACAAAAGGAGCGGGAAAGGAGAAAACAGTTGCAATTATGCCTCTATTGCGGAAACTCAGGGCACTTTCTTCGAGACTGTCCGGTGAAACCTGCCAAGAAGGCAGTAGGAGCTGCAGTTACCAAAGTTACAAACTCTGAGCAGGGAAACGACCTCGCCCGACAAGAATAGAGGTCCTCTTGCCGAGCGTGAAAACCAGTTCCGTGACCTCGCATTTCGTGATACCTATGGTCCTCATTAGCCCTGATAATCCGGATCGATTACATGCAATTGAAGCTTACGTCGACAGCGGTGCCATCGGCAATTATGTGGATCATGAAATGGTTTTGAGGATGAATCTAACTCTTTGTCCCAAGGCTGTAAAGGACGTCATTACTACGGTGGATGGAACGGAGATAGCCTCCGGACCAGTAACGCATACCACTCAAGAAGTGACGCTAGTAAGTCAAGATGGACACCATGAGAAGATCGTGTTCGATGTGATCAAGGCTCCTCAGTTTCAGATTATTCTAGGAATACCTTGGTTAGAGAAACACAATCCTCTGATGGATTGGCGAGCAAGAACGGTCCAGTTTCCAGAATGTGTCTCTACTTGTCACCCCCCACCTGGTGTTGCACTGGCAGCAATTTCTTCAGAGACTCCCCAGTTACCTCCCGAATACCTAGAATACCAAGATGTTTTCCGGAAGGATCAGGCTAACTCTCTACCTCCTCATAGGTCTTATGACTGCCAGATAGACCTGATACCTGGATCTACTCCTCCTTGTAGTAGAATTTATGCCCTCACCGAGCCTGAGAACCTTCACCTTCGACAATACCTGGATCAATACCTGGCAAATGGGTTTATTCGTCCTTCCAAGTCCCCTGCTTCTTCAGCTTTGTTCTTCGTTCCAAAAAAGGAAGGAGACCTTAGAACTTGTATAGATTATCGCTCCCTGAACCAGATCACCGTTAAGAATAGATATCCGTTACCTTTGATCCCTGAACTCCTGGACCAAGTCAGAAAAGCATGCATATATACAAAGCTGGATCTTAGAGGAGCCTACCACTTGGTACGAGTAAAAGAGGGCGATGAATGGAAGACGGCCTTCCGCACCAAATATGGGCTATTTGAATATCAGGTCATGCCTTTCGGACTTTGCAATGCCCCGGCCGCCTTTCAATATTTTATGAACGATGTCCTCAGAGAGCTCATAGATGTGTGTGTTGTTGCTTACATTGACGACATCCTCGTTTATTCTTCATCGGAATCTGAACATCGGAAACACGTGAAAATGGTCCTCGAGAGATTGCGTCAACACAAACTTTTCGCCAAGTTGGAAAAATGTGTTTTCAACGTGACTGAAGTTGAGTTCTTGGGATTCATATTATCACCTAGCGGAGTGCGTATGGATTCAAAGAAGGTCGATGCAGTTCTCAAATGGCCATCACCATCCTCCGTAAAAGGTGTGCAAAGCATGTTAGGCTTCGCTAACTTTTACCGCAGGCTTATCCCCGAATTTTCTCGAATAGTCCAGCCCATCACTGCCTTGTTAAAGAAAAACAAACGTTTTGAATGGTCTACCGAGGCGGAACAAGCTTTCCAGGATTTGAAGACTAAATTCATCTCTGCACCAATCTTAAAACACCCTCGCCCTGAACTCCCCTACATCGTGGAAACTGATGCTTCAAGCCTTGCCATGGGGGCAGTTCTATCACAAAAGGACCCGGTAACCAATCAGTTGCATCCCGTGGCATTTTGGTCCCGCAAATTCTCGCCTCCTGAAATCAATTACACGATTACTGACAAGGAACTTCTGGCTATCAAGTCTGCCTTTAAGGCTTGGCGGCATTATCTGCTGGGGGCCCGACACACCGTTACTGTGATTACGGATCACCGAAACCTGCAATATTTGAAAACCGCAAAAGCCCAATCCTCTAGACAACTCCGTTGGGCATTATTCTTTGCCGAGTTTGACTTCATAATTACCTATCGACCTGGTACAAAAAACGGTAAAGCTGATGCCCTTTCTCGGATGGGAGTGGAAGAACACTTGATCAACCCTAAACCTGTACCAATCATTCCTGAACAAAGAATTCTGGGTGTAATCGCCACACAATCCATAGAGGAAGTTAAGGATAAAGCAAGGCAACTTGTAACTCCAGCAGACATACAGAATTGGCATCTGCAGGGAAAGGACTTTGCAGTAAAGGACAACTTATTGTATTTCCAAGAACGATTATACCTGCCCAGCACAGATTTACAGAAAAAAGTAATCTCTTGTTATCATGATTCTTTAATGGAAGGACATCCCGGTATGGCCAAGACCTCAGAAAAGATCAAGCGCTACTTCTGGTGGCCGTCTTGGAAAAAAGATATCAGAGACTTTATAATGTCCTGTGGAGTATGCGCCCAAAACAAGAGTCAAAAGGAAAGACCAGCAGGCCTCTTACGCCCTATTGACATCCCACCTCGCCCTTGGCATACGCTTTCTATGGACTTCATCACCGATCTACCTCCATGCTCCGGATACAATACGATTCTAGTAATCGTGGACTTATTCTCCAAGATGGCGCATTTCATTCCGCTCAAAGGCTTGCCAACAGCAGCAACTCTGGCCCGAGAATTTCTCGAAAACATCGTCCGACTGCACGGTTTTCCTTCGGTTCTAATTTCGGATCGAGGTAGTCAATTTATTTCTCATTTTTGGCGAAGTTGCTGTCGGTCGGCTCAAATTGATGTGAGACTATCGACCAGTCACCACCCTCAGACCGACGGACAAACCGAGAGGATCAATCAAACTCTGGAACAGTATTTACGCTGCATGCTGCAACAAACTGAAAAAACTTGGAAAGACATCCTTTGGATAGCCGAATATGCCTACAATAACTCTGTCCATTCGGGAACTGGGAAAACCCTGTTTTTTCTTTTATACGGCAGTCACCCTCGAACCTCGGAGTTGGATCCCTTCCAAGATCTTGAAACACCAGCAGTAGACTACCTGCATTCTACAATCACCCAAGCCTTTAAGGAAGCTGTTTCTCACCTTCAAAGGGCTAAAGAACAATACAAGAAAGGAGCAGATCAACATCGGAAGGAAGCCCCTCAATATCAAGTAGGGGATCAAGTCTGGTTATCCACCAAATATCTACCTCTAAAAGGGCCACGCACATTCAACCCAAGATACCTTGGTAACTATTCCATCACTACCATAGTAAACCCAGTAGCGGTCAAGTTGGACTTGCCCCCGCACATGAAGATACATCCGGTCTTCCACGTCTCTCTATTAAAACCCGTGCAACCTCAAACCCGACTAACTAAATCTCCAAAACCCATCCTAGTTGATGGAGAACTCGAGTTTGAAGTCAAAAGCATTCTGGACTCCAAGATCTCCAAATCTAAACTATTTTACCTAATTGACTGGAAAGGCTACGGCCCCCAAGAGAGATCCTGGGAACCTGCTGAATATGTCCACGCTCCTCGCCTAATCAAAAGATTTCACCGAACATTTCCTGACAAGCCAAAACCCCCGGAGAAGCCCGGTTTGGGAGGGGCCTTGAGGGGGGGTACTGTCATGATCTCTGCTTCCAAAAGGTCAGGGTTTTCCCACCTCCCTTGGAAGCAGATCCATAACCCAGGTTCCGAGTGCCAACCAGTCCCAATTGGGACCTTTTGGACCCAGTCCTGGCGCCAGTGGCACCAGGCTCATAAATATGCCCAGTCCCAACGCTGGAAGCGCCGGGCTCATAATGCTTGGGTGGACTTACCTGCAGCAGACCATGCTGCTTACTTGCCTGCCAGTTGAGCCTCTGATCCTCTTCTGTTTGGAACTACTTTTCCTGTTGGGTGGGGCAGGAGCCACTCCCTAGGTTCAGAACACTGGAACTCTTCTGGAAAGCAGGAACTCTTTTCTTACCTAGGCGTGGCTGTGGAAGGAGACACCTAAGCACTACAGGAGGCTATTTAAACCACACCCGATGGATGAATCTTGCTTTGCGTTATTCTGCATCCTCTGCAGCAGAACGCTCATCGTGTCTTCTGCATCTGATCCTGGGCCTAAGGAAAAAGGCTTACCATCCTGAATCCAGTCTTCAGCAACACCTATAAAGACAAGAAAGAACAGGTTAGCATTACGGTCTTCAGTGACAGCGCTTCACTTACCTGGTCCATCGGCTGTCACCAACGCCTCGCGCTGCATTCCGGCATCTGAAAGACAAAGGCTTACCTACTCTTCGTGCGCTCCGGAGGTCTTCGCACTGCATTCCGGCATCTGAAAGACAAAAGCTTACCAACTCTTCGCACGCTCCGGAGGCCTTCGGCGCTGCATCCCGCATCTGAAAGACAAAACAAGGTGCGTTTAAAGACATTGGGGAACTTTAATACTCACGTGCCATTACTCCTTCCACATCTCACCCACTGGGTATTCCGGCACCCTGCAGCCGCTCCGAACTTGTACCTGCAAAATAAAAAGACAGTTAGAGCGCATCGTGAAGCAGGCAACAAGCGCTTACTTACGTGCTTCCAGGCGCTTCTATTCATCACCGGGCTCCATCTTCAACTCACTTCAGCCCGTCATCCGCCATCGCCGGAACCCTGCAAAACAAGAGACATCATTACTAAAGACTTTTAAAGACATTAGAATTACTCGAAACTTACCGTTCGTGCAGTAAACGACGGACAGCAGTCCTCTGAAGTCAAGAGGCCTGCTCCCCTTATCCAGTGAAGAAAGTGGTTACAGCACCCTGCCCCGAGGCAGATGGAGAGCACGGCGTTCACTTACCTAAGGTGAGAGCGTTAACCTTTGGGGTTCTACAGGAGAAGAGAAAGGGAAGAAGAGAGAGACATTCAATAACCCAGTTCATTAATCCCATATTTTCTATCTGCAGACATCTTACCCTTCGAGTCAGACATACAGTGCACAGAGGTCCAGCCCAAAGAGCCAGCCGTGTGTTACACATCACCTTTGAAGATACGGTATACGCCCAGTCAAGACCGGCGCCTCTACGGGAATCAGGTGAGCGTTACAACAACCACCTACTAGGAGACAGACAATCTGGCTTTTGTCCTAGACACAGCACCGGGACGGCTTTATTGGATCTAAAAATTCAGATGGATGCCAGATTAGTTTCTTATTAGTTAGCCTTGGGCATTGGCTCACCCCATGTTTGACCGATAACTAAAACAAATAATGAAGCCCCGCCTGTCACACTCACAATTATCAGGAGATTATCTTCTGTGATACCTATCAGACCATAAAACGCATGGCTAGTTTCTGCAGCTGCTGACCACAAAGGTTGCGAAGTTACACACTCACCTATCCTCTCCCTTCTGAAAAACTCACCAAGTCAGTTTCTTAAAAGTCAAAGTGCATTTTGCAAAAGAGCCCCAACTACTGTGTTTTTGATTAATTTGTAAAAGCTCACTATATTGAGATTCATGAATTCCCATGTATTTGTATCATTGTGCATGTATCTTTTTACATTTTGGTAGGTTCAATATGTTATCTTTCTGCATGCACGTAAGCAAATAGTTATAGATTCTAGACAACAGCAACACTAAAAGTAATATCTCAAAAAGCAAATTTCTTACGCAGTTATAGAATTTTTATTTCCTATTACATGCTGCGCCTTGTGCCACATTATCAATTTATTTTTCACACACAGCTTTGTTTTTCTTTCATTTTAATCCTCTTGCTGTTTTAATATTTTATATATTTACTTTGGTTCCTTGTAACTGCTACAGTGGTGTGAGGTTGCCTGGGATCACTCACGGCTTCAGGGCTATTTTCTTTACTGCAAGCACCCAGTGAGTCTGTCCTCGCTCTCCTTAGGTACTTGCAGAGGATTGATGGCTTCTGTGGCTTACCATTCATCTTCCCTTGATACAGTCTGCCACTTGGCTCTGACTGTGGTACAGCTCCCTGGGTACCATTTCTATCCTTTGCTACTTTTTATCCTCAGTTATGGTATTTTTATTTCCTTTTACAGGCTGTGCCTGATGCCTTTTACTGGGCGCCACATTATCAATTTATTTTACGCACACAGCTTTGTTTTCATTAATTTTAATCGTCTTGCTGTTTCAATATTTTAGCTTTGGGGCTATTTTCTTTACTTCACGCACCCGGCGAGTCTGTCCTTGCTCTCCGAAGGTACTTGCAGCAGATTGGCTCCTGCCAATACATGAGCGTCAAAACCTGTTATCCGCTATCGAGCGTGCATCAGTCGTGTGCAGAGGAATCACCTTGTTTCCGCCGAAGTCCTGCTTCAGTCCTGGCCATCTGCGCCCATCGATGCCTCAGATGGCCTCTGGGTGATTCCACTTGGGGCAAATGCTCTTTCTTACTCCCGTGCAGAGGTGCTGACCCTTGCCCACAGGGAAATGGTCTTCCCAGCCAATTGGCGTGTGAACCTTCCACCTCCCCCAAATCACCTGGCACTTTCACGGGGGCGCTTGGTGTGCTAAACACCTGTTCGCTTGTGGCACATGCTCTTGACTGCTTTGCCTTCCTGCAAGATAATTCCCCCGATCTCACCTTCATTACAGAAACCTGGCTCAGGGATTCCTCTGATGTCTTATTGGCCAGGTACTACCTACTAACTTTGCTATTGTAAGACAAGACCGCCCCTCTGGACATTCTGGGGTGGAATTGCAATAATATTGAATTCACTTTTTAAATGCTTTATTCTACCGTTCTATCACACGCTGCTTATGTAATCATGTCTTTTTCGTGTTGAAATCCCACCCACTTGTAATGTCCATTTCCTCCTGGTCTATCCTCACTCCTCGTGATGCCACTTTCGTTCCTGGCATTCTTTAAGTTCTTTTTGAGCAGAGGCTCCACCACGATTCCCTCCTTCTTCACCCCAATGATGTCTCCGACCTCCAGGCTTCTCGCTTTGTGTCTGCTCTCACCGACTTTGGCCTTAGCCAGCTGGTTGTTAGCCCTTCTCACTCTTCAGGTAATACTCTTGATCTTATCCTTGCTTCTCCAGATCTGGTCACAGTCCACTCTGGCCATCTGCTCTCCTGGTGTGACCATGTAGTCATTTCATTCTCCATTAGGGCATCTCCGGTGCCTCCATTGGCTCACCACCCAGCATGCTGCGGGAATAGTGTTTGTCGGGCTGCCATAATGACAAATATCGCCAACCATCTCCCTAGTGATACCCTGTGTGATATTTTCACCCTGATGATTATTTGGCTCCTCTTTTAGCTTCTCAGACACACAGGGCTGCCCTTCTCAGACGTGGTTCTTTGCATTGCTTGCTGAGATGCGCTTACTCAGGTGCCAGGCTGAACGCAGATGGATAACTGATTATTCACCCTCTGCCTTGTTTGCACTCCGCAGTGCAACAGCTACCTATCAGTCAGTTATTGTGGAGGCCAAGCATGCTTTTTATACCCCCTCCATTAAATCGGCCTCTACTTTCCCTAAAACTCTCTTCAAAATAGTTCACTCTCTGTCCACCCTTCCCTCGGCAAATCAGAACAGTCCCTCTCTGTCTCCCTGTCTCTCTGCTGCTCCCTATCTTCTTTCTTTTAGGGCAAAATGTCCCTTATTCAACATAAGATTACTGCATCACTGTGCTCTGTCCCTATGCCCCCCCTTGCTTGCTCTGCTTCGGTGCACCTGGCTCACTGGTCTCATTTGCCAGTTTTCGCTGACGCCTGACATCATCGCGGCTATGTGGCGCCTTAAATTGGCCTCCCTGTCTTACCCCATTTCACGAAGGGTCGTCAAAGAGATCATTCCCCAGATTGACTCGCTGGTGTCCTCTTCTGTTAACTCTTCTCTGGAAACTGGTTTGTTTGTTTGTTTGTTTGTTTGTTTATTATTTCTAGAGCGCGCCACACCCTGGGCTATCCGGGCACTATACAAGACAGCTTAAAGTATATACATACATCAATACAATTCAGAAGGCATTATTACAGAGTGATATATACACAGGAACTACTGGTGGTCTAATAAGCATATCAATACAATACAATGACTTTAGGCGCATGAAGAGCTAGGCATGCGTCGATCCAAATGTCTGTAAGGTAAGTTATGCTTGAAATTGGGGACTCCCTATTTTTTGTTAAGGGGTAGTCAACTTGTTTGTTCTTTGCTCTGTTACTATATGGTAAGTTATACAGGAAAGTTGGTCAGGAGGCCTAGGACATCTAGTTTATAGACATCAGGTTTAAACAGTTGAAATTAGTATGCAGATTCCTTGGTGAAGAGCCATTCTTTAGTGTTAGACCTGAAGCTCTGTAGGTTAATGTCCATGTGCAGGTTAAGTGGGAGGGCATTCCAAGCCTGGGCTGCTTGTTCCCGGGAAGCTGGTACCTCTGGCTCTTTTGAGGTTGAAGTGTGGTGAAACAATGCAGCAGGAGTTAGCTGATCTTATGAGCCTGGTGAAGAAGGGGGTAAGGTCTCTGCTTGCATCTTTTATAATTTGGGCAGAGCAGATATCACCTTGGCAACGTGAAGGTTTCAGAGAATTGATGATTTTTGCGACCTCTGTGGTGGTGACCTAGGCAAATTTGAATTTGGGTATAGTATTAGTGAGGATCGTAGTGTTCGGCTACTGGTCTGAGTCTGTGCCCTTTATGTTAAGCCTCTAAGAGGCAATTTTCTTTTGGAGGGTGGTGATTTGGTGTTCTCCCTACCTCTCTTAAAAACGCACTGGTTATCCCCTTCTAAAAAAATCTAATCTGGATCCGGCTCTTATTTTCAATGTTTATTTTTACCTGCTCATCTTGCTTATTCACTCTTTCAGTTTCCGCTGTTATTCCTATGCTGACGATACCCAGATCTTGATGTGACTAGATCTAGCTCTGCCTGACACCAGCTCCTGGTGCTGTTCCTGCCTCTCTGCCATTCATGCTTGAAAGGTACTCAACTGGATCTGTCTCAATGGCGACAAAAGAGAGGTCCTTTCAGTTGGTCCCCATCCTGATGCCTCCCTTTGGTCTGATGTTTTCTGGCCCCTGGAGCTTGGGCCCCTCCCAAGCCCCTCGCTTGGCAAAAACCTGGGGGTCAAACTCTCCTCGTCACTCTCTCTTCTGCCCCAGGTGAGGGCGGTCTGTAAAGCTGTTCATTTTAAACTCTGTGTCTTGTGCAAGGTCCTTCCCTTTCTCCCTGCCTCCCTTCACCCGATTGTCATCTGCTCCCTCATCTCTGGCTCTTTTGACTACTGCAATTGCCTGTACTTGGTCCAACCTAAGAACTTGTTCCACCGCCTTCAGGTTCTCCAGAACTTTACAGCTCGTCTGGCCCTGGGGGCTCCCCAGCTGTCTTCGGCCACTGCCGTTCTGGAAGAGCTTCACTGGCTGCTGATTGCCAGCAGGGTCAACTTTAAAGCCCTGTGTATAGTCCACTGCACCTTCTAGAAGAGTGGCCCTGTCTTAACTTCAGGCAAATTTTCTCAGTATGTTCCTCGCCGCTCCATTCGCTATGCTTCCTCAACCTGTATTCCTGTTCCTCGCAATCCAGCGATCTCGCTTTGGTGGGCGCTCCTTCACTGTCTGTGCTACCCGGAACTCGCTTCCTCTTCAGTTATGCCGGTTACAGGACCACCTCACTTTCCGTCACAGACTCAAGACTCTGTTCTTTTCCTCTTAATTGATGCTGCGTACCTGCCTGTTGCTGTCTCCCACTTTCCATTGCCTAGTACCTTGATGCCCTCGTTGTTGAATGCTGCGCTCTATAAACATCAATAACATACCATCCCGCCCATAATTAACTACACTCTGATACATATGAAATTTCAACATGGTGCTCAGTTTGCCGCCACCCCTGTCATCAATATGGTGCGTGCAACATGAATCCTTCGTAATCATGTGGATCCTCCCTGACCACCCCAACACCTTGGCGATAACATGGTGATACTGCTCCCAGCATCTCCCTCGATCTGGTACTAAATACCCCATGGAGTCTGACCTTTGTAAGAAGTCCTCTGAATCTTGGTCATATGTAGGTGAAAACAGGCACATCAAGCATCTGCATCTGGTAGCCATTTAGGTACTAAGCCTAGCAATGTTTTCATGATAGCAATGAAGGTAAATCATTAACGTTTAATCATTTTTCTTTTTGAAATACATATTTTATTTCCAGGAGCCTGCTTATATGACTGCCAAAACGGTTTACTTTTCTGTAGACCTCAAGTGTATTAGACACAATACACACAATGAATTAATAGATGCATGCCTGTGTTATACCATGGATGCATGCCTGTGTTATACCATGGATGCATGCCTGTGTTATACCATGGATGCATGCCTGTGTTATACCATGGATGCATGCCTGTGTTATACCATGGCTATGAACATTTCACTTTATCACAAGGTTTCTTTTGCTCTAAGCCTATTTGTGTGGAAAGTTCAATCGTGAATTCTAGAGCAGGTTTGTTAGGCTGACATCTTGTTTGCTTTGTGTGACGTGCCTCTAAAAGTTATTTTTTAGGCATCTTATTTTATGCTGTTGTCACCTAACATGCTTGTATGTACTCATGTTGTCCCAAAGATTTGGAAAGCTATGTCTTTGTGTTCAGTGTGCTTTGAGGTTATGTTGTGTGTCTTTTAAGTTAATTGCAGCTAGTTTGGATTGTTTCAGTGCAGTGTACTGGAAATGGGCCACCTAAGAGCTGACTGGCAAAGTCAATCTTATTGGGAATGTGAAACTGAGAAATTATTGGGAATTATTGGTAATGTCAACCATCCTTGAATGTGAAAGTAAGATCTTGCTAGAATTGGCAACCTTAGCCATAATAGAATGTATGACTGCTGATGCCAAGCATGGGAGTGTTATCAGATGAAGTACATGGGCATATGGTTCCCATGGTCAATAAAGGAATCTACCATGAATTACGGAATAGACTTCTCAACCAATCAACATGCTCGGAATACAGTGACTAATCTCTGGTATGTACCTCTTTACAGTCTGGTAAAGGAAATGCAAATACACTGGCATTCTAAGGGGCCGATGGATCAAGTGGCAGGGGCCTCGGGCTCCAGGTGCAGTGACGCCAGGCAAGTGACAGACTTATGAAAAATGCAAGCACAAAAGCACAGGTCAAAAATGACAATACGGTTTGGAAAGATGAGTTGAAAAAAATAGCATAAAAAACTAATTTAATAATCCAGTTGAGCAAAAATGGTACGATTCTAGCGTTATTTCCCCCATTGTGAACGGCAGCCTACAATTACAAGCATGCAGATTAATAATAGCCTCTGGGAAGAATCACAGTGTAAGAAAAGTGCAACTGATTTTAGTCGTTGTGTCACTCAGCATGCAGCTACATGCATCCCTCCCATTTTTAATCACCCTGCCTCCGCCCCATTCCCACCTCTTATGATAGAGTAGCCGTTCACTAGATGGTGTGTCTGCAGTCATCGACTCTTAACTGCCCTATAGTGTTCTTCAGTTCAAAACTAAATTTAAAAAATGCAAGCTGGAGCAGATCCCTATCAGCGTTGGGAACAGCTGATCATAGGGGTACAGAGTAGTATGGAGCTTCGGGAAAGGGGGCTTTTTATTTTCTTGTACTTGGAAATCATGGAGACCAAGACTTTCTCATCACGAGTTGGGCGCTAACCCCGGTGGTATTACCGCCGGGACTATTAGCCCTAACGCCAAACCCCTCGGTGGTATCAGCGCCGTATCACGGGTTTGGCTGAACGGTAAGTCCCCATTCCCCATTGGGCCCATTAGGGAAGTTGTCATTCCCCATTGGGCCCAATGGGGGATGTTCAGAGCTATTACCCCCAGCGGTAATAGCGCCGAAAATCGGCAATATCGCAGCCGATTTACACCCAGCTCAGAGCTGGGGGTAATTCCGCCAAGACTGTGATTTGGCAGACCCTTAAATGCAGTGGTAATAGCGTAACCGCCACATTTAAGGATTACCACCAAACTCGTGATGAGGCCCTTTGTCAGATTCTGAATTGGGGATATCCAGGTCAATTTCAGCACTGTCTGATTCCAAATGTTTTGACTTAAGCAGCAGCCTGACAAAAAATAATTGCCATGAGCTGTGTGAAGGCAAAAAGGACCATGTGCACTGTAAGTCCCAAATGTAACAAACAGCAACGGAACACAAAGGGGGTCATGGCCAAGTCCCTGCAGAATAAAAACAATGCTTAAACTAAACGGAACTAATTTTTTATTGTGCTGTAACGTGAATGAAAGGCTTAAAAGCTAAGGTTTCACGCCATTCATTTACACCATGCCACATTTTCAATAATTTGTATGGCGTAGAGGAGGGGACAAAAGCAACTTGCGTTTCCACCACATTTCTTTCCATCCACCATAATAAATCTCCAGCATTTGCGCCTGTTGAATTTTCATGCTGGCCCAAATGCTGGAGATCCCTGTGGGATACACCAGCTTTATGCAACAACATAAAGCATGCAGAACTCTGACGGTTACATTGTACACGCTGCAGGCAGCATGTAAAATTACAATGAAATGCTGCCCGACATACAAGCCTGTCGGCAGCATTTAATTGTAACTGTACATGCTGCCTGCCACGCAAGCATGTACAATTAAAATGAAACGCTGTCTGGCATTCATGCGGAGTGCAAAAGGGCAGGATAAAAGATGGCATACACATGTGTTCGCCACCTTTTGCCTGCCCATTTGCACTCCACTGTGCAAATGACGAAAATGTGGCGACAGGGACCTGGCCAAACCTGAGTACAAAAGTACCAGGTGGCCGCTGTCAAATTGCAAACAGGAGAACATGAGCTCCAAGGTGTAAGGGGATAATGCCTTGCTTTTACACTGTGCCTCATGTTTTTCAATGCACTCCAAAACACTACACTTTGCCCAATGAAAAGCAAGCATAAAGACACCGGCAGGCTAACCTTTCGTCTCACTGCCTTGTGTAAAGACAAAACGGTATAGCTACGCATGTCACCATCTTTGCTTTTAGGCCTCAAGTAACGCTTTGAAATATGATTCATCTAGTAGCTGCAGTACCATTGTATTTGTATTAATACCCACTTTTACACATAACAGTGTTGTTTTTATTTTGCAAAGTAGTAGTTTACACAGATGGGCCAAATCAGCTTAACATGCTATCCTACCACCAAACATTGAACACTCTACCCATCATGGGGTGGGGACTGTGACGAATCAACTTCCAGAGCACGATTGGTCCAGGGACAAATATCGGTTTCTAAACCATCAATCAGTCCCACACCTCTAGTACACAAGAGGGAATCAGAACAGCTTGGAAACACAAGCAAATTATAAACCTCTTTGTCGAATTTTGGTAACATAGACGAAATGGCAGGCCTATCCCCACAAGGTCGTGGATCGTTGGTTATTTACAACATGGCAAAGATACAATTATTACCCAGAGATGAAAGCAACTGTCCAGTCAAGGTTGTATACACATTTATACTTTATTATTATTCAATAGACAGTTCTAACACATTACAAAATACAACCCACCCTGTAAAGAAGGAAAAGGGACTTCCTCTGAATACTGACAGGAGGGTAGTCCGTAAAATGATTAATCACAATAGTTCAAGGATACTTGGTTTCATCACAAAGGGAGCAATGGGTCATAAAATGTCACTAGGGGCCTTCGGCGAATGACAAGGGGGCCAGAAACACAATGTACCTTGAGCTTGTAGAAGTTCTTGTTGCTCAACAGGGTCGAATCGGTTTCAGGGTGCTTTGCAGCTTCTGCGACAGAGTTCAAGATGGGAGACAGCTGCAGGTATCAGGCTGCAGGCAGTTCGGCGAGCAGGACTGGGCAGATGGCTGCCGGCTGGCCTTCACGGTGGCTCAGGGTCAGGATTCATTGTCTCAGTTCTGGTCGGCAGGTATGAAGCACTGGTCGAGGCGTCTCGGACGGCGTGAGTGACTGTGGCATTACAACAGTGAGCGGTGCAGTCTGTACCAGTTCAAGAGGCTTGACTGTCTCAAAAATGTCCTTTAAGGTGGACGGTGGTTGATGCTTGTTGATGCACAAATCCTAATGTCTTCTCTGGGCTCATGTCGTCCTTTAAGGCGGATGGCCTAAAGCTGAGTGTTGCAGGCAACCGCCTTGTCCTTGGTTTGGTTCAGAGACTCTCTGGCACTTCCCAGCTAGGAAACTTGCTTGCAGAGCCTAGCAGGGCACGTGCTGGCTGGGTACTGGTTCTTGGGCTGCTGGAGGGTCTTCTGGATTCAGTATCTCCCTGTGTTCCCTGGAAGATGTTTAGGGAAGGGATCTTGCTTCCCTATTTTAAATCCTGTCCTTCCTTCAGAAGCTTTAAGGAAACTGTACCTTCAGCCAGGGTCCAAATTAATTCTTCTTGTTACTCCTTGTGAAGTCTTCAGCAGCTATGGCTGAAAGATGGGCTTGACACTCTTTTAAAGCCAAATGGGCCTCAGTGATTGGTGTAAGCCAAGTCTACCTTAATGAACCAATCCCGGGTCCCCACCAACAATTTCCTGTATGCATGAGGTCATAACCAGAGTGCTTTGCAATAGAACAAGGTAAAGGGGTGAAAACATGTAATACTAAGTCCCACCCATCTTCCTGTCTTTTGTGGATCAACAAGTCTCTCTGGTTAATGGAACTCTCTGTGGCAGGTCACGACTTTCTGTCTCCGCCAAACCTGATGCTCGTACCTTCCGAATGGGATTCCCCTGCGGGGATGACTACTTTAAGACATGACAGATATGACAGGTCACTGCCCTTGATACTTAGAGGTGGGAGCTGGCTTCAGGTTGACCCAGTGCATATCAAAGGTTGTTGGGGTTTTCCTGTCCTTTGTTGGTCCTGCAACCAGGCATCCGGTGGGCCTGTTTGAATCAACTCTTATTAGTATGCAAGGCTGTCACCAGGAACTAACAAAGGAAAGGGTGGATCCATGGAGACTTTGATAGTTAATTAGGCTGTCCATGGCAGGAGGAAGGTTTTGCCTCCCCCCTTCTGAGAGGCCTTGGTGTGCTCTTGGCTGTCATATTCCAACTAATTATGACAGGTGTGACGACGTCTGTAGGCTGTGTATGTTGTGTGGTGAGTATAGGAAAGGTTGTGCAGATTAGCCCCACAGATTTTCTGGAGGTTGATTTACAATCATTCAATTTCATTTAAAATTTCAAAAAAGCCCAGGCGAGTGCACACCCACTGTGTAGATGGTTGAATTCCTCACAGGGACAGCACCAAAATGCATATACACTACAGCCTACATTTTCCAGCTGCAAGAAAGAATCCTGCCAGAGATATTGATGGGTCATCACCTCCCCCACCCACCCAACAGGAAGCAAATCATCGTGCCCTTCAACCTCAAGCAGGCATCCCATTGCCCTGACCTACTGCCCCCAGCAGAATCCCCCTCAGGCTGCCCTTCAGCCATACAGTAGACATCCCATCATCCTGAACTCAACCCCAATCAGGCAGCCCATCATCCTACATCTCACTACCAGTGTAGGTAGTCCATAAGCCTGCACTCCAGATTCCCACAGGCAGCCCCTTAGCCTGCACCCCAGCCTCCCACCAGGCAGCCCTTATTCCTTCACCTCTGCCGTCACAGGTAGCAGGCCATCAGCCTATCTCCAAACCCCCTGATGGCAGCCTGTCAGTCTGCATTCCACCCCACTCCTGAAGGCAGCTTAATAGGCTGCACACACTCCCCCACAGGCAGCTCATCAGACTGCACCTCAGCCTCCCATCAGACATCCATCCAGCCAGCATACCAGCCCTTTGCCCAAGACAGCCCATCAGCCTGCTTCCCTGCCCCTCCCACAGGTAGCCCACCCATCTGCACACCGACACCCCCCACAATCAGCCTATCATGCCTCACATCAGCCCCTCTAAAGGCAGCCTATCAGCAATTACCCCAATGTGCAACTGCATAAAGCGCTTCAGCCTGCAATTTGGTTTCACCCAGGAGGCAGCCCTTCAGGTTGCACACCAGTTGCACACCAGCCCGTCACCCACAGACAGCCCATCATCCTACACCCTAACCTCTTGCCGGCAACCAATCAGAATGTAACTAAGCACTCCCAGCAGCAGCACTAGGAGAGCAGGCAGGGTAAAAGAGACCACCATCTTCAGCCTCCTGGCAGAAATTAAACAATGTATTGAGACAGAAAGTCATACTCCAACATCTACCCCTGTTGATGCTCTATACAGTGCTCAATTTCTGTGCAATAGGCACATTTAAGCACACTGTGGCTCTGGGGCATGCTGTCACCCAGCAATGCATCCCCTGCTCCCCATTAAAAGAGTTGTCTGTCATGTTGGCACTGATACACCACCTAATGTCCTTCCCCACACACCCCTTGGCCCTAAAATGGATCAAGGTAGAGTTGTATGTTATATCAGACCTACCAAATGTGGTATGAGCCCATGACTGCACATACAAGTCCCTTCTACTAACCAAGACAAGTAGGCAGATATTCAGACACCTTCGGCACTCCATCACCATGGTCTGTGATGCTGACTTGCTCTTCAAATCTGATTTCCATCCCTGACCCCATGATTCTTGCTCAGAGTAAATTGCCACTCATCATAGAGGCCTTACTGCAATGCAGAGCACAGCTGCGTGGTATCTACATGAAACTCCACTACCTCAGAAATGCATGCCATTTTGTGACCTCCCGCTTCACCTTTCTGTGAACACTGGATGCACATGGATATCATGAGATGTATAGGGGAAAGATTGTAATGGACACTGCCTGGGGCCATGAGAAGGAATAATTTCTATTTATAAGCAATACTGAAAACCTAGGGGCTATGATATTTGTATGGCTTCTCCATAACACCTAGGTCCACACACTCTCCTCTCCCCACCCTACCTAAGACTGGGTGGTCTGATCCCTACAGTTTCCACCCCTGGTTTCTTGTAGATCCTTCGCTTACAAATTGACCACCTTCCTCTCCTGTGTGAGCTCCTCACTCCCTTGTTTCTCTGCTCCCCTCACCATGTTCTTCCCCCTATGATTATAAAGCACTCTGTTGCTTCTCAAAGCTAGGTCTGTGCTCAATAAATGCCCTAATAATATATGGGTCTCATTCTGAGTCTGGCAGAGTGGTAGAAATGTGGCAGTAATTCAGTTACTGCCACTCTTTTTTAGTGAAAACAGAATTACTGCCCTTTTTATCGCTTCACCAAATCCAGAGTTTGGTGTTGTTGTAGAGGATTTACCTCCAGCATGATGCTGGAGATAAATTCTTCACTTTAAAGCCAAAAATAAGCAGAATTACTGCGGCAGAATTACTCTTTGCAGTAATTCTGCCAAAACACCATTCAGAGGCCGATTCATGGAATAATTAGCGCGGCGCAAGTGGGCAAAAACGTGCGATTCGCAGTGGAATAGCGAAAATCGCAGTGAACGTGCGAAAATCGCACGAAAAGCAGCGCACGTCGATTCATGGAAGGCCGTGCGTGAGAAAACCAGCGGATGTGCGAAAAAAAAGTGCGCGGCGCACGTTGGCGCACGTTGGCGCACAGGCCATCTAACAGCGTGCGCCAGGTCACAGCGAAAATCGCACAGGCCACAGCGAAATTCGCACATAGCGCGGCGCACGCAATAAAAGTAGGCGGAACACGGGCGTAACACTCGGAATGGGGAACAACTTGCCAAAACGTGGGCGTCACGGGGGAAGTACAGGGCACAAGTGCGCGGAACGCCCACACGCTCGCCTACAACACGTATTCATGGAATAGAATAGGGGAAAAAAGCGCACGCTCAAACCAGCGCACAGGCACAAACACGACCGCCACAAGAAAGGAGGCGGTAGCGTCTCTGCGGCTGTAAGAAATGTGCGCCAAAAGGTGCGCCAACAAATAGCACCTATATACTGCCATGATGAATGTCCCATACTGTGGCCCTCCAGGAAAAATGACGTGCAAAGGGGTACCCACAAACACGGACACCCGCTGACAAAAAATACGTGTGCATGTATACCGGGATGCGCGGGAAGTGTCACACGCGATTTGCAGGGTACGTGCATCACAGGGGTTCGCGTGAAGTTATTCACACGATCGGGCCTGGGGGAGCGGGCTACGTGTATTTCAGGGGTTCGCGTGAAGTTCCACACGCGATCGGGCCTGGGGGAGCGGGCTACGTGTATTACAGGGGTTCGCGTGAAGTTCCACACGCGATCGGGCCTGGGGGAGCGGGCTACGTGTATTACAGGGGTTCGCGTGAAGTTCCACACGCGATTGGGCCTGGGGGAGCGGGCTACGTGTATTACAGGGGTTCGCGTGAAGTTCCTCACGCGATCGGGCCTGGGGGAGCGTGCTACGTGTATTTCAGGGGTTCGCGTGAAGTTTCACACGCGAATAGCCTGGGCGCGTGAATTTGAGGGGTGCGCGGGAATTTCCACACGCGATCGGGCCTGGGGGAGCGGGCTACGTGTATTACAGGGGTTCGCGTGAAGTTCCTCACGCGATCGGGCCTGGGGGAGCGGGCTACGTGTATTACAGGGGTTCGCGTGAAGTTCCTCACGCGATCGGGCCTGGGGGAGCGGGCTACGTGTATTTCAGGGGTTCGCGTGAAGTTCCACACGCGATCGGGCCTGGGGGAGCGGGCTACGTGTATTACAGGGGTTCGCGTGAAGTTCCACACGCGATCGGGCCTGGGGGAGCGGGCTACGTGTATTTCAGGGGTTCGCGTGAAGTTCCACACGCGAATAGGCTGGGCGCGTGTATTTCAGGGGTGCGCGGGAAGTTCCACACGCGAATAGGCTGGGCGCGTGTATTTCAGGGGTTCGCGGGAAGTTCCACACGCGAATAGCCTGGGCGCGTGAATTTGAGGGGTGCGCGGGAAGTACCACACGCGAATAGCCTGGGCGCGTGAATTTGAGGGGTGCGCGGGGAGTTCCACACGCGAATAGCCTGGGCGCGTGTATTTCAGGGGTGCGCGGGGAGTTCCACACGCGAATAGCCTGGGCCCGTGTATTTCAGGGGTGCGCGGGAAGTCCCACACGCGAATAGCCTGGGCGCGTGTATTTCAGGGGTGCGCGGGAAGTTTTACACGCGAATAGCCTGGGCGCGTGTATTTCAGGGGTGCGCGGGAAGTTTTACACGCGAATAGCCTGGGCGCGTGTATTTCAGGGGTGCGCGGGAAGTTTTACACGCGATTTCTGCACGGTACGTGTATTTCAGGGGTGCCGGGGAGTCCCACATGTGATTTGACAGTGTGGGTCCTCCCAGGTGTACCCTGTACACCCTCCACGGCCCCTGCAGGCAGCCCACACCACAGGGGACTACCCTGCATCCCTGGTCATGTCCCGCAGGCAGCCCACCCAACATGGGCATGCCCCCCAGCAAAGGCACATGTCTCCTTGAACTAATGAACACCAACACATGTCCCCTTGCACCCCCACCCCCCAGCACTGTGGGGCACATGCCAGCAGTCCCCCACCCATGTCCAACTCATGTCTCCCACCACCCCCACCCCCCAGCCACCAGGGTCACCCTCCACCAGGGCCCCACTCATGTCTCCCACCACCCCCACCCCCCAGCACTGTGGGGCACCTGCCAGCAGGCCCCCACCCATGTCCAACTCATGTCTCCCACCACCCCCACCCCCCAGCACTGTGGGGCACCTGCCAGCAGGCCCCCACCCATGTCCAACTCATGTCTCCCACCACCCCCACCCCCCAGCACTGTGGGGCACCTGCCAGCAGGCCCCCACCCATGTCCAACTCATGTCTCCCACCACCCCCACCCCCCAGCACTGTGGGGCACCTGCCAGCAGGCCCCCACCCATGTCCAACTCATGTCTCCCACCACCCCCACCCCCCAGCCACCAGGGTCACCCTCCACCAGGGCCCCACTCATGTCTCCCACCACCCCCACCCCCCAGCACTGTGGGGCACCTGCCAGCAGGCCCCCACCCATGTCCAACTCATGTCTCCCACCACCCCCAAACCCCAGCCACCAGGGTCACCCTCCACCAGGGCCCCACTCATGTCTCCCACCACCCCCACCCCCCAGCACTGTGGGGCACCTGCCAGCAGGCCCCCACCCATGTCCAACTCATGTCACCCACCACCCCCAAACCCCAGCCACCAGGGTCACCCTCCACCAGGGCCCCACTCATGTCTCCCACCACCCCCACCCCCCAGCACTGTGGGGCACCTGCCAGCAGGCCCCCACCCATGTCCAACTCATGTCTCCCACCACCCCCAAACCCCAGCCACCAGGGTCACCCTCCACCAGGGCCCCACTCATGTCTCCCACCACCCCCACCCCCCAGCACTGTGGGGCACCTGCCAGCAGGCCCCCACCCATGTCCAACTCATGTCTCCCACCACCCCCACCCCCCAGCACTGTGGGGCACCTGCCAGCAGGCCCCCACCCATGTCCAACTCATGTCTCCCACCACCCACACACCCCAGCACTGTGGGGCACCTGCCAGCAGGCCCCCACCCATGTCCAACTCATGTCTCCCACCACCCCCACCCCCCAGCACTGTGGGGCACCTGCCAGCAGGCCCCCACCCATGTCCAATCCATGCCCCCCTGCACCTGGGTCCCAACATTCCCCAATCATGTCCGTAATGCCCATCCTCCCCTGCCAAAAGGCCCAACCAACTATCACACCCACCCACATATCAAAGGCAATTACATGTTACACCCCCAATGTAAATAATGCAATTTAACACATGTCTGTCACACACAATGGCTGCAAGTGAATGTCAAAACACCCAACATGACATGCCTGAAAGCAATGAGATGATACCACACATTGAAGATTAAAAAAATAATATGTATTGAACAGCAAATAAGAAAAAACACAAAGCAAATCAAACAAAACAAGATGAATGTCCATGAAAAAATTTTGAAAAAATAAAATAAGCCAATCAAGAAGATAATCCTGGGTCCATGAGCCCTACCAAATTAAACCTAACTGACTACTAACTAAAAAGGGAACTATATACAAAAAAGTGGTGCATTGTCCAATCGCAACCCAAAAAAAATTCAAAAAAACAAAGGAAACCTAACCCTAACTATACAACTATATACAAAGGCAGCGGGCTATTCGGACGGCTCACTGGTTGTTGTCATGGGCCAGGGCATCCTCGAACTCCTGCTCAATGGCTTGGAGGCGGGCATGTTCCCTGGCCCCGAGGTCCCGCAGGGATAACGCAGTGTCAAGCTCAAACTCCCTGCGAAGACCCTCGAGGCACTCAGCCCGCCTCAGCGCCCTCCGCATGGAGTCCTCCGCCCTGACCATCGTGAGCCGTTCCTCCTCTGCCCGCTGCCGCTCCGCACCTATCCGCTGGCACAACCTCTCCCACACGGAAGCCACTCCCATTCCAGGGTTCTCCTGCCCTCCGGCCGATGCCTGCACCCCTGATGTTGATGGCCCCGAGCCATGATGCCTCCCACGTTGAGCCTGCTGCTGCCTCCGACGCAACTGCCTGTGCCAGCACGACGGCATCCAGGCTGATGGAAACCACCGACGCCGTCGTGCACGTGCCCTGCCCGATGATGCCGTCACATCCTCCATCTGCTGGGGTCCAGTTGCTCTGGTGTCCACCCCTGCTGGATCTCTGACTCCCGACTGTGGCAGGGATGGGATCCCCACCGAGCTGGCTGCATTGGTCGGGGCAGGTCCACAGGGGGCCCTGGTGGCATCTGGGCTGGAAGACGGCAAGGAGAACGACTGGTGGATAGCCTGCACAGAGGAGGAGAGGGCCGCCACATTGGCCAACACATGCAGGAAACCCCCGAACATGGCCGATCCCAATTGGGCCACGTCGGCACGGTGCACTTCGTGATGACGTGCGTGCTCCTCCCGGGAAGCACGCACGGCATC
The DNA here is from genome assembly GCF_040938575.1 of Ambystoma mexicanum. Classification (NCBI taxonomy): domain Eukaryota; kingdom Metazoa; phylum Chordata; class Amphibia; order Caudata; family Ambystomatidae; genus Ambystoma; species Ambystoma mexicanum. Next base: position 878,465,328 of record NC_090928.1, on the reverse strand, counting down.
ACGAATCGCAGCCGTGCGCAACGCGACCCCAATCAGGACCTTCTCCGCACGGCCAGGGGTTCCCACGTCCGCAGGTGGAGGGGAGTCAGGTGACATGGACATCCCCTCTACCTGCGGACAGGCCTGGGACGGGGCATCCCTGCTGGTGCATGGTGGTGCACTCACAGGGTCAGGGACAGCGACATGCACAGGCCCCTCCACGGTGACCTGTGCTGCCTCCTGCCCCTGGCCCTGGACTGCACCACTTGCACCAGCAGGGATGCCCCCACCAGGCCCCATGTGTGCCCCAGTGGCGGCCTCCTCCTCCTCTGTGCAAACCACCAACCTGGATGGCTCCTCACCGTCTCCCACCGTAGCAGGCCCCTGTGGGGGCTCACCCACCCCTTCCGCTGCAGCCGTGGGGGCATCCCCGCCGCCTTGCTCCACAGCGCCGTCTCCGCCCTCTTCTTCACTAGCCGCTGCGTAGAGGGAGACAAAGAACACAAGCATCAGGGCACTGTACAATGGTCCCCTAGACAGGAAGCAATAGCAGATGAGCACCACTGTCAAAGTACACGTCCATCATGTCCCTCCACAACACATGGGCCAGTCCAGGCAAAACACACACAGTAACAGGCATGGTGCATGCCATGGACATTTCCATGCATGTCCAATGGACTCTTGAAACATTCAATGATATGTAACTCACACGCATCATGGCTCATGCCCATCACATGCACACACATCACCTCAGTCACATCCATCTGGCCCCAAACACACCAAACACAGCGGATACAAGGGTAATTTTGCTGCTTTACTGAATCTCTGCATTGTCACACACATGTGTCATGCATCCATGGCATGCACAAGTCACAGACACGCAGGTCAGGCACACAGACATGGCTACCATATATGTACCTGGCATCAGCACCCATCCCTCACCCCCACCCATGTTCAGGTACAGAGACTGGCATGCTCTCATGTTCATAATCTGATTAGGGCTCCCCATGCGGCATTTCAACACATGCAACAACCATGTGCATCACACATCACTGGTCGCACATGCATTACCATGATGTCCCTGCACACATACATGCATACATGGGCTATGGCACACATACAGGCAAGTATCATAGAACCAGCACACCGCAACATGCCCTGTCACACACAGTAATGCATGGACACTTACCGCTCAACTCCAGACGGGCCTCCCTCTCAAGGATCTGGGCGTGGAGCGCTGGGCGTACGCGTTCCAGGACCCTCATCTGGATGGTACTCATGCGGCCCCGGCCCCCCTCCACGAGGCGCCGGGCCTTCACAAGGGTCCTGGACCTCAAGTCCTCCCAGCGCTTCTTGATCTTCAGGACGTCGCGGGTTGCCACCCCCTCCGCGTTGATGGCAACCACACAGTCGGCCCAGATCCTCTGCCGTCCTTCCTTGCTGGCGCGGGACGATCCAAAGAGGGCATCATACTGCCCCAGGACATGCTCCACCAGGACACCAACTTCGGTGACAGTGAAGCTGGTGCCCCTCTGCCCCTCTGGCCTGGGGTTGCCACTGGTGCCAGATGTGGAAGTGCCCGACATGGCAACCCCAGAGGCAGGTGTGGGTGGGCAACTGGGTCCTGGGGCTGGGCTGTGGAGCGATGTAATACCAGTCGGGAGTCTTCAGTTCCAGCAGGGGTGGACACAGCAACTGGACCCCTGCAGATGGCTGATGTGCAGGCACCAAATGGCAGGGCACGGTGGCAGCAGGCAGGCAGGCAGGCAGGCAGCAGCAGATGGCACGTGGGAGGCTGCTCGGGGCACTGGGGGGCAGTAACTCGGCCTTCTGGGCAGGAGCGTGGGCTTCCGTGTGTTTTCGCGTGGCCAGCTTGATACGGAGTGATTTGGCACGTGAAAATCCTGCACGTCAGCGTGAAATCCGAGGAAAGGCCCTTAGCGCGTAAGCGCGTCAGCACGCATACGCGATTCTATTGGACCAGAGTCCCTCAGCGCGTAAGCGCGTCTGTGACGTGACCCGCACGGGTGTTCCCCACTCAGGACGTGATGACGGGGCACACGTGGAGATACTGCACGTCAGAGTGTCATCGCGTGTAATTGGACAAAAGTGCGCGTACACGCGATTGGCCTATGTACGTGTATTTAATGGGTGCGCGGCCACTTACACACGCAAGTACGTCAGCGAACCGGTATCCCGTGGTGCGTGTGAATTTCCACACGCTATTGGACTGGCAACAGGATTCCAGGGCTGCGCGGGTCACACGCTGTATCCCGTGGTGCGTGTGAATTTCCACACGCTATTGGACTGGCAACAGGATTCCAGGGCTGCGCGGGTCACACGCTGTATCCCGTGGTGCGTGTGAATTTCCACACGCTATTGGACTGGCAACAGGATTCCAGGGCTGCGCGGGTCACACGCTCGCCTAGAACACGCGCTAAGCATAAATCGCGGACTTTAACAATAACAAGCTCAGACGCCAGGATGAACATACCGTTCCTAGCAGCAGTGGCAGTGGGCTACCAAAGGAGGAGGAGGATAGTCAGGGCCAGAATATTCACACCCAGAACCAGCCTTTTCGGGATGCCTGATGACCAGGTGTATGGGAGGTACAGGTTTCCACCACACATCATACTGGACCTGGTGACTGAGTGGGAGGATGACCTCACATCACCCACCCTGTGCTCCCAAGCACTCAGCCCCCTGGAGAAGGTCCTCAATGTACTGCACTTCTTAGCCACTGGATCATTTCAGCGGACAAGTGCCATAGTGGGTGGGGTGTCACAGGCCACCCAGTCACGCTGCCTACACCAGGTCTTGAACATCATGACTGCACGCCCATCAGTCCGCAGGCACATATACCTGCCCAGAACACCTGCAGAAAGGCATGCTGCCGCCCTGGATTTTTACGCAGTGGCACGATTCCCCAAAGTGCTAGGTGCCATCGACTGCACCCATGTGGCTCTACGTCCCCCCAGGGCATCTGAGCACATCTATAGGAACCGCAAGCACTGGCATTCCATCAACGTGCAGGTAGCATGTAATGCCAAGGGAATCATCACCTCAGTATATGCCAACTATCCCGGCTCCACCCACGACAGCTTCATTTACCGAATGTCCACCCTAAGCCGGGACCTAGAAGCTGGGCGGCATGGCGATACATGGCTGCTTGGTGAGTATGTATGCCACTGCACATGCATGCATGTTGGATACTGAGCAAGGTCACAACCTCACCAATGATACCAATCCCCACCTCCACAGGGGACAGTGCCTACCCTCTCAGCCCCCACATGATGACGCCAATTCGGAACCCCACCACGCCACCCCAGGTAAGATTTAACACAGCCCACATCACAACCAGGGGCATAGTGGAGCGCACATTCGGAGTGCTGAAGTCACGCTTTCGCTCCCTTGACCGTTCTGGCGGGCAGCTGTTATACGCTCCCCCAGTAGTGTGCAGGATCATAGTGGCAGCATGTGTCCTGCACAACGTTGCAACACGCCGGGGCCTGGCCGTGGACATGGTGGTGGCCCCACATCCCCAACCACATGCACAGCCGCTGCGCATGGGAGGGGAAAGGGCACGGGGGGAGGCAGCCCGTACACAGCTAGTGGCTAATTACTTCACATAGAAATCACACCCCTGTGGAGTGCACACTGCCCTGGCACATTCCATCTGACAATCAATGATGACTCAACCTGACACTGATCCTGAATGTGTGGAGAATGAACCGGGAATTCCATGTCAGCCTGAGATTGTTCACCTGGAAGTGTCACAATGTGTGCATCCCTACCCACACAGACACCACCAATGCAGTTTTGTGAAGTTACACATTGAAGCAGCTAAAATGAATACCCACTTGCAAAATGCAACAAGAGGACAGTGCCATGTCAGCCAACCCAACCCCAGCACTGCCACACGACACACCGTGCCATGACATGCTAATTGCAGGTAAACAAAGTAATCCACACAACATGACATCACTCTCACTATGTACAGTGGCACTATTAGAAACCTGCAACACCTGAAATGCTCACAGCAATGCCGGACCAACAACATACTTGAGCACGTAGTACCATTAACATGACATCAAAAATGTAACATATTAGTAGTCTCACCACCTGGAAATGCCTGCACTCCCACCACTACCAACTGTGCAGTGTTGGCGCCATGTAGAGTTGTAGGTGCACTGCTGCCAACATGGTCCCCATCGCCAGACTAGAGGTCCTTGTGTGGACTTGAGGAAGGGACCTGCAAATTGGGAGGTAGACACAGAAGAAGAGTTACACATCAATGCAACATGCAGTGTACAACACAACAGCAATATGCACTAGGAATGTATACACAGTATTGACTACAGACTGGCCACACAGTTAATGGGAGTCCAACGTCACTGTGTAATTCACTGTCACTTGGGCACACCCTTTGCAAGCCCATGGAAACGGGAAGCAGGAGGGGTGTGTGTGACTCAAACCCAAGCATCTGAACCAAATACATTACAAGCCTGCATGTGCCCAGCCACAATGCAGCGTATGCCCACAGGAACCACGGGAGCCAACAGATCGGAGCCAACAGATCGGAGCCAACAGATCGGAGCCAACAGATCGGAGCCAACAGATCGGAGCCAACAGATCGGAGCCAACAGATCGGAGCCAACAGATCCTCCCAAAATAATTGGGAATAAAAGAAATCAAAATAAAAATGAAAATAAGAAAAAATCAAAAATGGCCATTGATGGGCCCGGGGGGGTTGGGGAGGCCACCCAGGAGGTCCGAGGACAGGATGCACACCAGAACCCACCTGCGTGGATCCTGGGAAAATAAAACACCTCCATGGGCTCATGGCCCACACGGCTACCCTATTGTGGGAGTGTCACTGCTGTCGCTATTATCACCCTGTGCAGCTGCATCCGGAGGTGGTTGCACTATGGGAGGCAGCCCACGCAAGGCCCTAGTCTGCTCCTCCATGGCTGCAAGCATGCGGGTGTGGTAGGTCTGGTTCTGGAGGATGAGTGTGCGGAGGTCCCCATGCAACAACTCACGGGATGCCCGGACCTCCGCCCTCGTTGCCTGCATCTCAGCTGAGAGCGTACGGGTGAGACGCTCCAGCTGCTGTTCTGTCCTTTGGTGTGTGGAAGCCTCAAGCTCAACAAGAGTCGTCCTGAGGTGTAGGAGCTCCTGCCTCAGGGCTTCCCTGTGGCCCTGGGACTCAATGGAGATGGCCTCCTGCAGAGTCGCCAGTGCCGCCCGCCTGTCCCTGTTGGACCCCAACATGTCCTCCCTGTGTGACTGGCAGATGGAGTCAGTTGCCTGCTCTAGTCGCTCCATCAGCCTTTCTGGGGGGACAATGGAAGTGGCCACCCTATCCATGGCCTGAGCCATCATCTCGGATGATGCAGCCTGTTGGGTAGCCATACCGTAAATGGATTGCTCCCATGCGGTATTGCCAGGTGGCGTACGGCCACCACGTCGGCGGGCACCACACCTGTCTGGGGCAAGGCGAACTGCGCCTTGCTGTGCCGGCACTGCCTGAGGCTGCAGGACTGCATTCCCCCTCTGATCTGCTGGCCCAGGAACAGGATCAGATGTCACGGAGTGTGACCCTGCATCCGTAACCACCAAAGGCGTAGCTGCCAACACTGACATCCCCATGGAGGGTACTGACCCTGGTGCAGGTGGGTGAGACAGAACAGAATCCCTCCCTGGAACACTCACCAGCGACGGCACGTAGGTCTCATCCGAATCAACACCTGAGTACAGCTCGGGGGAGGTGCAGCCAGAGACACCCCTTGAGAGCACGACCTGCAGCACTTGTGGGTTCTCCCCCACCACCACACCACGTCCCTCACTGGTGGTTGGTCGGCCCTGGGACACCTCCTGGGTCTGCACCATCTCCACAACCCCAGCAGTATCAGGTGCGTCTTCCCCTGCAAAGACATGAAAACAAAGTAATGGAAACAGGCATTAGCACCATGGCACACATTGAGGGCTGAGAAGCAAGAGAACAAGTACTTGATTGACATGTCCCACATGACTAAAACCCTCCCATGCATGCACCCTCACTGCGTATGAAGTGCAGGCAAACGGCACACACTGATGACACCAAGATGGAAGATGAACAAATTTTCTGCATGCTGCCTGGCAGTGGCATCACACATTGGCCTGTGATTGGCAGGTGAAACACACATGCCATCACACAGATGGCATGTACCATTGCTATTGAGTGAAGATGGAGAGGAGGGCAGCACCTATTCATTCAGTCCAGTTCCCGCATGTAATAGCTTTTCTGATTCTGACAGGTCAGATTTTTCACCTGGAGCTGCCAGTCTGTAATGGTCAAATTGCACAGGGACATGTGTGTACAAAAGATATCCAGGTAACAAAGTCACTCCCCTTTACCATACCCATGTCAGACATGTGACTAGTGGACAGCGACATGCCTAGTGAAAGTGGTGGAATGCAAACAAACTGACTGAATGAACAGTGAAAAATAAGCAAATCTGTTGTGTCAAGGTGACACTTCAAGGGCAACTGGCGTGCAGTTGTGCTAGATGTCTACTGTTGGCAGAAGGGATACTGCTATGGCCAAATGCAGCTGCGCAGGAAGTATTGCATGAAGCACATGGCTGACCCATACGACTGAGGCGCACACACTCTCTCCTGGCACCCAAACAGAAGCCCTCACACACACACCATGCACATGTATGACACACACATGCATGTGCACTCACCGGACAATGCCTCGTAATCAGCCAGATCTCCCACGCCTTGGATCTGTTCCTCCGTGACGTAGGTCCCAGCGACTGACTCATGTGGAGTGAGTTCCATGTCTACTACTGGAGACCCACCTCCAGTCACTAGAGTTGCGGCATGACTTGAGGCCAGCTTACTCTTTGCCCTGCGCTTTAGGTCATTCCAGCGCTTATAGCAATCATTGGCTGTGCGCCTCACGATTCCAAGGGCACTTACGATGTCCGCAACGGTCTGCCAGTGTGCCTGGCGTTGTGCAGGTGTGGTCTTGGATCCTGCAACAATGACCATCTCGTTGTCATGTCCGGACACATACTCGACAAGTGCATTCAGTTCGTCATCCGTGAAGCTGGGCTTCCTGGACGGGCCGGACTGTGTAGCCGTGTCTGGGGCATCAGCCTGTGCCGGACGAGCACTCTTCCTCTTCCGCTTGGAAGGTGGTGGTGATCCTGAGTGTCCTGCGCCGCTCTGGACACTAGGGGCAGGAGCCCTGGTGGACTCTGTATCAGGAGTGTGGGATTGCACACTCAGCATGGGAGTTGGTGCAGGCATTGGCTCGAGTGTGATGGTGTCAGGGGGAATGTCAGCAGCATGGACTAGGACCGACACTGTCCTGGCTGGGTGTGTGAGGGCTGGGGTGGATGGAGCCGCAGCTGCCCCTGCAGCCACTCCGCCCTGCCTCCTTGGTGCAGTAGATGACCTTGCAGCCCCAGATCCACGTGGCATGATGGCATCAACGTGCACCAGCGCACGTGTCGTAGCCCTGCTGACCTGGAAGTCAGCCATGGAGTCAGCCAGGTCTGGTGCCACAATGGGCTGGTCCAACAAGGGCTGAGCATGGATGGTGTCAGCCACTTCAGCCTCAACGGGAGGGGGGGAGGGGGGGGAGGGGGGGGGGATGATGGGTGCCCTTGACTGGTCCTCCACACATGGGGGGTCAGGCTCACCCTGCAAGTTACGACCACGTCCCCTACCGGATCCACCACGGCCACCACTTGTGGCTCTTCCACCTTTGCCACCCTTACGGAATCCTCGCCTCCCAGCCATGGCACTGATGTTAATGTGCGTATGGGAGTGGCTGTAGACAATTGTCCTGGGCAATTGGGGGTCAAAGGGGTTGGGTACCAGATGGTAATTGTACCCTAGTGCTCTAGCACGGCTGATTGTAACCCCTGGGGAAAGATGACGGGTCACGCAACGCACAGGAGGCCCAAAAAAGGGAGATGACGTGCACGCAACCCCTCCTAGACCACGTGTGCAGAAAGAAAAACCTGCACTACGCTGTGGCACCCAGTAACACAAGAATGAACGTATGCGTGTCACACGCAGCCTAGAATGACCTCTGAAGGGGTAGGCAACACACGGGGCAAGCACAGAAGTTGGATACGTGCGTGACTCACCGTCTGCCAGGTAAAAGAGCGTGAAGAATGAGCGCGTTTGGCTGGCTAAACCCCCGCCAAAAGAAGATGTGTGCGCTGTCTGAGAAGACAGGACAACAGTAGAAGGGGACACTGTTTGAGGGAACAGGCCCAGGTAAACCAGTAAAAGAGAAAAAAGAGAAAAAGCTGTCAGAGGTAACAGGGAATACGAACTGGAAACGCCGTGAAGTAAATCGCGTGTGAAACGACAAGAAGTACAGATTTCACCCACTCGCTCTCCACGAAAAGCACGTACAAGGAAATGGTGTTCTACATGTACCTTATATACAGGCCCACACGTACAGCGTCACTTACGCGGCGTGTACGTTCACCAATCACACGCTTTGTCAGTCCTGCGTGTAGATCCATTTTCACCAATCACACGCTTTGTCACTTCTACGTGTACATCCATTTTCACCAATCACACGCTTTGACACTGGGACGTGTCACGCAACAATTTCCTGCACGTGCAGGTGACTATAGGCGCGCATATGCTGTTGACGGGTTTACGCGCTAAGGCCCTTTGCTGACGTGTGGGATTTCACTACCTATCAGGCTGTCCACGCGTTCACACACGAGAGACTACGCTCCTGGCCAGGAGGCGAAATTACTGCCCCCCAGAGCCCTGAGCACGCTCCCACCTGCCATCTGCTGCTGCCTGACTGCCTGCTGGCCACGTGCCCCACAGTGCTGGTGGGTGGGGGTGTTGGGAGACATGGGTGGGGGCCTGGTGGAGGGTGCCCCTGCACTGGTGGGGGTGGTGGGAGACATGGGTGGGGGCTTGGTGGAGAGTGCCCCTGGTGGCGGGGGGTGGTGGGAGACATGGGTGGGGGCCTGGTGGAGGCTGCCCCTGGTGGCGGGAGGGTGGGGGTGGTGGGAGACATGAGTGGGGGCCTGGTGGAGGCTGCCCCTGCACTGCTGGGGGGGTGGGGGTGCAGGGGGACATGAGCAGGTGTGCAGGGTAGTCCCCTGTTTTGTAGACTGCCTGCAGGGGCCGTGGAGGGTGTACAGGGAACACCTGTGAGGACCCACCCAGCCTAATCGCGTGTGATGATTCCCACGCACCCCTGTAATACACGTACCCTGGCTAATCGCGTGTATAACTTCCCGCGTACCCCTGTAATACACTTACCCTGGCCAATCGCGTGTTGAACTTCCCGCGTACCCCTGTAATACACGTACCCTGGCTAATCGCGTGTTGAACTTCCCGCGTACCCCTGTTATACACTTACCCTGGCCAATCGCGTGTTAAACTTCCCGCGTACCCCTGTAATACACTTACCCTGGTCAATCGCGTGTTAAACTTCCAGCGTACCCCTGTAATACACGTACCCTGGCTAATCGCGTGTTGAACTTCCCGCGTACCCCTGTAATACACGTACCCTGGCTAATCGCATGTTGAACTTCCCGCGTACCCCTGTAATACACTTACCCTGGCCAATCGCGTGTTAAACTTCCCGCGTACCCCTGTAATACACGTACCCTGGCCAATCGCGTGTTAAACTTCCCGCGTACCCCTGTAATACACGTACCCTGGCCAATCGCGTGTTGAACTTCCCGCGTACCCCTGTAATACACGTACCCTGGCTAATCGCGTGTTGAACTTCCCGCGTACCCCTGTAATACACTTACCCTGGTCAATCGCGTGTTAAACTTCCAGCGTACCCCTGTAATACACGTACCCTGGCTAATCGCGTGTTGAACTTCCCGCGTACCCCTGTAATACACTTACCCTGGCTAATCGCGTGTTAAACTTCCCGCGTACCCCTGTAATACACTTACCCTGGCTAATCGCGTGTTAAACTTCCCGCGTACCCCTGTAATACACTTACCCTGGCTAATCGCGTGTTAAACTTCCCGCGTACCCCTGTAATACACGTACCCTGGCCAATCGCGTGTTGAACTTCCCGCGTACCCCTGTAATACACGTACCCTGGCTAATCGCGTGTTGAACTTCCCGCGTACCCCTGTAATTCACTTACCCTGGTCAATCGCGTGTTAAACTTCCAGCGTACCCCTGTAATACACGTACCCTGGCTAATCGCGTGTTGAACTTCCCGCGTACCCCTGTAATACACTTACCCTGGCTAATCGCGTGTTAAACTTCCCGCGTACCCCTGTAATACACTTACCCTGGCTAATCGCGTGTTAAACTTCCCGCGTACCCCTGTAATACACTTACCCTGGCTAATCGCGTGTTGAACTTCCCGCGTACCCCTGTGATACACGTACCCTGGCTAATCGCGTGTTGAACTTCCCGCGTACCCCTGTAATACACTTACCCTGGCTAATCGCGTGTTAAACTTCCCGCGTACCCCTGTAATACACGTACCCTGGCTAATCGCGTGTATGACTTCACGTGTACCCCTGATATGCACGTTTCCCGCTTTGCGTTCCTTGTGTGGCAGCCCTGTAACTGGTCCAGGGTTAGCGCAGCCCTTTGCGATGATTTAGCGATTTTGATGGCTTTTCCTTGCGCAAGGGCGTTCTTGGGGGCGTTACTGGCGCTGCTGCAGGGTCGCTGCGATACTCTGCGCCACGGCTGGTTTGGGAGCATGAAATCCATGAATACGCTGTGCGCGGAAATCGGTTTTAGCGCACGTGCCTGGCGCAGTCAATCGCACGCGGACACTCTGCGCCAGCCGCTTGCGACACTTTTCAGCGAAATTCTATGAATTACCCTGTCAGTCTTATGGGCTCCAAAAATGGGTACTAACACCAACCTACTACAATTTGTAATCCTGTGGTAAACTCACAGGGCCAAGTGACAGTAGCCGAGTTTGGTGGTAATTCAGCAGAATTAACTCCAAACTTAGAATGAGGCCCTTAATGCAGTTCCACACACATGAAGAGGAAGTGTCCAGTATCGCCTCCACTCCAGCTGCCCCCCTCCCATTGCCTATTGAGTTCACACCAAATTTTGTGACGTATGAAGAACAGTTAAATCAGCAGAGAGCAGCACATTGGCTCTGCCCAGTACCTATCAGTGTAACAGCACCTATTAATATACCAACACCTAAGAAAACCTGGAGAGTAAGGTATCCATTGAGAAAGCCATGTCCACATTCTAGATAATATGATGGTTGTTTGAATGAAATACCTGAAGAAGTAAAGAAGATAATGAAGGAAGATAAATGGTGACGTCATTAGAAATCGAACTGACGTACATATAGAATATATAATGACCTAAGAATACTAAAAAGAGACAAAATATAAAGTAGATACCACGGATAATTGACAGCTTGGGCTCAAGATGAAGAAACGTATGCCACATACATGATGAAGATAGTTTAAACATGTACAGATGCAAGTAACTGCAAGAGGCAAAGAAATTGTGAAGCTAGCTTATGCTTAATAATTAATAAATTGCAGCAAGCACCAAAATGTACAAGTAAATACCTCAAGAAGCACTTTATGTATGAATGCAAGTCCACTACGCATATGAGCAGAATTGTACAAAGGTTACAAAAGGCCTCAAATGGAGTGTGTCGCAGCAAGAAAATTGACAATCGAGACAGAGCAAAACTCTGCTAAGGATGACCATGCCAAGAAGCCAAGGTCTTATCTGGCTGGAATGGGCTGACATTGGTTAAAATTAGGAGAAAAGAGAACAGAGGATCCTGTTCAGAAAGGTCAAGATAAGCCACAGACATCAGAGAACTGGTTGAATTAAATCAAATATACGAAAAGACACAGAGAAAAGTCAATTTCACAGTGTCGAGTCACGTGACAAAGACAGGCTGGAAGAGTGAGACTTTCACACCTACGCATGGATCCCCACCATGCCCATACTCCTTAAAAGTTCTCAGAGCACAGAGCAGATTCAAGGTCAAACTACAAAGAAGTAATTGACACATGACTACTGAGGTGATGATTGATTGTAGCATAGTTGGTGAGAAGCTGGGGTGCATACAAGCTTCTCTGCACCTGGATGTTCTTTCTGCGTGCTGCTAGACGTAGGTGGAAAAGTATGAGTGAGGTAGATGCAATCCCAATCGTAGTGGACCATGTAATCTAGGGTCCTATAGTGAGTAGAGCCAATGGGAGGTTGTACCTTTAGTGACGTTCATAGTGGCCATTTTGAAGGGAGAGCTTAATTGCCCCACCTGACATTGATTATCCAATCCTATTTCCCCGTTACCATATACAGATGTAGTACCTATATTAAGTTACCTTTCCTATAACCAAGCACGTTGCATGTTAGGGTTTTAAGGTTGCCACGTACAATGACATTAGCGTCTGCGCAGGTTGTACATCAGCAAAGATGAGTTTTTGCGATAAATATTGTGTTTCTTTCTGAAAGTAAAGAGAGGGAGAAGATCAAGTGATTGCTGATGATCATTGTACTCCCCGTTTTATGAACTTGTCATTAAACAGACTCACTTTGCCAAACTATTGCGTTGTCTTGATTATTTGATGCATGAGTATGAATCTGCATCCCCATCTATCTCGAGGGTACTGCTACTCATCTTAAAGGGCTGTTTTGAGATCATCCAGTTCACTTGGTAGCAGAGTTAGATGGTTAGATTAAATAAAGATACCCATCAACCATCGACATAAGTAACTTCGGGTCCTCGGCAATTTCACACGTCCTTTGCCATCCGGCTGATAGATGAGAAGCTCCCTGTAGATAGTGGATAGATTAATTGAAAAACCGTGCAGGTTAGGTATAAAGGGTCCCTTGCTTTCTCCCAAAATCCCCTCCCATGTAGCGGATTGTACGAGTGGCATGGAGAGGCAGTAACAAAGGCGGGGATCCCGAGCGTCCGTAGATGAAACAAATGCGAACAGTGACTAAAAAAGACTGAATGTTTTGGCAAAGTATGCATGCTTAAAAAAAGTAAGGGAAGATAACGGAGGGAGGCGGGATAAAATATAATGTCAGAATAAGAGTGTAATGTATATATAAGGGGAAAGATATTGACTCGAGTGTGGCAGAGCAATATAAAGATTTATCGTGAGTGTGGCCGCGATAAGAGTATACGCTGAGTTCCTAAATTTTAAAGAATACTAGCAGAAGCCCTTATCTAAAGTCCTGTAAATAGGATGTTGTAGGAGACCGGATTGATTAAAGACAATCCAAAAGAGATAGGCTTAAATATCATGTTGGAAAATACATTAGGGGTAAGATGCGTTTGAGAGAGCAGACGACATAAGATGTATGTGGCCGGCCAGAGTTTGTCTGTTTGTTTTATATGTTTGAGTAAAATTGTGACGTCTTAGTCGAAAACAGTTTTTAGGTGTAAAAAGGTATGAAAATTGCACGATTATAGAAGAAAAATATAGCATGACATGGATTGATGGTTGTTTTTTAGCAAGATTAAAGTAAAAAATATTGTTGAAAAAACGGGATTGGAGCTTGCGATGATTGGTGCTCACTCATATTATATTGTTGATTTTTGAGACACAATTTTAATAAAGTGCGAAGTGAAAAAATAAGCAAGTGTTATATGAATAAGGGGTAAACGAGTCAAGCATGGAAGACATCACTCCATTAATACACCTGTGCAAACAGTTGCCGAAAACTGCACCTAAGCTTAAACAGTACACTGCAGAATGGGTTAAAGGGACCGCAGACAAAAAGTTTATACCATGTCTCCAGACAGATCACTATCCAAAACGGACCTGCAGCACATGATGACATATTTACATGCCACGTACACTGGCAAAAAGTTAGACAAGCGCCTGGCTAGTTTAGAACTTTGGAAGATGTACCAAGAAGAAAGGGAGGAGGAGCCGCCATTAGATTGGATATTGAATATATGCAAAGAGAGGGGTGAAGAGACTTCTCTGCCACCCACCACATCTGAAATAAAAAACAAAGCTAGTAAAGACGAAGGATTGTACCCACTGAGGGAATTTAAAGCAGCAACGGGATATAGCAACCCGTCATATGAGTCACTTACGCAAAGTAGCGATAAAGCCCAGAGAAGGACAGGGAAAGAAATATTACCTCCAAAGTCCCGAGGGACAAGGAGAGACGCAAAAAAGTAAAAAGGTGATCAAGCGCAAGCAAGTACATCTCTAGCTACTGGAAGAGAGGTAAAGAGATGGAAAGGAGATGAGGATAGAACTGATGAGATGGCACTCACACAGAACGAATGCATGGGAGGTCAGATTTTATTAAAACTTAATGGTAAAGGCATTGAGGACATGAGACAAAGGGGAGAACGAGACGAATCAGAAAGAAGAGATAAGGAAAAAGAAGGATGATGAAGAGAGGAAGGGGTAAGAAAAAAGGATAGGCAGAAACGAGAGCAGTTATATCATGACGAACAGGTCAAAAAACTGGAAAAGGCAGAAGAACAAAGAAAATGTGACAATAAGCAGAGAACAGCTGATGATCAGGAAAGAATAGAACAAAGGAGAATAGAAGAAGAAGAGCAAAAGATACAAGAGAAGAAAATAAAAAGACGGAGCGATGAGGAAATACGAAGGGCAAATGAACTAAGAGATACAAGTAAAAAAGAGGAAGACAGGGTTAGAGAAGAAGCGAGAAAGCGTAGAGAATTTGATGACGATATAGAACGCAAGCGAAGACAGAGATTGCGTGATCTAGAGTATCTGGAAAGGGAGGTTAGGAAACCCAATCCAGTGGCAGAATTTGAAGATATTTAAGAATTCTTTCCCAAGTACGATTCAGTACCAGGCACGTCTAGAGTAAATCTAGAAGATGACTTCGACACCATAAGTATCAGAGAGACAATCCATGGAATATATGATGAGATGGGACTAGAAAAGGTATGCCAAGGAAAGGGAAAGGATGAGTGTCTTGAAAGCACTTAGTTGTACAATACTAAGGACGCTTCACGCAACAGCAGACATAGAGAGCTGTTGTTAGCGTTAGATAGGCTGACACTAAATAGAAATGAAGAAGATGAGAGAAGCTGCACAAGTTGGGCACAGGCAATATCAGACGAAGAAAGGGAAGCCTGTAAAAGAGAAGAAAGAGACACAGAGTGAGGTCGCAAGAGATGTCTCTATATGGGTAAGGGAATAAGATGATCAGATTCAACTGTGTCAGCATCTAAAGTACCAGAGTCAGTGACGCAGTCAGTTCGGCATCAAGGACTGCCACATGGTCAGAGGTGGCTGTCTCCCCCGCCATATGTAAGCAGGTAAAGTACATTGCTAGGCAAACGGCGATGTGGGAATATTACCCCTGCGGTAGACAGACAAATGATGAAAGACAACAAGGAGTTATGTGTGTCACAGTTTCCCTTATTAGAGAAGGGAGGGACAAGGCCACAGTATATACCATGGCCACAGATGGATAGAGAGAATCTAAAAAACAAGCTCCCAATGTTGACATCTGGAGCTGGGAAATGGATAAACGAGTTCGAAAAAATGATGTGAGGTAATACGTTGGCTATAGGGGATATCAGGGCTCTTTTGATCGCCATACTTGGTGATAGAGCTGACAATGTTTGGACACGTGCAGGTTACCCGGGTGTGACTACAGTCAACACAGCGCATGACAGAGCACCATTTAACAATTGTAGAACCGTGATTGGAAAGCGCTTCAAGTGCTATACCCGGACACTTCTGACATGGGAGCTATAATGACGCGTAAAATGAAAGAGGAAGATGATCCATTGCTTTACATTCAGACATTTCAAGACGCATGGGTGCTGGAAACTCGTGAATCGTGGCGGAAACCTATACCTGCGTTTAACCATATAATATGTCAAGGGCTGCCAGAACAGGTGCAGAAGCAGCTCAAGTGAGTGGCAGGAATCAAATCTAAGCCATGGACAGAAATACAACTGACCATTGCGCATTATTGCAACATGCTGCAAGAGAAAAATCGCAAGAAGAATGATGCAAGGAAAGGCGAAGAGGCCGAATTAGTGCAGAAAAAAATGTCAAAATATGCTATTGAAGGGGCAATGTTAACTAGCAAAGATGGATCCAATGCGCAGCAGGTCAATAACCACAGGCAGTTTGATCAAAGCAATAATGGGTTTAGCCCAAGAGGAAGAGGCTCCTGAGGAAGGGGATGGCAAAATAATCTAGGAGGCTTTCAGAATATGCAAGGCAGAAATCAGATTATGTAAAATGGGCAAATGATCAGACCGACGCCAATGTGTTGGACATGTGGAATGACAGGGCATCTAGCGCGTATGTGCAGTAGTCAAGGGATGGTGCAAAATGACCAATTTACAAGTGGGGGGATGATGAATCCACCTGTGTTTTTGCAGCAGGGCGGATCTGGATTTGCGCAGAATCAAACTGTACAGCAGCAAGCACCGAGAGTGCAACAAAGCTTACAGTCACAACAGACTGTGACCAATTTACCACAAGGGCAGTCCCCGATGCAACTTCAACAGACTACAGGCACAGGACAGGTATTGAAATCTAGAACAGGAAATGCTAATAGTGATGGAGGGAATCCATTCACTAACTGTGGGACAAGATTATATATGGACTAGGACAGCTCACTGGGAGACCTGATGTGTTCCATTCTATCAGTTACACTGAACCCTCATGAGGAACCAAGGGTAGATGTCACTATGGCGGGTAAGGAAAATTTGTTTTTGGTTGATACGGGTGCGACGCGTTTGTGTATACATGAAGGCAAGTTTTCCTTGTCCGGTGACGCCATGACTACTCAATGTTTTACAGGAGCTAAAAGTTGTGTTCCTTTTACAAAAGAACTTCCAGTTTCTATAGGAGAGTGTGACATGACGGTGCCACTGCTGTATTCGAGACAGATGCCTGTCAATATATTGGGACGAGATTTGATGACAAAGTTAAATATGACAATCTGGTTCACTGAGGAAGGAATAGTGTGTTCAGCTCCAGGAATGCACTATTTAAATGTATGCAAAATAATCAGAGCGTACGCAAGACGGATGGCTATGAGAGCTATTCCATTACAACTGGAGATATTCGCATATGGAGTGTGCATATTAATGTTGTGGCTACCAGGCCTGGCAGACAGAACAATGAGAATCCCAGATGAGTTTCTGTTCAGACCAAGAATACCTATGCATGAGAAAAAGGGACAAGTGTTTCCCTTAGCAATACAAGCAGCCATAGTGCGAGGAGAGATGGCTTTGCTTGAGGGTTGTGATGATGAAGGCAGACAATGGTGCACAATAATCACCATTGGGAAAGGTTACAGATTGACTGACGTCACTGATGATGATCTGTTTAAAGAACGACTAGGTGAGGATGAGATGACATTTGAGGTAAACCTCATTTGTTGGGTAAAAATGATTAAAAGAGAGTTGCCCCAGAAAATGATGCTGGCACAAAAATGTCCCGAATATTTTGATGACGACATGGCAAGGGTGCCTGTCGCAGTATGTACTACAGGCCCTTATGATGTAGGCTTGCTGAAAGGAGTCGGAGAAGTGAAGAGTAAATTAAAACCAGGAGCAATTTTACAGAGAGCACGACAATATCCCATGTCTACGGAGGCAGATGAAGGGATTTTTAAGACAATTTCTGCCATGATAGATCAGGGCATTTTAGTGATGTCAGAGTCACCATGTAATACGTCAGTGTACCCCGTGAAAAAAGTAAGGAGGGTCTTGGAGGCATATACAAGATTTGAGGCCGATAAACCAGATAGTAGAGGCCGAGTTCCCCCTAGTCCCTAACCCGTCTACCATTCTGCGTAACATAACTGTTGAGGCACATTATTTTACGGTGATTGATTTGAATAATGCATTTTTCTAAATCCCATTGCACAAAGATTTGCAGGATTAACATCTTTTACGTTCAGACAAGTTTGTATGAAAAGCACCTTGGTGCCTCAAGGGTATTGTGAGTCCTCTTCAATTTTATATAGAGTCCTGCACATGGACTTGAGCAACGTTGCATTAGAGAGTGTTGTTTTGCAATATGTGAATGACATTCTAGTTTGCAGCACAACAGAGGAAGAGTGCAGACGCAATTCCATTGAATTATTGAATATACTTGATGACAAAGGATATAAAGTTGACAAAGAGAAGTTATAGTATTGTCAACAAGAGGTGTTGTACATAGGCCAACTGATTTCACATGAAGGAAAGAAGTTTACCCCTGAAAGAGCTGAAACTATTTTGAAAACAGCTAAGCCTCACACGATAAAACAGATGCAGAGTTTTCTAGGATTATGCAATTATGTCAGGGCATGGGTCTTTGGCTACAGCACTTATACAAAGCCCTTATTACAAGCTTTAAAGAAAGCACAGGCAATGAAAGAAAAAATTGTGTGGACTAAGGCCATGGAGGAAGGGTTAGATGAACTAAAAAAGGCCATTTGCACGGCACCAGTTTTAGGGATTCCCAATTATGCAGAGGAATTCTACCTGTTTTCACACACGGATAGTTCTGGTATGACAGCAGTCCTTGCCGGAAAACCACGTTGGGGTACAAGCCCCTGGCATACTACAGTGGGATTTTAGACCCAGTGATGAGAGGTAATTTCCCATGCTTACAAAGTTTGGCTGCTGCCGCATGCGCTATAGATAAAGCTACAACCATTGTAATGGGGTGCCCAATGACGTTATTCGTTGAGCATGCATTATTTGCCATTTTAAAGAAACCGAAAGGTACATTGACATCACAAAAAGCTTCTGCTTATGAAGTGGTCATATCAAATCCAGCGATTAAAATTGTTCGATGCAGAATAGTGAAGCCATCTATGTTTATAGCAGAGCCTGTCATTGAAGGAGAGCCAATACATGATTGCGCAAACTATGAAGAATTCTATGATGAGATCCCCAGAGTAAAGAAAAATGCATTGGCAGATGGAGAAATCGTCTTCATTGACGGTTCTTCCAGGATTGATCAAAATGATGCACAGAGATATACAGGTGCCGCTGTGGTGAAGCACACAGAAAATGGGGAATTTCGAGTACTTATTGATGACGTTTTCCCTCTCATTATTCAGCACAGGCTGCAGAATTATTGCCGTTGATACTCGCGCCCGAGAATCACACAGACCAGGAAGTAACAGTGTACAGTGACTCTGCCTATGTGACGTCAACAGTGCACGCAGCCATAGCATGCTGGAAAAGGAGGGGCTACCTCCACGTGGATGGCACGCCAGCACAGCACACCGCCTTATTGGACAGGCTCATTAAGGCACTACAACCCCCAGTGGGCATAGCAGTCATGAAGTGTGCAGCCCAAACGAAAGGGAAAGATTTTACCTTGCGTGGAAATCAGATGTGGAAATGTCTGATGTGCATGAGAAAATGATTGTTGTGAGGAATGATCCAGAAGGCTACAGTAATATGTCAAATACCCAGTTAATGGAGTTCCAAGGGGAGGCACTGCCTGAAGAAAAGATCCTTTGGAAGCGAAGAGGGTGTTCTTTAAACCCCTCTGAGGCTTTGTGGTGACAAGACAGCACTGGTAAACTAGTGATGCCTATAGCCCTACTGAAAATAACACTGGAGAAGTTACACTATCCAGCACAGGTAACAAGAGAGAATCTAGCACCAACCATTGCTGAAGACTGGTTTCTACCAACCCTAGCAGAGCATGTTGCATTTCTTTATGATAAATTGGATAGTTTGTCAGAAATTTACAGCTGGGCATACACTGTGTGTGATCAGAGGAGTCATCCCAAGGCCTAATGGTCCTTTTCAGCACTTACATATCGACTATGTCAATATGATTCAAGTATGTAACCGGTACAGGTATCTAATTGTTGTGGTGTGTCCATTCTCTATATGGATAGAGGCAGGTCCATGTACACACCCAGACTCTACCTGTGCGGCCAAATTCTTGGTGAGGGAAGTGTTTCCCAGATGGGGAGTTTGTGAGGTGATGAGGTCAGACAACAGTCCTCATTTAGTTGACGCAGTATTTGAACAGATCAGCTTGTTGCTTGGTATAAAGCACACTTTTTGTCTGCATATCATCTGCAAGGAAATGGCAATGCAAGAAGCTCAACGGCTTGTTAAAGGAAAGGATAGCCAAATTGAAGCTTACTCTGAAGAAAGGATGGTTGCACTGCCTTCCACTGGCCTTTTATGTACTCAGAAACCAGCCTGGTTCTGACCATCATCTCACGCCACACGAAAGTGTGACTGGCAGAAAAATGTGACTGCCTTTAATGCCTCAAACTAGAGCTAGATGTGAGGCTCAGCGAACAGGATAAATGTTAGGATTGGAAATGCAAAACTACTTGAACTGCATGACATCTAGTTTTTCTGTAATTTCAGGACAGCTGCAGCGGCGAGGAGGGTGTATGGCATTAGAACACAGAAGGAGAAACTACAAAAGACAAGTTTCCGGAGTTACGTGTACCTCAACTATACCCTGGGGATACCGT
Source organism: Ambystoma mexicanum (assembly GCF_040938575.1). Lineage (NCBI taxonomy): Eukaryota > Metazoa > Chordata > Amphibia > Caudata > Ambystomatidae > Ambystoma > Ambystoma mexicanum. Next base: position 878,444,904 of record NC_090928.1, on the reverse strand, counting down.
ATTAGTTTGGAATCACACAAGGAAAAGGCGGGATGAGCAAGGTTCAACAGCCCTTTAATTGTGGAGGACATAACGCCATCTGCAGTTAAGTTACAAGGAAGAAGAGCTTGGATCTTCCTTGGTGACATCAAGCCATATACAGAAGAGACCCTTCTGCCCGCACCCAACCCGAAGAGACTACAGACAACAGGGAAGAACCACAGGCGAGATCTATTATGAGGAAGAAGGACTCATGACTAGTCAATCAAAAAAGCAAGGAACTTTTGTGTTAGGTTTTGGCTCAGTTTTAAACATTCCCCTTGAGCAAAATAAAGAAAGAAAGGACAAAATACAAACACTCTGTGTATCCTAGTTGCAGGGTAAAAGAAGAGAATTGCATTCTTTGGGCCACAAGTAGCTTGTTGACTTTGGACTAAGGCACACTAAAGCCTTGATAAGAAAAGCTATGCCGAATTCCGATAGAGGATGTATAAACTGGAAGAGAATACAGTATCTCGAGTCATTCAATACAGTGTTTGTTTGGACTTACGTATGTTGTCATACAATAGTGACCTCACCAGGAACATACTGACCTATTTGGAATTGGTATTGAGGTCTTACACGTCATTGGTGAGGAGACTTACATGCATAACATAGTTTTTGCAAGATCCTGATAACGAAAAGACAATATCAAATTTGCTCACAATTATCACAGGGCAGTTCTTATTATTGCCGGAGTACAGCGAGGACAAGACAAATGTCCCAATCAGAAGAAGCAGTGAATAGGCTTGTCAGCGTGCTATTCTTTTGTTTAATTGAAGACTGTCCAGATCTTGTTCGGAGACAACGATGTCCTGACTTTTCTTCGAGATCCAGCGAACACAGAACCCTTGAGCGTGATACTGAACAGTATCATTATTCAGGTTGCACTTCAAGCTCATCAAAATCACAGAAGTATGTAGAGACTTTCATTCGATGGACAGATCATGGAAGTGTGTACAAGAAATACACTTTTTTATGCTGACAGGGAAGCAACATGTCATCTGGAGTGAAGCAGATTCGAGGTATAGACTGGGGACTAGTCTATATGGAATACGTATTATAGACTCGCCAAGGTCATTGTTCATTGTTGGAACATTACATTGCAAAACAGAACTGTTTCCAGAGACAAGAGACAGTTCATTATGCAGATTCAGAGGACAACTGGTCCAGAACTATTGATCCGTGAAGCAGAGACAGCAGAACCCAGAAGGAAGTGATAATAATGAAAATTTATTAAAGAACCAGTTTTTCGAGATGGGCAGTCAAAGCAGTAGCATTGTTCTCTCTCAGGAGGAGAGACATCCATATTGCCCAAGAAACAAATGCTGTAAAATGACATGTAGATGTATTATCTATGCATGCATTATAGTCATAATCATATTGCTGTCATTGACGATTAGAACCACATTTTTTAGAGGTACACAAAGTGTCATTCCTGTGCACCCACCTGAGGATGTATGCCTGATAACTACAAGAGTGCTCAGACCGTATATAGTCATTTCTGTTCTGAGAAAGAGTGATAGAGTGACTGAGCTTGAAATGGACGTGGTAAGCAATGACAAACACGCACCACTTGTTTTAGCAAATTAGTTGAAACACCGGAGACAGGGTCAGCACAGTAAACCTGATAAGGGATTGATGAAAGTTACATCTACACAGATAATGAGTACAAATACACCTGGTCTAGTATCAATGATTTCAGAATCACATTCCAGAGAATGGGGGAGTTTGGGCAAATAACAATGAGAAGTTTTACGCCAAAAGAAGTTGAGAGATAAATGGAAAAAAATTGAACTGTTAATGAGACAAAATAATTTAGAGAATAAACAAACAGAGGCCACACCTGCAAGCACACCTGCTCCTGCAAGATATGATATCAGGGCAGTGCCTGAAAAGGAAGACAAGAACAGAAATTTTGAGAGACATGTTCATGTCTAGTTGGAAAGTGGAAAGGATGAAGCTTATTGCACTTTCCTCTACTCAAACAGTACAAATGGAAATGCCCAGATCATCGATGGAGATGCCTGAGAATCCTCCAGAAAGAAGGAGCTATACCGAAGTACTGCATGATATGCTTGTGGAAGCTCATATCAAAAGAATAAGAGCCAAAAGAGGCACACAAGAAGACAATAATGAATTGAATGATTACCTGGATAGCACAGCACATTTGGGAAACAACTAATGGTACCAACATATGAAGGAAGTTGGAATGTGAACTTCGGATGAGGAATGCTTTGTATGTGCACTTCTGCCCTACAGCACTGGAAAGTCTTTGTAGCTATTGAGATAGATGTTCAGACAGACAGAACACTGTCTGTCACACATAGCAATGTGCAAGACCAGAGGTCAGTCCATGGGTAGATTAATATGTTCAAGACTTAAAGAAAAGAAACAATGCCAAAACAAAGAATATTGTGATCAGATATGATAAACCTGGAGTAAAAGTAGCAGAGATCAGAAGAGAAGTGAACAAGGAATTGGAGACTGCAGGAAAAACTTCAGAAGAATCAGAGGTCAAATGCAAATCTTGGGAACAGTGCTTTCACCAGACAGATGGGAGAAAGGAGTAGTGATCTGCCTAGCATGGGTAGTCATCGGTTGTTACCAGGCTACCATTGACATAGTGCAGAATGGATGCAAGCCATTATGGCTGCAGCTTGCTAAACCGCTGACATGGGTCGAGGACATAGGAGGACCCTTGAGATGGTACCATTGGAGAGCCCTAAATTCTGTTTCAGAAATAATGGCACAAGAAAAATGGGAGAGAATCGCTATTGTGGCCGAGTGTTTGATGCTCCAGGAATGATGCATGGTACTTGTCATGATCTCTGCTTCCAAAAGGTCAGGACTTACCCAACTCCCTTGGAAGCAGACCCATAACCCAGGTTCCGAGTGCCAACCAGTCCCAATTGGGACCTTTTGGACCCTGTCCTGGTGCCAGTGGCACCAGGCTCATAAATATGCCCAGTCCCAGCGCTGGAAGCGCCGGGCTCATAATGCTTGGGTGGACTTACCTGCAGCAGACCATGCTGCTTACTTACCTGCCAGTTGAGCCTCTAATCCTCTTCTGTTTGGGACTACTTTTCCAGTTGGGTGGGGCAGGAGCCACTCCCTAGGTTCAGAACACTGGAACTCTTCTGGAAAGCAGGAACTCTTTTTTTACCTAGGCGTGGCTGTGGAAGGAGACACCTAAGCACCACAGGAGGCTATTTAAACCACACCCGATGGATGAATCTTGCTTTGTGTTATTCTGCATCCTCTGCAGCAGAACGCTCATCGTGTCTTCTGCATCTGATCCTGGGCCTAAGGGAAAAAGGCTTACCATCCTGAATCCCGTCTTCAGCAACACCTATAAAGACAAGAAAGAACAGGTTAGCATTACGGTCTTCAGTGACAGCGCTTCTCTTACCTGGTCCATCGGCTGTCACCAACGCCTCGCGCTGCATTCCGGCATCTGAAAGACAAAGGCTTACCTACTCTTCGCGTGCTCCGGAGGTCTTCGCACTGCATTCCGGCATCTGAAAGACAAAAGCTTACCAACTCTTCGCACGCTCCGGAGGCCTTCGGCGCTGCATCCGCATCTGAAGACAAAAGAATGTGCGTTTAAAGACATTGGGTAACTTTATTACTCACGTGCCATTACTCCTTCCCACGCCGAACCCAGTGGGTATTCCGGCACCCTTCAGCAGCTCCGAACTTGTACCTGCAAGATAAAAGGACAGTTAGTGCGCATCGTGAAGCAGGCAACAAGCACTTACTTACGTGCTTCCAGGCGCTTCTATTCCTCACACGGGTTCCATCCTCAACTCACTTCAGCCAGTCATCCGCCATCGCCGGAACCCTGCAAAACAAGAGACATCATTACAAAAGACTTTTAAAGACATTTGAAATACTCGGAACTTACCGTTCGTGCAGTAAACTACGGACAGCAGTCCTCTGAGGTCAAGAGGCCTGCACCCTTATCCAGTGAAGAAACTGGTTACGGCACCCTGCCCCGAGGCAGATGGAGAGCTCGGCGTTCACTTACCTAAGGTGAGAGCGTTAACCTTTGGGGTTCTACAGGAGAAGAGAAGGGGAAGAAGAGAGAGACACCCAATAACCCCAGTTCATTAATCCCATATTTTCTATCTGCAGACATCTTACTCTTCGAGTCAGACATACAGTGCACAGAGGTCCAGCCCAAAGAGCCAATCGTGTGTTACACATCACCTTTGAAGATACGGTATTCGCCCACTTAAGACCGGCGCCTCTGCGGGAATCAGGTGAGCGTTACAGAACACAAAGCCTACAGCAAAACTCCCGCCCAGGCGCTATGGAAACCTCGGATGCCGATCAGCTAGCCCAGTTACTTGGGGAACTAAGAGCAGAAGTGCATGCAGCCCGTCAGGAAACGAACGCTCTAAGAAGGGAACTGATCATTTCCAAGGAGCGAACAGACGATCTCGCTAGACAGTTGCTACAGTCACAAGCCGGACAGACCCCATTACCCGCATCAGGGGCAAATCTTCCTTCAACATCCTCTATAAATCCAGTGCAAATCAACCTACCTGGGAATGTACCTCTGGCTCCGCCCGAACAATTTTCTGGTGACCCAAAGAGGTTTGCAGTATTTATTAATCAGTGCCGGTTGCATTTCTTATGCCGGCCAGCAGCCTTTCCAACTGATCAAGCTAAAGTAGCTTTCGTGCTTTCGTACCTTAGTGGCAATGCGGCAGACTGGTCGATCCCTCTAGTTAATCAAGATGATCCGGTTTTCCATGATTTTCAAGATTTTCAGCTCAGTATGGAAAAACTGTTCGCAAGACATTCACAGGGGCAGGCCTTGTACAATGAGCTTCTTTCGTTGCGACAGGGTAATCAAGACCTTTTGGCTTATATTGCGTCTTTCAACAGACTGATAGTGGAAACTCAATGGCCTGAGGACGAAAGGATTACGCTGTTTTATAGAGGTCTACGTGGAGAGCTCAAAGATGTGTTAGCCCAAGTAGTGAATCCCCCGCAAGACTGTTCGGACTATATAGACTTAGTCGTTCAAATAGATCACAGACTGCAGAACAGGAAGGCCGATCGTTCCAAGTTTGATGCTCGAGTATTTTCCAAACCACCAACTCCTTCCAAAGGAGTAGACTCCGGGGAACCCATGCAAATAGGGGGCCTGAAAGGACCACTCACACAAAAGGAGCGGGAAAGGAGAAAACAGTTGCAATTATGCCTCTATTGCGGAAACTCAGGGCACTTTCTTCGAGACTGTCCGGTGAAACCAGCCAAGAAGGCAGTAGGAGCTGCAGTTACCAAGGTCACAAACTCTGAGCAGGGAAACGACCTCGCCCGACAAGAATAGAGCTCCTCTTGCCGAGCGTTAAAACCAGTTCCGTGACCTCGCATATCGTGATACCTATGGTCCTCATTAGCCCTGATCATCCGGATCGATTACATGCGATTGAAGCTTACGTCGACAGTGGTGCCATCAGCAATTATGTGGATCATGAAATGGTTTTGAGGATGAATCTAACTCTTTGTCCCAAGGCTGTAAAGGACGTCATTACTACGGTGGATGGTACGGAGATAGCCTCCGGACCAGTAACGCATACCACTCAAGAAGTGACGCTAGTAAGTCAAGATGGACACCATGAGAAGATCGTGTTCGATGTGATCAAGGCCCCTCAGTTCCAGATTATTCTAGGAATACCTTGGTTAGAGAAACACAATCCTCAGATCGATTGGCGAGCAAGAACGGTTCAGTTTCCAGAATGTGTCTCTACTTGTCACCCTCCACCTGGTGTTGCACTGGCAGCAATTTCTTCGGAGACTCCCCAGTTACCTCCCGAATACCTAGAATTCCAAGATGTTTTCCGGAAGGATCAGGCTAACTCTCTACCTCCTCATAGGTCTTATGACTGCCAGATAGACCTGATACCTGGATCTACTCCTCCTTGTAGTAGAATTTATGCCCTCACCGAGCCTGAGAACCTTCACCTCCGACAATACCTGGATCAATACCTAGCGAATGGGTTTATTCGTCCTTCCAAGTCCCCTGCTTCTTCAGCTTTGTTCTTCGTTCCAAAAAAAGAAGGGGACCTTAGAACTTGTATAGATTATCGTGCTCTGAACCAGATCACCGTTAAGAATAGATATCCGTTACCTTTGATCCCTGAACTCCTGGACCAAGTCAGAAAAGCATGCATATATACAAAGCTGGATCTTAGAGGAGCCTACCACTTGGTACGAGTAAAAGAGGGTGATGAATGGAAGACGGCCTTCCGCACCAAGTATGGGCTATTTGAATATCAGGTCATGCCCTTCGGACTTTGCAATGCCCCGGCCGCCTTTCAATATTTTATGAACGATGTCCTCAGAGAGCTCATAGATGTGTATGTTGTTGTTTACATTGACGACATCCTCGTTTATTCTTCATCGGAATCTGAACATCGGAAACACGTGAAAATGGTCCTCGAGAGATTGCGTCAACACAAACATTTCGCCAAGTTGGAAAAATGTGTTTTCAACGTGACTGAAGTTGAGTTCTTGGGATTCATATTATCACCTAGCGGAGTGCGTATGGGTTCAAAGAAGGTCGATGCAATTCTCAAATGGCCATCACCATCCTCCGTAAAAGGTGTTCAAAGCATGTTAGGCTTCGCTAACTTTTACCGCAGGTTTATCCCCGAATTCTCTCGAATAGTCCATCCCATCACCGCCTTGTTAAAGAAAAACAAACGTTTTGAATGGTCTACCGAGGCGGAGCAAGCTTTCCAGAATTTGAAGACTAAATTTATCTCTGCACCAATTTTAAAACATCCTCGCCCCGAACTCCCCTACATCGTGGAAACTGATGCTTCGAGCCTTGCCATGGGGGCAGTTCTATCACAAAAGGACCCAGTAACCAATCAGTTGCATCCCGTGGCATTTTGGTCCCGCAAATTCTCGCCTCCTGAAATCAATTACACTATTACTGATAAGGAACTTCTGGCTATCAAGTCTGCCTTTAAGGCTTGGCGGCATTATCTTCTGGGGGCCCGACACACCGTTACTGTGATTACGGATCACCGAAACCTGCAATATTTGAAAACCGCAAAAGCCCAATCCTCTAGACAACTCCGTTGGGCACTATTCTTTGCCGAGTTTGACTTCATAATTACCTATCGACCTGGTACAAAAAACGGTAAAGCTGATGCCCTTTCTCGGATGGGAGTGGAAGAACACTTGATCAACCCTAAACCTGTACCTATCATTCCCGAACAAAGAATTCTGGGTGTAATCGCCACACAATCCATAGAGGAAGTTAAGGATAAAGCCAGGCAACTTGTAACTCCAGCAGACATACAGAATTGGCATCTGCAGGGAAAGGACTTTGCAGTGAAGGACAACTTATTGTATTTCCAAGAACGATTATACCTGCCCAGCACAGATTTACAGAAAAAGGTAATCTCTTGTTATCACGATTCCTTAATGGAAGGACATCCCGGTATGGCCAAAACCTCAGAAAAGATCAAGCGCTACTTCTGGTGGCCGTCTTGGAAAAAAGATATCAGAGACTTTATAATGTCCTGTGGAGTATGCGCCCAAAACAAGAGTCAAAAGGAAAAACCAGCCGGCCTCTTACGCCCTATTGACATCCCACCTCGCCCTTGGCATACGCTTTCTATGGACTTCATCACCGATCTACCTCCATGCTCCGGATACAATACGATACTAGTAATCGTGGACTTATTCTCCAAGATGGCGCATTTCATTCCACTGAAAGGCTTGCCAACAGCAACAACTCTGGCCCGAGAATTTCTCGAAAACATCGTCCGACTGCACGGTTTTCCTTCAGTTCTAATTTCGGATCGAGGTAGTCAATTCATTTCCCATTTTTGGCGAAGTTGCTGTCGGTCGGCTCAAATTGATGTGAGACTATCAACCAGTCACCACCCTCAAACCGACGGACAAACCGAGAGGACCAATCAAACTCTGGAACAGTATTTACGCTGCATGCTGCAACAAACTGAAAAAACTTGGAAAAATATCCTTTGGATAGCCGAATATGCCTACAATAACTCTGTCCACTCGGGAACTGGGAAAACCTCGTTTTTTCTTCTATACGGCAGTCACCCTCGAACCTCGGAGTTGGATCCACTACAAGATCTTGGAACACCAGCAGTAGACTACCTGCATTCTACAATCACCCAAGCCTTTAAGGAAGCCGTTTCTCACCTTCAAAGGGCTAAGGAACAATACAAGAAAGGAGCAGATCAACATCGGAAGGAAGCCCCCCAATATCAAGTAGGAGATCAAGTCTGGTTATCCACCAAATATCTACCTCTAAAAGGACCACGCACATTCAACCCAAGATACCTTGGTCCCTATTCCATCACTACCATAGTAAACCCAGTAGCGGTCAAGTTGGACTTGCCCCCTCACATGAAGATACATCCGGTCTTCCACGTCTCTCTATTAAAACCCGTGCAACCTCAAACCCGACTAACTAAATCTCCAAAACCTATCCTAGTTGATGGAGAACTCGAGTTTGAAGTCAAAAGCATCCTGGACTCCAAGATCTCCAAATCTAAACTATTTTACCTAATTGACTGGAAAGGCTACGGCCCCCAAGAAAGATCCTGGGAACCTGCAGAATATGTCCACGCTCCTCGTCTAATCAAAAGATTCCATCCAACATTTCCTGACAAGCCCAAACCCCCGGAGAAGCCCGGTTTGGGAGGGGCCTTGAGGGGGGGTGCTGTCATGATCTCTGCTTCCAAAAGGTCAGGACTTACCCAACTCCCTTGGAAGCAGACCCATAACCCAGGTTCCAAGTGCCAACCAGTCCCAATTGGGACCTTTTGGACCCTGTCCTGGCGCCAGTGGCACCAGGCTCATAAATATGCCCAGTCCCAGCGCTGGAAGCGCCGGGCTCATAATGCTTGGGTGGACTTACCTGCAGCAGACCATGCTGCTTACTTACCTGCCAGTTGAGCCTCTAATCCTCTTCTGTTTGGGACTACTTTTCCTGTTGGGTGGGGCAGGAGCCACTCCCTAGGTTCAGAACACTGGAACTCTTCTGGAAAGCAGGAACTCTTTTCTTACCTAGGCGTGGCTGTGGAAGGAGACACCTAAGCACCACAGGAGGCTATTTAAACCACACCCGATGGATGAATCTTGCTTTGTGTTATTCTGCATCCTCTGCAGCAGAACGCTAATCGTGTCTTCTGCATCTGATCCTGGGCCTAAGGGAAAAAGGCTTACCATCCTGAATCCAGTCTTCAGCAACACCTATAAAGACAAGAAAGAACAGGTTAGCATTACGGTCTTCAGTGACAGCGCTTCTCTTACCTGGTCCATCGGCTGTCACCAACGCCTCGCGCTGCATTCCGGCATCTGAAAGACAAAGGCTTACCTACTCTTCGCGTGCTCCGGAGGTTTCGCACTGCATTCCGGCATCTGAAAGACAAAAGCTTACCAACTCTTCGCACGCTCCGGAGGCCTTCGGCGCTGCATCCGCATCTGAAGACAAAAGAAGGTGCGTTTAAAGACATTGGGTAACTTTATTACTCACGTGCCATTACTCCTTCCCACGCCGAACCCAGTGGGTATTCCGGCACCCTTCAGCAGCTCCGAACTTGTACCTGCAAGATAAAAGGACAGTTAGTGCGCATCGTGAAGCAGGCAACAAGCGCTTACTTACGTGCTTCCAGGCGCTTCTATTCCTCACACGGGTTCCATCCTCAACTCACTTCAGCCAGTCATCCGCCATCGCCGGAACCCTGCAAAACAAGAGACATCATTACAAAAGACTTTTAAAGACATTTGAAATTCTCGGAACTTACCGTTCGTGCAGTAAACGACGGACAGCAGTCCTCTGAGGTCAAGAGGCCTGCACCCTTATCCAGTGAAGAAACTGGTTACGGCACCTGCCCCGAGGCAGATGGAGAGCTCGGCGTTCACTTACCTAAGGTGAGAACGTTAACCTTTGGGGTTCTACAGGAGAAGAGAAGGGGAAGAAGAGAGAGACACCCAATAACCCCAGTTCATTAATCCCATATTTTCTATCTGCAGACATCTTACTCTTCGAGTCAGACATACAGTGCACAGAGGTCCAGCCCAAAGAGCCAATCGTGTGTTACACATCACCTTTGAAGATACGGTATTCGCCCAGTCAAGACCGGCGCCTCTGCGGGAATCAGGTGAGCGTTACAGTACTGCAGTAATCATGGATCACTATTGGGCGTGTCGATCCCAGGCATACATAAGATTGACAAAAAACTGGGGAGGTATATGTACATTGGTGAATGTCCATGTTTCAGCGTTGGTGATTCCAAAAAGTGATGTGAACATTGACAGTTTCCTGAAAGCAGATGCTCACCTGAGGAAGAAGAGCTCTTTGGAGCTTATGAAGAGAACGAAGAGGGAAAATTGTTTCTCTGCAAAATCCATAGAAGATGTTGATGCTATCCCATATGAACACGGACTGTTCAGTGAGACTTCTTCAGTATTCACTTTGATCCTAATGTCAAGAATTCAGGTTGAAGCTAATACTAAATGGTTGCAGATAACTAGATGGGAGTTACTGCATACCATCAACATGACCATAAAAGGATTCAATGCAATCAAAGAAGAGTTGAGAGCAATCAGACTGATGACACTCCAGAAGAGATATGTCTTGGACATGATCACAGCTATGGATGGAGGTGTTTCTGTAAAAATCAGAGAATCATGTTGCACATTTATACCTTCACACGACGACGAGAATGGGACCTTAACAGAGGCCATAGATATGCTGACAAAACTACAGAATCAGATGATAGATGAAGTTGACGAAGTTGATGATGGCAGTTGGTTAGGAGCACTGTTTTCATGGGTTCTTCAATGGATGGCAGATGCATTCAAGTTCCTAGGAGCCCTGTTAGTGATGATATTACTTGGATTCTGTGTGATAAAATTAATAATCTCTCAATGCCAGAAGACTGAAAAGAAAGCCATAGGGATGAAGATCATGATTGATGCTGAGTCAGGTTGGAAGCCTAAAGACCTGACTGATGAAGAAATAAGAGAGTTTGTGAAGGCCAGTATTTATGCACCAGAGGGAACAAAGTTCCAGGAATCCAAGGCATCAGAGGAAATATGTGGGAAGATGGATCTATTGCATTCCAAGTGGAGAATGCCAACTGATGACATGGAATAAGGATGAGCACGTGAGAACAGCAGGACGCTTGAAGGGAGTCATACAGATATGGACCCCAAGGAAGCATTTCTTCAGACCAGAATGTCCGGATGCAGAGGACGAAATAAAAGTGAAGGATAAGGAAAAAGTGGATGCAAATAAAGAAGTGAGAGTGGTCGATGAATCGTCCAGAGGGGGGAGTGAAGACGAAGTGTTGAGCATCGCCCCCACTCTAGCTGCCCCCTCCCATTGCCTATTGAGTTCACACCAAAGTATGTGACGTATGATGACTATTTAAATCAGCAGAGAGCAGCACATGGGCTCTGCCCAGTACCTATCAGTGTAACAGCAGCTATTAATATACCGACACCTAAGAAAACCTGGAAAGTAAGGTATCCATTGAGAAAGCCAGATCTACATCCTAGACTGTATGATAGTTGTTTGAATGAAATACCTGAAGAAGTAAAGAAGACAATGAAGGAAGATGAATGGTGACGTCATAAGAAATCAGACTGACACACATATAGAAGATATAATGACCTAAGAATACTGAAAATAGACACAATATAAAGGAGATACCATGGATAAGTGACAGCTTGGACTCAAGATGACGAAACCTATGCCACATACATGATGAAGATATTGAGATAGTTTAAACGTGTACAGATGCAAGTAACTGTAAGAGGCAAAGAAATTGTGGAGTAGCTTATGCTTAATAGTCAATAAATTGTGGCAAGCGCCAACATTTACAAGTTTATACCCCAAGAAGCTCTTTATGTATGAATGCAAGTCCACTACACATATGAGCAGAATTGAACAAAGGTTACAAAAGGCCTAAAATGTAGTGTGTTGCAGCAAGAAAATTGAGAATTGAGACAGAGCAAAACTCAGCTAAGGATGACCATGCCAAGAAGCCAAGGTCTTATCTGGCTGGAATGGGCTGACATTGGATACAATTAAGGAGAAAAGAGAATAGAGGATCCTGTTCAAAAAGGTCAAGATAAGCCACTGACGTCAGAGAACTGGTAGAATTAAATCAAATATACGAAAAGACATGGAGAAATGTCAATTTCACAGTGTCTAGTCCCGTGACAAAGACAGGCTGAAAGAGTGAGACTTTCACACGTAGGCATGGATCTCTGCCATGCTCATACTCCTTAAAAGGTCTCAGAGCACAGAGCAGAATCAAGGCCAAACTACAAAGAAATAATTGACACATGAATACTGAGGTGATGATTGATTGTAGCATAATTGGTGGGAAGCTGGTGTGCACACAAGCTTCTCCGCACCTGGATGTTCTTTCTGCATGCTGCTAGACAATGGTGGAAAAGTATGAGTGGGGTTGATGCCAACCCAATCATAGTGGACCATGTAATATAGGGTCCTATAGTGAGTAGATCCAATGGGACGTTGTACTTTTATTGACGTTCACAGTGGCCATTTTGAAGGGAGGGCTTAGATGCTCCACCTGAAATTGATTATCCAATCCCCTTTCCCTGTTACAATATACAGATATAGGGCCTGATCACGACTTTGGCGGTAACGCTGGCGGTATTATCGCCGGCAGTATTATCCCTACCGCTGAACTCCCCGGTGCTAATAGCGCCGGATCACGAGTTTAGCGGTAATGTTAATCCCCATTCCCCATTGAGCCCAGTCGGGAATGCCCCATTGGGCTCAATGGGGAATTTTCATGCTCTTACCGCCGGCAGATTTCCGGCCGGCGGTAATAGCGTGATTTTTCAGCGGATTTCACCCCAGCTCAGAGCTAGGGCGAAATCCGCTGAAGTCCTGATTTGGCGGACCCTTAAATCCGGCGGTAATAGCGCTATCGCCGGATTTAAGGGTTACCGCCAAAGTCGTGATCAGGCCCATAGTACCTATATTAAGTTACCTTCCTATAACCAATCACGTTGTATGTTAGGTTTTCAAGGTTGCCACGTAGAATGACGTTAGTACGTGCGCAGGTTGTACGTGAGCAATGACGAGTTCTTGCTATCAATATTGTGTTTTTTCTGAAAGTAAAGAGAGCGAGAAGATCGAGCGATTGCTGATGTTCGTTGTACTCCCTGTTCTCTGAACTTGTCATGAAACTGACTCACTTTGCCAAACTATTGAGTTATCTTGATTATTTGATGCATGAGTATGAATCTGCATCCCCATCTATCTCAAGGGTACTGCTACTCATCTTAAAGGGTTGTTTGGAGATCATCTAGTTCACACATATCATGATTGCAATTACTGGCATGAAAAGGCAGTATCAGCATAGAGAAGCCTACACTCGCAAGTTTGTGGTAGCACCTGGGAAGATGTTGATGTAATTTCCATTAAAGGGCTATATGGAGTATGGTGGTAATTATGGCTACTTTGATTGCACCACCATATCATGACCTGCTCTCCAACCTTGACTCTAACATCCTTTCTGTCCTCATCCTACTCAATCTATCTTCTACCTTTGCCATGGGCAACCATGCCGTCCTGCTCAGCCATCTCCATGATAACCAGGGTATTACCGATCAGGCCCTGGCCTGGCTGTCCTCTTTCCTCTCTGATCGACCCTCCCAGGTCCAACTTGGATCCTTCTTTCCTCTCACTCTCTACCTGTGGTGTCCCCCAGGGGCCTAACCTCTCTCCTTGGCTTTTCAACCAATATGTGGCACCCCTTGCACTGCATTGCCACTCTCTGCTCCAACTTTCAGTGCTATGCGGATGACACTCAGCTCGTTTTCAGGCTTCCTTCCGCCACCTTTTATCCTTCTCTCATCACTGACTGTCTGTCTGCTATCCAGGAGTGGTTTGCTGACAATGATCACTGCCTTAATGCCAGTAAGATGGAGATTCTCCTCATCGGCACACCTGCACCCTCCTTTCCTGTCACTCTCTGGCCGGCCTCCCTTGGCTCTCTTTCTGCTCCCACCTGTGAGGCCAACAACCTCTGGGTCATCTTCGAATCCATACTCTCCTTTTCTCCTCACATCCCTGATGTCTCAAAGAAGTCAAACTACCAACTGCACCTCCTTAGAGGTGTTCTTCCCTTCCTCTCCTTCCCCCAGAAGCTTACTGTCTCTAGAGCGATGGTTCTCTCTGGGCTGGACTACTGCAACAACCTCTTTCTAAATCTACCTGCTTCTACTCTCTGCCCTCTGCAACTCATCCAGAACAGGACTGCAAGACTTATTCTTGGCCTCAAGCCCTGGAATCAATTCTCTCCACCCCGAAATCTCTTCATTGGCTCTGAGTGGCTGCAAGATCCTTTGCATTGTCCACAAGGCTTTCTGGGGCCTGGGTCTAAAATACCTTCAACTCTCCCTCCATAAATACCTTTCCACTTGAGCTCTTCACTCCTCCACCTCCAACTCCCTCAAGGGCAGTCGCTTCTCCAAGCAACAAGTTCGGGGTAGATCTCTTTCCTCGGCTGGGGCCTCCCTCTGGAACAGCCTCCCTGCAACTCCAAAACTTGAGGAGAACCATCTCTGTTTCTGGAAGCACCTCAAGACCTTCCTCTTTGCTTCTGCCTTTGCTCCTCCTCTCCCCTGATGATCTTTCTGCTTCGGCACCGTGCACTTGGTAACCCTCTGATTTTGGGCCCAGGTCCCTGCCCACTCAGCCACACACCTGCACTGCCTCCTGGCAACCCCTGCACTTGGGTATGTTTCTGTAACCCCACAGTCACTTTATCTGCACTTATCAGACACCCCTTGTCTGTGCTTTAAACCTTGCACTTGCCACCATGAGGCTGTACTACCAATTGTTATTGTTTTTTATCTCTTGAAACACTTGTGTATGAGCGCGATACGAATAAAACATCATATCATATCATATAATGAGTTTGGAGAGAAAGTGCAAGGAATACTTGGTAGGAGTTATTTGCCGCCCATATAATCTCCAAAAATAGTGGAATTACTTCCAGTGGAAATTCCTTCAAACAACAGAAGAGACCTACGATGAGAGATATTAAAAGGCTTCACATGAAAAGTAAATGCAACAGATTGAAAAGGCAGTGTCTGTTTCTAGCCATGACTTTAAGTTTCTATTTCATAAGAAGGGCTCAGTTAGTATTCAGAACAGTCATTCAGGGTCCCGGAAGAATTTGATTGGGACCTGTTCTCTGAGATAAGCAAGATGATGACCGTTAGGCATGAGAGAAGAAATGCAATGGGATAATTGCAGGCTTAAGTCAACAACAGAGCAGCCGAGACTGGATCTGATGCTCTGAGATGAAATTAAACTTAAACTGTGAAATGAAAGGCATGTTCTGCATATATGTTTGAAGATTCTGATTAATCTAAATGGACTGTCATAGTTGTTCATCTTCTCAAGAATCATAAATCGCATCGTAATGGTTCCGGTACTACTAAACAGCTACTAAACAGGCCTACTTATTGAGATAAGCCTTATTAAAAGGCGGCAACCAGAGGTACAACCTAAAATGTATTTCTAACTCCCCAGATAATGTCACAAGACTGAAAGTTGTAAGGGTAGTAGCATCGGAATCATGTAACTCGGTGTAAAGTTTTGTGCTACAGACATTTATTATTTGTGAGTAAAGTGCGGAAAACCGTCAGTCGGACAGGCAACCTCCTGCTGAGATGGGAGCTAGTTTATTATGAGCGGCATGATTAGAGGAACCCAAAAATATATATGTTGCTATGTTTATTTGTAAAATAACAGTGTTTTTCATTCAGTGACTTTTTTTGGTGAAAAATGTAAAAGGGTCAAATAAAAACTCTGGTTGGTGAATTCCTCCTTCCCATCATTTCAACTATACAGCTCTAGGGGTCTATTTACAGAGAGAGGCTGAGAGGAGAGGGCCATCAGAGTCAAATAAAAGTCTGGGCTAAGAAGTAATCACCTTTCAATATTTTTGGGGTGTGGCTTTGAAGTTAAAAAGTGGTTGCGCAATCCAGAGAGCGGAGAACTGCCTAAAAATCATCTGGGTGAACTGAAAGAGGGTTGCAGGATGTAACCTTGCCGGGAGAGCTACCAGAAGTCTCCTGGGTGCAACTGTTGAAAAATGCTGCAGATTTAACATTGCCTGGGTGACAGCAATTAGGAAAGACTAAAGAGGCTGAGATATGTGTAAGGAGAGCAAGATAGAGGGATGAATGCTGGTGGATATTCATGACTGAGGTATCTGACCAGACCCCTGTGCATCCCAAAGAGAGGGTCCTGAAACGCTGATGTCTTTCCTAAGGGTCAAAGCCAGAAATCCAATGTAAGTAGTTTTTCCAAATGAACCAAGTTTGGGGATTTGTTTGATTTAATTTCTTACCCATAGTTAAATGTTCGGGTGTATGGATGTAGACTATTAGGACCCAATTCATGGAAATATCTGTGAGGAAAATAGGGACTTTATGTGCCACGTAAAAAATCCTGTTTGTTGATTCATGGAATCGACTGCGCAGTACTATTTTGTACTCTGTGGAACTTGGCACAGGCTCAGCACATCACTATAAGAGGCCGAATACCTTGCATGAGACACCACTCAGATTGTGGGCATGGCTTGCACACAGGGCAGGGTAGGGGCGTAACTCAGAAAATGAGGAACAACAAGGGAAAATGTGGGCGTGACAAGGGATGGCCTGCAAGCGGTCTATCGCACATCCACTATTGTGTGGAACGATCCGTATTCATGGATCCGAGCGTGCAACCTCTTGGCAGGGAAATGGCTGCACAAAGCTCTCATACAATGCGCCACCCGAAGGCAGGTGTCCAGACACTTGCGCATAGGATTCACTGCACAGAGGTAAGATTGGGTGTTGTATTTAGGGGTGTGTGGACACAGCCGCGCCTCTAATCTGACTTAGGGCTGCGGCGTGTATGCAGTATAGTGGGGTGCAGGAATGGTTTACTGGGGTTCACACACAGATTTTCAGAGCTTTACCTAAGTTACAATAAATCATACGCATGTTGTTGTGGTGCTAGTAACAGTTACGGAGGACCCCATGCCAGGGCCCCGAGATGCAGGCCTGCTTGTGGGGGACCCCATGCACTGTTTGAAGTGTGCATGTATTTGCCCCCAGGGTTGCATGCAAAGGTAGCTGTTCTTGCTGTTTTTGCTTTGCCTGGGGGCTTGTCTGGGGCTTTCCAGCCTTGACTTGCTTATACAGTTACTTTCCTCGAAGAGTTCCATGAATATGTGGAGCGCGCTGAAAAACGACTTCTTGGTGCACTGGCTTTGTAGGGTCTCTGTGCACTTTTCCATGAATCGGGTCCTGTGTATATTTTGATAAACAATAATTCAATTAATTGCTGTATGGCTAAAGAAAATGTGGTGATTTTGTTAACATGCGAAATTAACAAAACTCACTCCCAGTGTGAATGAAAACTATAGTTTGTGAATGTAATGAAGTACACTAATGTTCCTTGTCAACCCCAAAATTCCCTAAAGTAAGGAGGTGCCGTGTCTAAAAATTAAATTCGAACTGTCACCATTCCTCGGACCTGCCCTTTAAGCAGAGGGTTGCTGAATGTAGCGGAAGGTCTGGTTTCTGTGCTGGGTAGAGAAATGCTTTGCTAAATGAAACAAAGAGTACTTCCTAATTGAAAAATGTACACACGCTCCTGAGAGTGAGAAAGTGACCCTAATAGAAGAGAGAGTTTGTATTGCTTCAGGGTGAAGAAGGAAGAAGGTGTTTATCAATCCAAAATATTATCAAAAGTCAGTGGTGCTTTGAAAACTGCTAGCATTTTCAAGTGCATTTTCAAGTGTGCAGGGAAATTAAACATACAAAGTGCTGCATGTGTGAAATTGCTTTTGAAAATAGAAAAAGGTTGCAATTGGTCTAAATCTAAACCTTATCAATGAATGCTAATGTTCAAGATCTTGCTATGTCCCCAGGTATTGTTTAATTTTAACATAAAGGGGTTTTTGTGGGATGGAAGGGTTGAACTGTTTATTTGGCTGTGTTCCATGTACATGAGACCCACAAGTGAAATCCAGAAAAGTGAGTTTTGTATTGAAGATATGTTTTGTGCACAGAGATGGTGGCATGTGCAATCATTTGGTAGAAATATTAATTGAACCTATTATTTAATAAACATATATTCTTTCTGTACCCTAGATTGGGTCTTGGCTTATTGGTGGCACAGAGGGAGAGATCTACTTGGCTCTATTTGAGTCATAGACAGGCTTAGACCGAATCAAACACATGATATGTTGTGTGACACTTTAATTGGAGGGAGAATGATCTTCCCATGTTAAGGGTAGTCTCTTAATATATCATTACAAGTGTGGGTACGTAGCTGGGTTCTAGTTTGCTGTTTTTGATTCAATAGAAGTGCATTGTTGACAGGCTATTAATTCTGATGTAACCACATTGAGGTGGATAGCAGGTTTTTCATGCTTTGTTGAAGTACTACTATGGCTTGACCGCTGATAATCAGGCAGCTGTACAGAGGAACACAATTGTGCAGAGTAATGCAAAAGTAATCTGATTTGATGTGGCATTGAAAATCCAATAGGAATAAAGGGCACAGTTTTTGTCACGGTGCAAAGTTGCAAAAAAGCCATTTTTAAAATGAGCGCTATTGAAATTGAAGATGCCAGGAAGCAGCTCTTATCTAAGTTACAAATTCATGGTGAGTGGTCAGAGATGGACACTCGTGCTGGGAGACTACAATTGTACAAGAAATCACATCAGTAAGCATTGACATTTGGCTTGAAAGTAGGATGTTACACAAAGCTTTAGAGGGATTCTACATGACCCAAAATATTCGACAGGAACAGATTCAAATGGCTCAGCTCATGGCTCATTTATATTATCTTTTGCAATTAGTTGAATAGCAATTGCAAAATAAAGGGGCCAGTATGCTGAATCAGACTTGAGACCTGGAACAGGCAGGCCTATAAATCACTTAAGGCAATTAGAAGATAATTTACAGCAAAGTCAGATTTTCGAGCTCAACTATGAAGATCTCATTGAGCAACTTAAAAATGAGCTAAAAGCACATCAGACAGAGAGGGTGGGGTGAGAAATGCATTTCTCTGCACTGCAAGAGGCACATAAAGAGTTTGTGGAAAATTTGAGCACACTGCAATATAAGGTGAATGATCAAACTACTTACAGTAGGGCAATGTTGGGTGAGATTATGGCCTTTAAACAGATAATAAGTTAACTAAAAAGTGAAAACAGTTAGTTAATTAGAAAAGGGATTGATTTCCAAAATGACTTTGATCAGACAAACTAAGATTCAGATTCCCTGAAACAACAGAAAAAACAACACATTAAGGAAAAATCTTCTTGGACCAGGATAATACTGCTCTACTACAACAAGTAAATCAGTTGAAAATGAATGCAGGGTAGGGTCAGTCAGGTTCTCAGGAACTGACCAGAATTAGTGAAGAGAATATAGAGCTTATGGAGCACTCAAGCAAGCAGAAGCTGACCTATCACAGGCAGCGCACTGTAGAGATGCTCAACAGAAAGATCTTTTTATCTTGAAAAAAAGCGCCATGACTATGCACGCATAACACAAGTCTCTCAGAGTGTTTGTGAAGTACTTCAAAATGAAGTACAGAAAATAGAGGACTGATTGGTGGCTCGGAGAAGTGTGCTCAAAACCTGCCAGACCTTGATGTTAGAGTTAAACTTTTAGCTCTCTGAATATAAACAGGAAATCAGGACAGAGAGCAGCAAGTGTAAGAGTTGAACTAATGAAATAGAGCAATATAAACAGACATTGTGGTTCCCTGACCCATCACGGAATCGGATAGGGCCCTCTGATCAAGGAGAGATGCCCCTCCTATCCGGGGCCTCATATCAGTTATCCACAACCTCCCATATACAGACTGGAACTTACATCATGCATACCACTTATAGAGAACAGGTAACATGAGGCAGCTGGACTTACCTAGGCCTAGCCAAACGGATTCAGAAGGCCAATCCTTATCTGACATTGATGAATATTCATCTCTAACAAACAGAAGGGAAGGTTGCCTGACTAGCGCGTACTACTTGGAGACCAAAAATCATCATGTGAGTATTTCTGACCTTGAAAACTCATATGATGAGAAAATCAGAGAGTTAGACCTGCAGAAAATGATCTTACAAAGGGAACATCTAACCCAATTGAAAATGTCAACCTAAGAAGGGAATTCTAAAAACCTCCACACATTTCAGGTGAATGGGGGGATTTCCCCGGACTACCTGGAAGTACCTGTTGGCAATGGGTCTGATGAAGACACTGCGTTCTATCCTGGGCCTAAAAGTGACGATAAGGAAAGTGACCCAAGAGTTCACGGCAGCACAGGCGAGAGGAGTCCAGGCCCCATGATTCTGGGAGGTATT
This sequence comes from Ambystoma mexicanum, assembly GCF_040938575.1. NCBI lineage: Eukaryota > Metazoa > Chordata > Amphibia > Caudata > Ambystomatidae > Ambystoma > Ambystoma mexicanum. The sequence goes on along the minus strand of NC_090928.1, from coordinate 878,424,453 downwards.
CCCAATCTCATAGAGATAAGGAGCACCTAGAAGACATGGAATGGAGTCCAAATGGCAGCTCTGAGTCAGAAGGTGAATGGACTCAAGTGCAAAGGCACAGAAAGACAGCAAAACAGAGAAAGGGTTTTGTTAAAGACCCCATCAGACAAATCAAAGCCATAAAGAGCTTCCTGACCACATACCATGATAATGCGAACTATTCGGAATGGGAGCACTTAGAACTTTATGAGTAAATGATGCAATCCTTTGAGATAAAAAATGATGTCAATTGCATGGAGTTTGTAAAATGGACATTTCCTCCTGAGTACTCCAGTTTCTTTGCAGGAATGAAGTACCAGGATCTTTATAAATGGTCCACCCCTTTTGGCCATTTTGAAACACTTCTTCACTCAGAGGAACCCAAAAGAGGCCAGTAAGGCTGCATATAACTTGCAACATGGGAAAGATCAGGCACCTAGGGAGTTTGTACAAAATTAAGAAGTGCATTTGCACAGACGTCCAGGCGGGTGAATACGAATAATAGGGAGTTTCTGACCACATGTTTCCATGTGCTTCCCAGATATACAATTACCAAGTTAGTGTTTGATTTCCATGAGAGCAGGACACTAGATTGGGTCATAGAGCAAGCCACCAGGATATATGAGGTCCAGAAACCCTCTGACAATAAAAGTAGCAAAAAAACCACAAAGCCATTTACAACCCCCTCTGCTGTGAGGGTGGAAGAGGTCACTACTACCACTCTTTTGGACCTGGAGATGGGGGCCTAAAAATACTCTGTTAACAAGCAAAATGAAAGGCAGCAGCGATCCTATGCCCCAGCCCAATTGAAGAGTTGTCAGGCAGGATTCCAGAGCAATGACCCCTCCTGTTACGTCTTTAAGTTACCAGTGCGCATGCGTGAGCCTCGTTATGGCCGCTCATGTGTGTTTGGAATAAAGACGGTCCGTGCAGCAGTTACCGCTGGGACCCTGGAACGTACGGATGTGTGGCTCATTGTGTCAGCGTGTGCATGCGTGTTTGTATCAGTACAGGGCGGCCTGAGGCACGGGTGCACCAGTGGTCGAAGTGAGCGGGAAAGGTCGGGAGCAGTGCTCCTATACTTTTTTTTAATTACCTTGTACAGCTCCTATACTTTTATTTTAAAAAGAAACTGTTCTGGAATGGTTTTGTTTTCAAATAAAAGTGTAGGAAGAAGTTGAAACCTTCACTTTCAGTGCACTGCACTGAACGTTCCCTTAAACAGCAGGTGCAAGTGTTTGGGTGGGTGTATTGTGTATGGGAAGGGTTGTGGTAATGGGGTTTGTGGGGAGCAGGGGCAGGCCAGCAGGGAACATAGTTCCACTACTTCTTTTCGTACACTTGGACCACTGGGGTGCACCCATCACATTGGCGACGAGGCGGGACACGGAGAGAGAAGCGCTCGGCACGTGCAAACGTGTCGTTTATGGGCATTTTTCTTTGCGTGTGTTACGAACTCGATACGAGTGATGGCGGCCATTTTGTTTTCAGTATGAGAGGCAGTAGCGGCCCGTGAGGGCACTCGTGCACTGCCCACATACCGAGGAGAACAATACCTCAATTTTTGGACACTCTGAAGCTCTCCAGCTGGGAGGACTGCATTTCAGACCTGAATATACAGGTTTTAGGTGATCAGCTACCAGAGAACATCACCAAGTGCCACAGCCCAAGGGTCCAAGCACATCAGAGCCAGTTTCAGCCAGGTTTGCGGCCTCTACTACCGACTGAGGTGCCTGTGCGATGGCGGATAGCGATGGAGAAGCCCCTCCAGCGGCAAGAGTGGTGAGGAGGCAGCATGGATCCTTACAACCCATGCAAGAATTCGACACATCAGGCCCACCTTCGAAATTGGGCCCAAGATGGCTCCTATGGATCAAAAAACTTGATATGTTCTTCGCTGCGACCAGAGAAACCGATGATGATGCGAAGGTGGCGACACTACTATACTCAGCAGGTACACAACTACTGCGTATTTATGAATCTCTCAACTTACCAGCAGCGACCTATACAGCCGTCAAGACAGCACTTCACGATCACTTTATTCCTTTGTGGAAGGTTGACTTTGACAGGTTTGTCATGTGCGGAGAGAAGCAGCATGACGGCGAGTCATTAGACAAGTTTTGCGCACGCCTAAGACAGCTGGCAAGTACCTGCAGGTGGGCAGACAAAGAAGTCTTTTTCATTTCGAATTTGCCTACGGGGACATAGAAACGCAGACAACCGACATGCGTTGTAGACATTCAAGGGACCTCCACACGAGTGCTGATAGACACATGGGCGTCTGTGTGTGTGCTAGCCACAGAACACTATGAAGCCATCCCGGGCCCGCCTCCCCTGGACAAGTCGAGAGCCAGAATCTTCACGTTTGGAGGTGACACCCCGTTGCCCATCAGAGGGGTGTTCGTGACCACGTGGCCCGTGGAGCCAAAGTCATTAAAGCCAGGTTTTTCATCACCGATGTCAGCCCACATTCCCTGTTAAGTTGTGTCGCCCCGGAGGCTTTGGACCTTGTACACTTTGCACTGGCGGTCTACCAAGGAGACATTGACTCACTTCTGGAGAAATTCGATAGTACCTTTCAGGGGATAGGCAAGCTGAACGCAGAACCAGTGCGACTACACATTGATGAGACCATCCGGCCTACGGCACTGAAACACCGTCGCATCCCGTTCCACCTCCGATCCCAGGTTGAAGAAGAACTTAAATCACTCAACAGAACGGACATCATTGAGAGGGACGAGGGGCCAACTCCATGGGTTTTGCCGATTGTCGTGGTGCCAAAGCCCAAACAACCTGGCGCGGTACGCATCTGCATAGACATGCAGCTTCCGAATGCGCCCATTAAGCGTGAATGCCACATAACTCCCACACTAGATGATATAATTGGCGAACTGCAGGGGGCCAAGATATTCTCTAAGCTGGATCTGAGAGCAGGATACCACCAGCTCGAACTGCATACAGACTCGAGGTACATTACCACCATCACCACGCACGAGGGTCTGTACCAGTTCAAATGCCTCAGCTTTGGTGTATCTTCTGCCGCAGAGGTTTTCCAAAATACCATCAGGGGTGCTCTGGCGGGACTCAAAGGGGTAATAAATATGAGTGATGACATTCTCGTTTTTGCCACATTCCATGATGAGCACATGAAGAGGTTGGAGGCAACCCTACAGAGACTGAAAGACCTAGGCCTCACCCTGCATCGGGAAAAATGCGAGTTCTTCACATACCGTATTGGGTTCTTTGGGTTTGCATTCCACGCGAACGGGGTGCCTCCAAACCCAGAAAAGATCAAGGACATCCGTGAGGCTGCGGCGCCCCAGTCGCCTACTGAGGTACGCAGTTTTCTGGGAATGGTTAATTATTGCGGCAGATTCGTCAAAGGGTTGGCGTCACTCTCTGAACCCCTGCGGCCCCTAACAAAGAATGACGCTGTTTGGGTCTGTGACAAGCATGAACAGGAGGCGTTTGTGGCAATCAAGAGAGCACTCTCCGACCAGGACACGATGGCATATTTTGATCCAACTGCAGAGTCGGAGATCGTCGTGGAAGCCAGCCCCGTGGGCCTAGGGGCGGTTCTCATGCAGGCGGATGCCAGAGGGGACATGCTACCCATCGCGTATGCGAGTAAGGCCCTCACGGAGACTGAGAGACGCTACTCGCAGATTGAGAGGGAGGCGCTGGCGATCCTGTGGGGATGCAAGCATTTCCAGTTATACATCCTCGGAAAGCCAGTTACCGTCATAACAGACCATAAACCTCTTCTGCCCATCCTGGCGGGCGTGTCCTCGAAGCCTTCTCCGCGAATAGAGCGCTGGATGCTCGCCTTCATTGAATATGGCGTCAAATTGGTGTACCGACCGGGAATGAACAATCCTGCGGATTACCTGTCCCGCCACCCCAACAAGGACAGTAAAATAAGCCAAGGGGAGTTGGTGGAGTGCCAGGAATTCATCCGCAACATCGTAGAAGGGGCAATGCCGGTGGCACTGGCCTGGGATGTCGTGGCATGAGAGTCATCCAATGATGAGGTGTTTAGGATCATCCAGGTCGCGATTTGTAGCGGGGAATGGAGAGATGTACTGCAAAACAACACTAGGCGGGAAAAACGAACCCAAAAACACCTTCAGGCGCTATGGAAAGTCCGTGATGAATTCCATAGAGTCCTAGAGCTGGCCCATACAAGCCATCAAGGGGTAGCGAAAACGAAGGCGAGACTACGACCGAAAGTATGGTTCCCGGACCTGGAGGGCCTAGTGGAATCACATGTGAAGGGATGCCTGCCGTGCCAAGCAGCGAGTCCCCTTGAAAGAGCTCCACCGATCAACTCCATGGAGAGGAGTGAGAGGCCATGGGGCACGGTGCACACTGATTTTGGATCAACCGGGAGGGACATGTACTTTTTAGGAGTGGTTGACCAGTGGTCGAGGTATCCAGAAGTGGAGCTAGTCGATTCAACAGCAACCGACCACACAATCCTAGCCCTGGAAAAGATGTTTGCAACGCACGGCTTCCCGGAAGTCCTGTGTTCGGACAATGGGCCGCCGTTCACCAGAAGCCAGTTTGCGCAATATCTGAAGGAAAAGGGGATTCAGCACAGAAAGGTTTCACCGCTTTCGCCCCTTGCGAATGGAGAAGCGGAGAGGCTCATGAGGACGCTCAATAAGGTCTTCCGCATAGCGGCTAATGGTGGAGGGGAACTGAAGAGAAACCTCTTTGAATTCCTCAGGGAGTACAGAACAACCCCCCACCAGTCGACAGGGGTTGCACCAGCCAAAGCTTTGTTTGGGCGCTGCCCGAGAGGACTCCTCCCGGAAGCTGAAGGCCGTGAGCCAGGGGTCATAGACAACGACCGAGTGAGACAGGAGCAAGAGGCCCACAACGAGAAGGAGAGCGGAAGGAGAGGACAACAAGACAAGGAGGTAGCTGTGGGAGACTCTGTGCTGGTCCGGTACCGCAGACCCGAGGGGAAGCTATCGCTGCCGTACGAACCACAACCCTGGACCGTCACCCATGTGAAGGGGTCAATGGTAATGGCAGTGAGTGAAAGGGGAACCGTCACCCACAACAAGTCATTCTTCAAAAAGGTTGACATCCCATCCCGAGAGGCTGGAGTGACGGAATCTGCAGCACCAGAGAACAACGTCGAGATCCCCGAAGAGGACACCGCAATGGACCCGCCACCAGTGGCAGGGGCCCCGCCACCAACCCCAACGAGCGGTAGGCGGTACCCAATGCGACAGAGTCGCAACCCACCTGTTCAGCTCAAGGACTACGTCCTGGACTCGGGAGACTGAATGGTAGACTGACACAGGTCAGCAACCCACCGGTGGGTCAGTTAGAACGGTTATTGATTGCATTGTTTTTTTTAAAGAAAAAAAGGGATGTTACGTCTATAAGTTAACAGTGCGCATGCGTGAGCCTCGTTCTGGCCACGCATGTGTTTTTGGAATAAAGACGGTCCGTGCGGCAGTTGCCGCCGGGACCCTGCAACGTACAGACGTGTGGCTCATTGTGTCAGTGTGTGCATGCGTGTTTGTATCAGTACAGGGCGGCCCGAGGCACGGGTGTGCCCATCACACCTCTGACCCTGCCACCTATGAAAGCCCTCGGTACAAGGGTACAAAACCGATCCTGGGGTATGTGTACACTCCCTCAGCACAAAGGGGGTGGAGGGGCAAACCAGGTAAGTACTTCCCAGGAAACTTCCCTCCAAACATCCCACAGGTGAGAAGTACCACTTCACCTCCCAACCTGATATTTTTCAACAGAAACTCTCAAAGACAGAAATTCCACAAAGGTCCTCCTCCTTCTCCATGGTTCCAGGATAATAGATCCCTGAACCAGGTCGAAGGTAGAATGAGGACTGAAAATTATGGGGAAATGTCCAATACCTGAGCTACTCCGCTAGAACGGACAGTTATCCTTTTAGGGAGCAGCGAGGTATGAACAGAGACCTCCCTACAACCTAGAGAAAGTTACTCAGCTGGATCAACAGGTCCATCAATTGACCAATTACCTGGGGTGCATGCCGAGAGCTCAGTCAATCCCTCAACCTAAACCTGCTTCCCAGAAACACCCAACACCCAGGTCTGATGCCCCATGGGGGAAATGACTGAAGGAAAATATCAACAAGCAGCAGGTTCTCGAGGATGGGACCCGGGTGGAAGGGTGATGCAAAGCCCTAGAGGAAGACATTCTTCTCAGAACAGAACTCCTCAGCCTGATAGTGACTCTTCTACCTCTAGAAAGATAGAACCCAAAGAACAGAGGGTAGGTAGGAGAAGTCTAATAAAAACATACTTTGTAGAGGGACAACAAGATAATCCCTTTTGAAAGAGAATAATCACTGGAGGAGTCAGATAAGGAAATGATCTCGTTCCGGAATGGGGGAACCCTCCCAAAGAAAAATGGGTCCCAAGAGATCCTGAATTCGACTGGGTAAGTATGGAGATGGACTCAGATCAAGAAACTCTTAGATCCCAATAATGCAAAACTGATCGTACAGAAACTGTAGAGGTATCCTCCCCACAAAACGGTTCTAAGAACTGTCTTCAGGTAAAGGGGGACAGCGATGAATCTGGGGAGAAAGTGGAACCCCCATCTATGCAGATTGCCAGATGTACATTTCTTCCTACAGATTCCAGTCTTAAACACGGAAGATTGCCCAAGATCACTCAGTGTCGGAGTTCAATTTCAATAAACTGACTGCCAAGCTGGAAAACAACTCACACTTTCTTTTCACCCTTAAGGAGAAAAAGGGTAGATTTCAGTCAGTGTGAATTATTATTTGGTAGATAAGGAATCTCATGCCACCCTCCTGTCCAAAAAGACATTCTACCAACTAATCTCAAAAAGGGGGAGAGTGACCAGATTCCCCTCATACCTCTTCCAGGAAAGCTTCAAAATTTCAATGGGAATCATATTTCCGTCAAAGGCACTGCAGATCTAGAAATAAAAATTGGGCAACATTGTTTAAATCATCCAGTGATAGTCGTGACTCCAGAGGGCACACCATGTTTACTGAGGAACAATCTCCTTCAGAGGTTATCACACCTGAACAACTACTTGAACAAGGTCCCCTGGACCCAGATTAATCAGCCTATAAAACTAAAAATTAGTACAAATTATATGAGCTTGAATGGCACCTGCCATTTAATCGAACAACATTCTTAGAAAGTGGAATTTAATTTACAGAATAATCAAGTCCCAGACATCACTGTCATCTCAGTATAACAAACTGGTGATGGGAAACCTTCTCAGTTCTTGAAAATCAACATTCCTCCCAGTATTAAGTGGCATTCCACACTGGAAGGGATCATTTGAAATGCTACACCAGTCCAAACTCAGAAGAAACATTCAGTCTCATGAAAAAGGAGTGAACCCGGATAACGGGTCCTTTAAGATGAGGTAACAGTATCTGAGATGGATGAGGATGCAGATCTTGCTCAAACATCAATAATCAGACCGACTGAAGAAGTTGGCAAAAAGGTACGCTGTTTTAATAACACATCTTTAAAACAGGGAGTACAACAAACATCAACGGAAGCCGCCCAGATTTATCTCAAAGCATTACATTAAAAAAACACACTTATATACTAAATATTCGTCATGACTGACGTCAGGATACGTGGCAAAATAAGAAAACCTACTCAGGATTATAGTTGGTCAACAGGGAACAACTACATATACTTTCTATGGGCTACAAAGACGTGATTGGACCTCTAAGGTCAGGTGGGCAACTAAGCCCATACCAAGTGCAAGTCATCTTCTATGTCAGTCTAAAACTCGACATACTATTGGCTTATCAAACTATAGCATTCCTTAATATGTGGCCCTCTATGATTGGTTGGCACCCTAGTACCCTTCTGGAAGATTCCACATGCTAGCAGCACGCAAATGGAACTCCATGTGCTGGGGGGATTGGCCTGGTCATGCCTCCCCGCCCAATTAGCCCAACAGCCATCATCACTCCTGCAGTCTGCCATTCAATTAATACATTTGAACTTGGCCTTGTAAAGGCTTACTGCGCCTGGGAATAAAAGGGGGTGAAGCATGGTCTTATCTTCTGGTCTCGGTGTAGCTCGACCCAAAGTCTATTCTCATCCGCTCACATGACTAGAGACCACATTTTCAAGCTCTTCGTTGTATTTTAATACCATCACATGAAGAAATCTTGGCACCCTCGATGGTTTTCATTACACCTCAAACAGGATTAGTGCAAGCTTCTCACATTTTTGTATCTTATTGAGTA